>NC_086098.1:153676744-153992716 GCF_963921235.1 Mobula hypostoma | reverse complement strand
AGAACTTGGACTTTGATAAGTGTTGGCGCCTTTTTTTTCATTACTTTTCTCTCTGTATCAAATTTATATTAATGCCATAGAATTAGTAACATTTATAAAGTGTACCTGTTAAAATTTACTGGGTGTGCTGGTTGATGATTGATGTTTGGGATTGATTCGCGCGGCGACCGATCCTGTGGGGAGTGTTGAGGCGGATGCTGGGTGGGATTTCCCCTACACATACACGAGCCAATATAACGGAACGTTACAAGTGGCGGCTCGTCCGGGATTTGGATTTTCGGTAAAGCTGTAATAGTCGTCGCGTTAAGTGGTGCGAAGATGGATCGAGATAAGATTGTAAATTGGTGTGAATTAGAGGACGTACCGGTGAATCATGCATGTGTGGTAAGCGGGGTCGATTATCGCATTCCGGGAGATGTACTGGTGCGAGGGTTGAGTTTGATTAAAGGTATCGGGCAGGTAGAATTTATAGCTAGAAGAGGTGGGAAAGAACTGGAGTCCAGCTGGATGTTGGTGCGGACGAGTGCTGACGTCATGACGTTGGAACTACCACCGAAAGTCCACGTCCAGGGGGAGGCGGGGCCGTGGGGTCTCCACACCCTCCCCGAGGACGCAAGTGAGGAGGTGCCCGAGGAGGAGCTAGATGAGGCCCCAGGGGAGGTGCCAGTAGCCAGGGGTGGAGGTGTGGAGTGGGAAGGCTTGGCCAGGCCCCGTACCCCTGGACGTGCTGAGACCTCTGAGTTAGCGGCTGCCATTACCTCCCTGGCGAGAAGGGTTGAGGGGCCCCGCCCGAAGCTGAGAATTTTCTCGGGAGCGAGGCCCACCCCGGAATGGGACGATGGATAGGAGATTTGGGTTGAGGATGTATCCCAGTTGTTAGAGGTGTGGCCAGTTTCGGATGAGGAAAAGAGACAGCGATTGGTGGAAAGCTTAAGGGGCGGGGCGGCCCATGTGGTCCGCGATTTGAGAGCGGAACGCCCTTCGGCTTCCCTATCGGAGTGTTTGGAGGAAGTGTTTGGACTGTCAGGAGATCCTTAGAAACATTTAGCGGAGTTTCAACAAATGGGACTGAGAAGAGGGGAAAAGCTCTCAGAATATGTTTTCCGGCTGGAAAGGAAGCTTACGGGGCTGCGGCGACGAGGGGTAGTGAGGGCGGACGAAGTGGCGAAGTTGAGGATGAGCCATATATGTAGAGGTTCCCGGGAGGATGACAGGGTGGCTTAGAGTATCCGGCAGTCATTTAAGTGGAGTTCCCCTCCATCATTCGGGCAGCTGATTAGAGAGGTACGGGCAGAGGAGAGTGCTTCGGGCCGACCAGGGGGCTCGGACCCCCGGGCCAGGTCTTCAGCGCTTCAGGAGGTGGCAGCCGGGATGAGATCAGAGAAATCCAAGGGGTCCCCGGGGGGGGGGGGTGAGGGGCGTATCGGGAGGAGAGAGGCGGCTGGTAGCGGGTGCTATAACTGTGGGAGAGAGGGGCATTTCCGGCGGGAATGTGAGTGGCCGACGGTGTGCTACAGCTGTGGGGAAGCGGGTGAGAGACGAGATGCTCCGAGGGGGGAGGGCCCCCGGGCCACTAAGAAGGGAGAGGTGTCGGGAAACTTAGGAAAGGCTCAGTGAGGGGACGGACTGGAGTCTCGGGAGGAACACGTTCCCAGAAAACAGCTATGGAACCCCAGAAAGAACAAGCCCAAATTCCTGATGGACTGGTGGGACCCCGTTCCAGCGTGTCCCTACGAATAGAGGGAATCTTTGCGAAAGCCATCCTTGACACCGGGTCGCAGGTTACCTTACTGTACCGGTCGTTCTACAACAAATATCTGAAGCATTTGCCAGTAACTCCGTTTAATGCACTGGAGATTTGGGGCATAAGTGATGGTGATTACCCGTACGATGGGTACTTGTCAGTGAAGATTGGAATTTTCGGAGGGAGATGTGGGAGTGTCGGAAGCCTTTGACACGCTGGTGTTGGTCTGTCCGGACCCGGTGGAAACCAGTAGTGCTGCCCTGCTAGTGGGGACTAACTCCCCTCTGGTGCGACGGCTCTTGGGAGCCTGTAAGAAGAAAGCGAGGGAGAACTTTCTGGAGACCCTCTCGGTACACCCAGTGTTCCGAGCGGTGTACGAAGGAGTGGGTGACCCCCAGGGGCTGGATCCTGAGTGCAAACGAGGGGCGGTGTGGTGCACTCAGGCGAGGCCTAAGGTGATACGGCCAGGGGATGCGGCATTAGTGATGGGGACCCCCAGATTCCCCGGAGAACCGCCGGGCGAGGCCCTGCTAGTAGACGCCCCAGATGACCTGGAAGGGGATTCCCGGTTCCCGGCTGGGGCGCTGGTGAGACCTGAATTGCAGAGGCCCTCAGCTGTACAGCCCGTGAAGCCCACTGGAGGAAAACTATTGGAGAACGGGGGGCGGCTGACCGAGGAGGCCTTTAATTTTGAAAACTCCCCTGTACCGCCGGCGTACAAGAGCAGGCTGGTGGAGAAGATGCTGAAATTAGGAGATGTCTTTTCTCAGGGCGAGTTTGATGTGGGATGTTCCAAGAGCACTCGGCACACTATTCGGGTGTCAAATGACACCCCGTTTCGAGAAAGGTCGCGGCGGTTGGCCCCGGCAGATGTGGAAGATGTGCGGCAGTTGAAGGATGCAGGGATTATCGCGGAGTCCCGAAGCCCCTATGCGTCCCCCATAGTGGTGGCAAGGAAGAAAAATGGGAAGGTACGCATGTGCGTGGACTATAGGACCCTGAACCGGCGCACTGTTCCCGACCAATATACGGTCCCGAGGGTGGAAGACGCATTGGCCTGTTTGAGTGGGGCGCAGTGGTTTAGCGTATTGGATTTGCGGAGTGGGTATTACCAGATTCCGATGAGTGAGACCGATAAAGAGAAGATGGCCTTTATCTGCCCCCTGGGTCTTTTCCAGTTTGAACGAATGACCCAAGGCATATCGGGGCCCCAGCCACCTTCCAGCGACAGTGGGGGACATCAACCTGCTGGAGGTATTGGTGTACCTGGACGACCTGATAGTGTTTGGATCTACGTTGGAAGAACATGAGGAGCGACTGCTGAAGGTGCTGAGTCGGCTGAAGGAGGAAAGGTTAAAACTTTCCCTGGATAAATGTCAGTTCTGTAAGACGTCGGTCAGTTATGTCGCGCACATAATCTCTCGAAATGGAGTGGCCACTGATCCGGGTAAAATAGCCGCAGTCACCACCTGGCCGAGACCTCAGAAGGTGAGCGCCTTACGCTTGTTTTTGGGGTTTTGCGGATATTACCGGCGATTTGTGAAAGGATATGCGAAAGAGTCATCCATTGAACCAGCTGTTGTGTGGTTATCCACCTGTGGGGAGGAGGAGGAAGTGAGACCGAGGTCTGGAGGTAGGAGGATACTTGAACCCGGGGGAGCCTTTTGGATTGAGGTGGGATGCTCAATGTGAGGAGGCGTTCCAATCTCTGAAAAGGGCGCTGACGCAGGCCCCAGTGTTGGCCTTTGCTGATCCCCGGAAGCCGTATGTTCTACACACTGATGCCAGCCACGACGGTCTGGGGGCTGTCCTGTACCAGGAACAGGGCAACGGATTGAGGCCGGTGGCGTTTGTCAGCCGGAGCTTGTCGCCATCTGAGAGAAACTATCCCACTCACAAGCTGGAGTTCTTGGCGTTGAAATGGACGGTGGTGGACAAGTTGAGTGACTATCTATACGGGGCCCAGTTTGAGGTGAGAACTGACAACAACCCCCTCAATTATATCCTGACCTCGGCAAAGCTGGACGCCACTGGGCACCGGCGGTTAACAGCCTTGTCTGCCTATGAGTTCAGCCTGAAGTACCGCCCGGGGAGTCGGAACATCGATGCAGATGCTCTGTCTCGTCGGGCGCACGACGAGTCGGGCACGGCCGAGGAGTGGAGGAGTGTCCCCGCCCAGGGAGTAAAGGCCATGTGTCAAGTTGGGAGTGACGGGGAAGTAGGAGCACAGATGGGAACAGATCGGGCAGTAGATCAACTGGGGGCTGACGATGACGCGCTGCCCACTGTTTACTGTAATGTGACTGCTCTGAGGAACAGGCAGCTGCCGGAGTTGAGCCCCCAGGAAGTGGGGGCGGCTCAGCGTGATGACCCGAGCATTGGCACGATCTGGTACGCGGTTAGCCGGGGTGATATGGGGCAGGTGGAGAAGGCGAAACACGCCTCCGTTCCCCTACTACTGAAGGAGTGGCCCCGGTTGAAGCTGAAGAACCACGTCCTGTACCGGGTCACGTCGCCTCCGGACCACCCCCGGCGCTGGCAGCTGGTCATGCCTGAGAAGTATTGGAAGACTGTGCTCCAGGCTCTACATGATGATTCCGGGCACTTAGGGGTAGAGAAGACCTATGGATTAGTCAAGGACCGGTTTTACTGGCCCCGGATGAGGGGGGAGGTGGAAGAATACTGTAAGACCTGTAGTTGTTGCGTCAGGAGGAAGACCTTGCTTGCGCAGGCGGCCCCGTTATCCCATTTGCAGAGTGCGGGACCCATGGACCTGGTGTGTATGGATTTCCTGTCTATTGAGCCAGACACCAGCAACACCGCGAATGTCTTGGTCCTCACGGATCACTACACTAGATATACGCAGGCTTTTCCTACTGTGGATCAGAAAGCGACTACAGTGGCGAAGGTGTTATGGGAGAAGTACTTTATTCATTATGGCCTTCCCCGGCGGATCCATAGTGATCAGGGACGGGATTTCGAGAGCAGGCTTATCCATGAATTATTGGGTATGCTTGGGGTTGAGAAATCCAGAACCACCCCCTATTGCCCGCAGGGTGATCCTCAACCCGAGAGGTTTAACCGGACCCTGCTGGACATGCTTGGCACCTTGGAGATTGGACAGAAGAGTAAGTGGAGTCAGCACATGGCCCATTTGGTTCACTGTTACAATTGTACTCGCAATGATGCTACAGGGTACTCTCCCTACTATCTGATGTTCGGACCGGAAGCGAGGTTGCCCATTGATCTGTGTTTTGGGACTGAAGCGGGGGAAATACCTTCGAAGCCATGTCTGAGGTACATGTCTGATATGAGGAGAGAGCTGAAAAGGGCGTACGAGTTGGCTGAGGCGGCAGCCACCAAGCAGAACCAGCGGAATAAAAGGAGGTATGATCAGAAGGTAAAGTTCGTCCAGCTATTGCCGGGAGACCGAGTCCTTATCAGGAATTTAGGACTACCTGGTAAGCACAAGTTGGCGGACCGTTGGGCAGCCACCCATTATGTGGTGGAGAGTCAGATGCCGAATCTCCCGGTTTACCGGGTGAGACCCGAGGACGGGAAGGGGCCTGTCAAGGTACTCCATCGGAACCACCTATTGCCTCTGGGTCGAGAGGTGAAGGTAGACCCAGAGCCCGAATGGGAGTTTACGCCTAGTACGAGGACTCTGCGAGGGCGAGGGAAGAGCCCGCTGCGAAAGAGACGGGGCCGATCCCCTCCTCGAGAAGGGATACGTCATCGGAAGATGATGATTCGGACGTGTGGTACCTGCTTCCGTTCGCTGATTCCCCGGTGCCGGGAGAAGAGACTCCTGGCCCTTCCATCACTGAGTTAGGGGAACCGAGGGAGGGTGTTGCAGAGCCGCCTGTATTCCAGCCGGGATTGGGGGAGGAGAGGGTGGAGGCAGAGCCGCCTGTATTACAGCCGGGATTGGGTGAGGAGAGGGTGGAGGCAGAGCCCAAGCCAGAGGGCTCACAGGGGCTGAGGGGTCCCGGTGAGGGGCAGGGTCGGACAGATAGGCCCGGGGGGTCACCTGGGGTGTCTGAACAGGGAGAGTCAGCAGAGGAAGTACAGAGGCCTCAGAGGAGTAGGCATCCCCCGGAGAGACTAACTTATACAGCTCCGGGAGAGCAGGGGGTGATCTCTATTGCCCTGCAAAGTTATGTCACCGCTTTATGCACCTGGGCTGGGTTTTGTGTTTTACAAGGAGCACTGGTGAACTCTATTAACGTCATGAGGGCATGACTTTTATTGGTGGGGAGAGAGTGTACGGGGTCTTTATTTTTGTTAAATTTTAAATGGCTTCTCTTGTTATACTGAGGAATGCTGAGACAGTCTCTAACTAGACAGTTGCTTGGGTTATTATAGATAGCAGGCTGCTATTAACCAATGGGTGGTCATGTATCATTTTGTTTTCGGATACAATGCTGTATCATATGACTGTGGACCGGGGTTTTTGGCGAGGAGTCGGAGGAGAGACGGGGAGGACGGCGGACGTGCGGGGGTTTTTGACGGGGAGTCGGAGGAGAGACGGGGAGGACCGCGGACGTGCGGAGAGGCTCCAGTCGATCACTCCGGGTGGTCCCGAGCCGGGAGTCGACAGGATCCGGGTGGTCGTCCGGATTCGATTGAGCTCCAACGTAGCGCGCGAAGAACTTGGACTTTGATAAGTGTTGGCGCCTTTTTTTTCATTACTTTCCTCTCTGTATCAAATTCATATTAATGTCATAGAATTAGTAATACCTATAAAGTGTATTTGTTAAAATTTACTAGGTGTGCTGGCTGATGACTGATGTTGTGATTGATTCGGGTGGCGACTGTCCCTGTGGGGAGTGTTGAGGCAGGTGCTGGGTGGGATTTCCCCTAGACATATACGAGCCAACATAACGGAACGTTACAGCTGAGTATTTCCAGAATTTCACTGTGTTTTATTTCAGTTCAGAGGACTGTCCTTAGACCGCAAGACATAGGACCAGAACTAGGCTATTTAGCCCAGCGAGTTTCTACAGCATTCAATCATAGACGTTTTATTTTCCCTCTCAACCCCATTCTCCTGCCTTCTCCCCATAACCTTTGACACTGTGACTAATCAAGAGCTTATCAACTTCTGACCCTTCTCGGGCTTCCAGCCAGGTGCAGGTATCGATTATAACCGATGTTTCAATGACAAACTCTGCCATCTTCGTCAGGGATGATACCAGAGTATGCCTCGTCCAGGGGTATTTATACCCCCATAGTCCACCCCTCCTGATTGGTTAGTCCTCATTCAATCAGGCCTCCGCTGTCCCACTTTGTTTACAATCGAATTCCAGTTCTTACTTAGAGTGAGATCTTCATCTTTGTTAAAATTCTTTTTCTTTAGTTCTATTTCAATGGCTTATTTACCAGGCGGTCCCAAAAACTATTGGTGCGGCACAGTAGTTTTGTGCCGTCAAGCTCAATCCAATGGCCATTGTGAATGCAATGTTATGCTACCACCGGTTCCTGCCGGTAGCCATAACTGATACACCTCCTATGCTCCTTGATGCGTGTTTCCACCGTGCGACCTGTCTGGTTGATATATGTTGCCCCGCATTCACAGGGAATCCTGTAAATGCCAGCTGATCTGAGACCCAGGTCATCTTTGACCCACATAAGCTGTCATCTGAGCTTCCTTCTGGGTTTATGGATGGTATTTATCCGGTACTGTATTGCTTCAGGATCCTGGCGATGCTTTCACAGACCTTGAAAATATAGGGAAGACAGGAGGAAACGACGAGTTCTTCCTCATCATTAGGTTTCCTGGTTTTTCCATTGGCCCTTTTAATGGCCAGTTGATTTCCTTCACCTTGTAGCCATTCTGTAGGAATGTCGCGTGAGTTGTCTTATTTCCTCAGGGAGACTCTCCGGGTCTGAAATAGTTTTCGAACAGTTAATCAAAGTAGAAAGAAATGCTCTACATTAGGAGGCATGATGGTGGCTGTTATTGTTGAGGTATAAGTCCATGTGAGTGGGTTTCCGATAGACGCCATGCCTGAAGCTACCATCTGGTTTCCATTGTATTAGAATGCCCAGGAACAGGAAGCAACCATTCTTCTCCATCTCCATCATAAATTGAACATTTAGATGTATACTGTTCAGATGGTCATGGAACTGTTGGAGTGCCTGGAGTCCATGAGGTCACACTATGAAGGTGTCATCGATGTATCTGAAGAAACATTTGGGGCACAAGGGTGATGAACTCAGAGCCCTCTCCTCAAAGTCCTCCATGTAGAAATTAGCAATAGCCAATGACAAGGACGATTCCACAGCCACTCCATCCAGTTGCTCATATTAGTTCCTCTTAGAGAGGAAATATGCTGATGTAAGGGTGTATTCAAAAAGGTCAATGGCAAAACCTTGATTACAGGAGGACCAAGCCGTCCTTAATGGGAACTCTCATGAACAGGGACATCATGTCGAAACTGACTGTTATGTCCTCCAGGTTCATCTGGATGTTGGTTATTGTTTTAATGAAATTGATCAAATTCGTAAGAACTGGAATTCAATTGTAAATAAGGTAGGAGAGCAGAAACCTGCTTGGATGAGGACTATCCAATTAGTAGGGATGGACCACAGGGGTATAAATACCACCAAACTGGACATGCCCAGGCATCATCCCTGATGAAGATGGCAGAGTTTGTCATTGAAAAATCGGTTATAATCGATACCTGTACCTAGCTGGAAGCCTGAGAAGAGTTTATTCATCATATATGCTGGGAAAGCACTGGATCCTTTTTCTATCAACCTCTGCGTTAAATATACCCAGTGACTTAGCCTCCACAACCATCTGTGGTGATGAATTCTACAGATTCACCACCTCTAGCTAAAGAAATTCCTCCTCATCTCCTTTCTAAATGGATGTCCTTCTGTTCTGAAACTGTGCTCTCCGGTTGTAGACTCCCCTATTTTTGGAATATCCTCTCAACCTCAGGCGTTTCAATATTTGATAGGTTTCAATGAGGTCCCCTCTCATTCTGCTAAACTTCAGCGACTACAGTTCCAGAGCCATCAAACACTCCTCATACATTAATCCTTTTATTTCGGGATCATTATCATTGACCTCTCCAATGGACCCTTTCCAATGGCAGCAATCCTTTCTTAGATTAGGGACCAGAAACATTGACGGATTGTGAATGAAATGGGAAAACTTTGACAATCCCAAGGCACATTCTTCACTGCACTGCCGCTGGGGTGCAAATTGATGTTTATATTAAACCCTGTCACAGCACCTTAAGCCTGAAGGGTCATAATAACAGACTATTCCAGATCACAAAGCTTAAACGCCCAGTTATGGCGCCATGCTATGAAGTTTGAAGATTGTATCAGATTTGTGCCTCATTGCTGCCTTCAGTTGGTATCAACAGCTAGGGGGCGACACAGTAGCGTAGCAGTCAGTGTAATGTCTTTACCTGGGTTCAGTTCTGTTGTTGTTTGTGAGGAAATTTTGTACATTCTCCCCGTAAAAACCTGGGATTCCTCCTCGTGCTCCAGTTTCTTCTCACATCCTGAAGTCATACGGGTCAGTAGGTTACTTGGTCACCTGGGTGTAATTGGGCAGTGCGGCCTCACTGGGTACCACACTGTATCTCTAAACAATATCAATATAAGAGTAAAAAACACTTCATAAAATGGGCTCCGAACTTTCTCTCGTAGGTGATTCAGAATGAGTAACAACTACAGGCCTCGCCCTTAAATCCCAGATTTGGTTTGGTTTGCTTTGATTTATTATTATTGTAACTTGTGCCCCATCACAGACACCAGACTTCCCAATATCGAGATTATTGTCACGTGTGCCCCATCACAGCCACCAGAATCCGCAATACCGAGATTATTGGCACATGTGCTCCATCACAGACATCAGACCCCCCAATATCGAGATTATTGTCACGTGTGCTCCATCACAGACATCAGACTCCCCAATATCGAGATTATTGTCACGTGTGCCCCATCACAGACACCAGACTTCCCAATATCGAGATTATTGTCACGTGTGCCCCATCACAGCCACCAGAATCCGCAATACCGAGATTATTGGCACATGTGCTCCATCACAGACATCAGACCCCCCAATATCGAGATTATTGTCACGTGTGCTCCATCACAGACACCAGACTCCCCAATGTCGAGATTATTTTCATGTGTGCCCCATCACAGACACCAGAATCCCCAATATCGAGATTATTGCCACTTGTCCCATCACAGACACCAGAATTCCCAATATCGAGATTATTGTCACTTGTCCCATTACAGACACCAAACTCCCCAATATCGAGACTATTGTCACATGTGTCCCATCACAGACACCATACTCCCCAATAACAAGATTATTGTCACATGTGCCCCATCACAGACACCAAACTCCCCAATATCGAGACTATTGTCACATGTGTCCCATCACAGACACCAGACTCCCCAATATTGAGATTATTGTCATGTGTGCTCCATCACAGACACCAAACTCCCTATTATCGAGATTATTGTCACGTGTCCCATCACAGACACCAGACTCCCCAATATCAAGATTATTGTCACGTGTGTCCCATCACAGACACCAGAATCCCCAATATCGAGATTATTGTCACTTGTCCCATCACAGATACCAGACTCCACAATATCGAGATTATTGTTACGTGTTTCCCATCACAGACACCAGAATCTCCAATATCGAGATTATTGTCACTTGTCCCATCACAGACACCAGACTCCCCAATATCGATATTATTGTCACGTGTGCTCAATCATGGGGACCAGACTCCCCAATATCGAGAACATCTTCAAAGGGCGACATCTCAAAAAAGCGGCATCTTTCTTTGAGGACTCCCATCACCTAGGATGTGTCTGCTTCTCATAGCCACTTCAAACATGAGCTACAGGAGCTTGAAGGCACACACTAAACCTTTTAGGAACAACTTCTTCCCCACTAACGTCAGATTACTGAATGGACAGTGAGTCCATGTACACCACCTCACTATAGTTAATTTCCTTTTTTTTGCTCACTTTTTGCACTACTTATTTAATTTAGTTTTTTTATACATCTCTTATTGTAAATCATAGTTATTTTTATTTTGTATTGCAATGTTCTGCTTCTACAATACAATATGTTACACTACATACAGTATGCCAATGATCTTAAATCTGATTCTGAGGTACTGTAACAAGTTTTGTTTGCATGTCTTCCAGACAGATAATTCCAAGTAGTACAAAAGATAGAAAAAGAAACAGAATGCAGAATATAGTGTTACAGCTTCAGAGAAAGTGCAGTGAAGGTTTGCTATTACAAAGGAAAAAGTGCTAGGCAAATTCAAAGGTCTTAAGGTGGAAAAGTCACCTGGGTCAGATGGACTACATCCCAGAGTCCTGAGAGAGGTTGCTGAAGAGATAACGGATGTATTAGTCATGATCTTTCAAGAATCACTTGATTCTGGCATGGTCCCAGAGGACAGGAAGATTTCAAATGTCACTCCACTGGTTAGAAAGGGAGGAAGACAAAAGGAAGGAAATTATAGGCCAGTTAGCCTAACCTCAGTGGTTGGGGAAATGTTGAAGTCCATTATTAAAGTTTTGACTAATGAGGTTAATAATAATATTAATAATAATAATAAGGTCAAATTAATAATTTAATAAATTAATAATGTCAAAGTCAACATGGTTTCTGTAAAGGGAAATCTTGCCTGAAAAATCTGTCAGAATTCTTTGAGGAAATGACAAGCAGGGCGGACAAAGGAGAAGCAGTGATGTCATTTACTTGGATTTTCAGAAGGCATTAGATAAGGTGCCACACATGAGGCTGCTTAACAAGGTAAATTCCCATGGCATTACAGGAAAGATACTGGCATAGATAGAGGAATGGCTGATAGGCAGGAGGTAGCAAGTGGGAATAAAGGGGGCCTTTTCTGGCTGGCTGCCAGTGAGTAGTGGTGTTCCTCAGGGGTCAGTATTGGCACCGTTACTTTTCACATTCTTTTGTCTATGATTTAGGTAATGGAATTGATGCCAAAGTTTGCGGATGATATGAAGATTAGTGGAGAGGTAGCAATACTTAGACCAATTGGAAGAATGGGCAAAACAAGTGACAGGTGGAATACAGTGCTGGAAAATGTATGATAATGCGTTTTGGTAAAAGGAACAATAGTGTGGACTATTATCTAAGTGGGGAGAAGGGTCAAACTTCAGAGTTGCAGAGGTACTTTGGAGTCCTCATGCAAGACTCCCAGAAGGTTAATTTACAGTTTGAGTCTGTGGTAAAGAAGGCAAATGCAATGTTATCATTTATTTCAAGGGGAATAGAATATAAAAACAAGGAGATAATGCTGAGCCTTTATAAGAAACTAGTCAGGCCACTGTTCGAGTGTTGTCAATAGTTTTTGGTTGAATATCTCAGAAAGGATGCGATGTCATTGGAGAGAGTCCAGAGGAGGTTCATGAGGATGATTCCAGGAATGAAGGGGTTAAAATATGAGGAGCATTTGGCAGCTGTGGGCCTGTATTCACCAGAATTTAGAAGAATGTGTGGGGATCTCATTGAAACCTACCGAATGTTGAAAGGACTAGATAGGGTGGATGTCAGAGGATGTTTCCTCTGGAGGGGGTATCCAGAACTAGAGGGCACAGCCTCAACATTGAGGGGTGACCTTTTAGAACAGAGGTAAGGAGGATTATTTTTAGCCTGAAGTCTGTGGAATGCTCTGCCACGGACTGCAGTGGAGGCCAAGTCCATATGTACAAACGGTATATTTAAAGCGGAAGTTGATAGTTTCCTGATCAGTCAGGGCATCAAAGGATATGGCAAGAAGGCAAGTGTATGGGGTTGAGTGGCATCTGGGATCAGCCATGATGGAATGGTGGAGCCAACTCAATGGGCTGAATGGCCTAATTCTGCTCGTATGTCTTATGGTCTTATGGTCTAAGGTACATGAGTAGGGTGCAAAGACCATTAAGTTCAAAGTTCAAAATAAACTTATTATGGAAGTATGTAAATATTACCATATACTACTTTGAGATATATTTTCTTGCAGATATTTACAAAAAATACAATAGAATTTGCAATAAACTATACATAGACACAGAGACTGACAAATAAACAATATGCAAAACTGTGAAACTGAGAGACTGGTAACTGTTCTGATGCTCAGTGCAGTAAACAGTCTTAGTAAATTCATGACAATCGATATTAAACTGGTGTATTAGAATTGGCTTATTACTGTCACATGTACCAAGATACAGTGAAAAGCTTGGCTTGCATGTTAGTCAGATCATTACACAGTGTATTGAGTATGAACAAGGTTAAGACGATAACAAATCAGAGTAAAGTGTAACAGCTACAGAGAAGTGCAGCACAGGTAAAAACTGAAGTTTAAAATCATAACGAGATAAATTGTGAGATGTTATCAGACTAGGAAACCACTTAATAGTCTTATAACAGCAGGTTAGAAGCTGTTCTTGAGCCTGGTGTTATGTGCTTTCAGGCTTTCACATCTTCTGCCTGATGGGAAGAGCGGAGTTTGGGGAGAAAAGGGAATGTCCTAGGCGGATGGGATCTTTGATTAAGCTAGCTGCTTTTCTGAGGCAGCCTGAAGTATAGATAGAGTCCATAGAGCGGAGGCTGGTTTTCATAAAGCGCTGGGCTGGGATCATTAATTACCCCTCCCTCTTCTTAAGTACCGGTAATTGAGTGCAATTTGCAAATTCCCTCACCAGAGCTAGAAATCCTTCCTGTGTGTACATTCACAGACTATGGGTGTCACTGGTTGGGCCAGCATTTATCACTCATCCTAACTTGAGTTTGATGACTTGTCCAGTCGTGGGTCAAACCCACACACTGGTCCACACTATGGCCTGTTTCCTTACATAAAGAACACAGTGATAGATTTCTACAGCAGTACAGCAGTTTCACAACCTAACCAGTCTCCCCTCTAGTGACTCTCTACACTTCCTGCTGTCTTGTTGAATCAGTCAACATAGTCAAACACCCGTCCCATCCCGGACAACCTCTCTTCTCCTCCCTTCCATCGGGCAGAAGACAGAAAAGCCTGATAACACACACCACCAGGAGGAAGGACAGCTTCTATCCCACAGTTGGGAGACCCCTGAATAGACCTTTTACCCGATAAAGATGAACTCTTGATCTCTCAAGCTCCCTCTTTGTGGCCCTTGCACTTTATTTGTCAAAGTGAACATTTTCTCTGCAAATGTAACACTGTCTTCTGTGTTCTGTTAATGTTTTCCTTTCGTACGACCTCGCTGCATGTAGGTACACAGTGATTTGAATGGATGGGAAGCAAACAAAAGCCTTTCACTGGATCTCAGTCTGTGAGACAATAATAAATTAAAGTCCAATGTTGATGGCGGATTTTTATTGCAGATTAGTTAGTTAACAAAGTTACCGAGGTGAGGTTTGACCATGTCTAATAACAGCCTAATAATGTTACTCTGAAGGTAGAGATGAGTTTTATTTGTCACATGTAATCAATATATCTTAACGTACAGTGGAGAGCATTGCTTTGAGTTAATGTCCAACACAGTCTAAAGATTGTGCTGGGAGCAGCCACATTCCCGGCACCCACGTAGCTTGCCCACAACTCACTAACCCTAACCCTAACCTTGGGAATGTGGGAGCACCCGGAGGAAACCTACGCAGATACTGGAAGAATGTACAAGCCCCTTACAGACAGTGACGGGAATCGAGTCCTGCTCAGTGAAGCCATTGTGCTAACTGTTGTGCCACCACGGTTACTGTACCTCAGAGTCTAGGATGTGTTCATCTATCCATTTCATCACCTACTCCTTGGTCTACGGTGAGTGAAAACCAGCAGATCTTTGAGAAATGGCGCATTTTAAATACATTATTTGTTACATGGCCTGTTTTTGATACACATTAAATCAAATGAAGGTGTTGACTTATTTTGTAGCTTCTCAAGTACCAATGGCCTCCACGCTGCAAACATACAAACTGCTCATTTAATAATTCTGATATTAACAGTGTCTATTATGCTCCTGTGTTTATCTGTCTTTAATGAGGCAGCATTCGATGAACAATGTTTAGTAACAAGGGAAAAGTGTCTGACCGTGAGTTATATTTGAAGAACAAATGCAATGAGCGAGATTTGTCAGACATTAGTCTCCCTGATCCTGAAGGACTGGGTGACTTTGAGCACAAAAATGTCGAATTGTGAACAAAAATTGTCCTTTCATCCTTCCCATTCACGATCCTGCCACTTTATGAACACAAGGGACACTGTTACTCTGCTGAAGCAATCGCAATTAGATATTGCCTGTAGTGTAATTGTTAAAGGAATATTGACTGGTGATTAATATACCACACAGGTAACCAGCTACAGTATTTTCTTAACCTCCATTAGCATTAAAATATGCTGTTGCTAGAAATAAGTTCGGTAATAATGATAGTTTTGTTTAACTAGTTAGTTCAAGGCCCGAGGGTCAAGGCTCCTAGAACAATGAGTCCGGAGGTCAGGGGCCCAATATCAGCAAGGCTCAGGCTGCCACCTGGGGGCTGAAGGCCCAGTGGAGGCCTGTCCTGGGGTTGAAGCTGTGTATGTCTGTGTGGATGGGTGGGGGGGAATGTATGGGAAAGAGGTTTGCTTTGTTGTTGCTTCTTGTTGTACATTAACTGTCTGCTGGTCTGCTGAGCGATGTGGGAGTGCTATGTCGGCGCCAGAAAGTGTGGTGACACTTGTGGGCTGCCCCCAGCACATCCTCAGACTGTGTTGGGTGTTCAAATAAAAGATGCATTTCACTGCAACAGGTCCACAAAGCTGCAGGAACTCAGCAGGCCAGGCAGCATCATGGGGGAGAGTAAACAGCCGATGTTTCGGTCGAGATCTTTCTTCAGGACTGGAAAGAACGACGAGAAGTCAGAGTAAGAAGGTGGGGGGAAGGGAGGAAGAAGTGCAGGGCAGGGCAGGCATATTACTCTTTTCCATAGATGCTCTCTGACCTGCTGAGTTCCTCCAGCATTTTCTGTGTGTTGCTTTGGATTTCCAGTATTTGCAGACGTGCATTTCACTGCATGTTTGATGTACATGTGATTAATAAATCCACCTAAATCTAACTCAGTTCTGGGCTCTTAAATAGAGGTATAAACTTAAATATTGTCTTGAAATAAACAGAATAATCACAGAATTTCTAGAAACACAAGATCTTCAAATACTAAAGCCGTTTTCTCCTTTCAATCTCAGGCCAGCCTGGTGCACGTCACAGAGCGTGAGAATGAAATGATATAATAGCTAAGATTTCAGGTACTGGTGTAATCAGCTACCAAAATGTTCACAATGATGAGCTACTTAACAGCCTGCCATTATATGTAGAATGTTGGGGAATGGTACAACAATTGTAGAATTACAGAGTTGTAAACACAGCCCAGTCCATCAGACAAACCAGCCTTACCTCCATTGCCTCCATCTACACTTCCCGCTGTCTTGGGAAAGCCACTAACATAACCCTCCTTTCTCCCTACCCCACCCAGTTGTTACCTTTTCACCCCTCTCCCTTCAGGCAGAAGGTATATAAGCTTGAAGATTCAAGGACAGATTGTATCCTGCTGTTATCAGACAATTGAGTGGACCCCGCAATGTTAAGCTGAATTCCTGATCTCCCAATTTAACCCCGTAGTGACCCTTGAGCATTATTTGTCTACTTGCACTGCACTTTCACTGTAACTACAACACATGGTGACACTTGTGGGCTGCCCCCAGCACTGATTTGATTGGACACGAATGACACTTTTCACTACATGTTTCCACGTATACGTGACAAACAAAACTAATCTTTAAATCTTTAACCTCCCTTTTCCACGTGGTCGAGCAGAACAAAACTAGAGGGCATAGGGTTCGGGTGAGAGAGGTAAGATTTGAAAGGGACCTGGGCAGAAACTTTTTCACACAGAGGTTGCTGAGTCTACGGAATGAGCTGCCAGAGGAAGTGGCTGAGGCAGGTTCAGGAAGCATTTGCGTAGATACATGCAGGTTGGGGTTTAGAGGGATATGGGCCAGATTGGGACTAGTTGCATAGACAACATGGCTGGCCAGATTGGCTGGGCCAAAGGCCCCGTATCATCCAGTATTACTGTATGACTCTCAGATCACAAACTGCCACATGTGTGTCCTGAGGATATACCAGACACCTCTGTAAGTGTGTGGGGAGATGTGGAATGGAGGATTTGCAAGATTGCGGGTACATGGTGTGGTATGAAAGGCGGCAGAGAAAGGATTAGTGGGAGTTTGGATGCAGTGGGAGTCAGACAGGGAACTAACACTTTCTGAATTAAAGTGTCTCTGCAAACCCATTACCTTCGGGTGACTGAATTTCAAAACTTTTGTCTCAAATGAATAAAAAGACAATTCAGACAGGATGCCTCAGGAAGCCCACAATGTTGTGCCAGACTAATTAAATTAGTAATCAAATACCCAACTGAATTAATCCTTTCTGCCGACACAATATTCATATCTTTTCATTCCTTGCACATTCATTGAGCTATCGAGACACCTCGTGAATGCCTCTATCATATTTGACAATACCACCACATTCCTGACATGCACACTGCTTTCTGTGCTACAAACTGGCACAAAATGTCTCCTTTGAACGTGCCCCCTCTAACCTTAAATGCATGCCCTCTGGTATTAGACATTTCAACCACAGGTAAAATATACTAGCTGGCTATCTGTGACTCCCATAAACTTATAAACCTCCAACAGATCTCCCCTCAGCTTTGGCCACTCCCGAGAAAACACCCCAACTTCTCCTTATAGCACATGCCCTCTAATCTAGGCAGCTTCCTGGTAAACCTCATCTGCACCCTCTTCGAAGCCTCCACATCCTTCCTATAATGGGGTGACCAGAACTAAATCCAATGCATCCTGATTTAACAGTATTTGTGGAGACGCTAGAATCTACTATTCAATTACTAGAATAACAAGGAGTGCTGAATTCATTGCCTCTCCAGATTAGAGATAGGCCCTCCGGCACAATGGGCTGTACCACTCGGCAATCCACTTATTTAACCGAAGCTTAATCACAGGACAACTTACAATAACCAATTGACCTACTAACCAGTTCATCTTTGGACTGTGAGAGGAAACCAGAGCACCTGGAGGAAACTCACGGGCTCACGGGAAGTACATACAAACTTATTGCAGAACTGAACTCCAAATTCCAACGTTTGAGCTGTCATAGTGTCACACTAACTGCTACACTACCATGGCACACCATGTTTTTATTTATTCCATGCTCCAGGTGTTGTTAAACCAGAGTGTGAAGATACGTCAAGCCACCAGAAAACTGAAGAAAAGGAAATGTGCTTCATCGAGTGTCCCTGATAGGAGTCTGACTCTGCATGGGTGTCCCTGATAGGGGTCTGACTCTGCATGGGTGTCTCTGATAGGAGTTTGACTCTGCATGGGTGTCTCTGATAGGGGTCTGACTCTGCATGGGTGTCTCTGATAGGGGTCTGACTCTGCATGGGTGTCTCTGATAGGAGTTTGACTCTGCATGGGTGTCTCTGATAGGAGTCTGACTCTGCATGAGGGTACCTGACAGGAGTTTGACTCTGCATGGGTGTCTCTGATAGGGGTCTGACTCTGTATGAGGGTACCTGATAGGGGTCTGACTCTGCATGAGGGTACCTGACAGGAGTCTGACTCTGCATGGGTGTCTCTGATAGGGGTCTGACTCTGCATGGGTGTCTCTGATAGGGGTCTGACTCTGCATGAGGGTACCTGACAGGAGTTTGACTCTGCCTGGTTGTTTTCAACACGTTTAGAAAGGTAGTTGGCACCAGATTCCCCACAGGAATTAATCCAAGCACTAACAGACAACTCTTTGTGAGTGTAGTGTGGGGTGGGTAATTGGAGTGTTAGACCACCGGCTGAACAGTCCAATTTATTTGTGACTTTGCCCCATGGAGGGAGTTAAATGCAGCTTACATTGGGGTTTGGAGCATTAAAATACAGTCTGGATCCTAATTCATGCTGAGCCTAATTCATCCAACAGCCTTCTCCTTGTCGACCTTCCATGACCACCACCCCCCACTCCAATCCTATTACCTGAGATTTCCACTCCCTTCCAACTCTGCCCTCTCGACCATCCCTGAATTTAATGTTCCACCACAGATGGAAGTGGTGAGTTCACTCCCCTCTGAAGGAAATAGTAGATTGTGGCTAAAATTAGACAAAGACGCTATAATTTCCCAGCCTTCCTTAACTTAGACATGGCCACTCCAGTATCCTTGTCCGTCCCACTGATCTACCACCAGTTAAGGTCAACTTCACAAATCCCAAAGTGCCAGCCACTAATCTCTGCTCACTGCAGCTGCTTTATAAGTAAAGACGCCACTGTGAGGTTGTTTTAATGAAAGTGAAATGTAAAGAGATGGCTGGATATAAAGTCATCAATTGAACAGAGAAGCAGACTTCTTCCCTGATTCTGGTCAGATTTAATCCTTGGAAATTCCAAATTCAAACCTCTGCTGTTAAGTATTGCATATATCCAGAAAGTTCATACTAAAAATCCAGAGATGTCTGTTCCAATAAAACCTTGCTGATGCTTTCACAGATTTTACTAACACCCTTCCAGTTTTAAACCAATGTTTAAATCCAGTTTTAAACCATGAATTAGAGTCCAGAGTGGAGGTGGACACCCGTAAACTGGTCGGTTATGAACCGCTTGATTGAAATGGATCACCTTTCCAATCACAATACACAGCAGTGGCCCAGTATTGCTTGGGTTACCAAACTGGATTTTATCTGAGCAAAGCACTTAAGAGTCTTTCTCAGCTGATAAAATACAGTAACGTGGATGTTAATTGGCTGGACTACAATCGGGTGTCTCGATTAGTTATACAGAGATGTGAGTTTGAATCCCGCCATGGTAATGAAGAAAATTAAATCCAATGTGTGTGTAAAACTATAGGTTGTCGTAGAATACAAGAGATTCTGCTGATGCTGGAAATCTAGAGCAATACAAACAAAGTACTGGAGGAATTCAGCAGGTCAGGTAACATCTACGGAAAGGAATAGATTGTCGACATTTCAGGCCAGGAACCTTCATCAGGGCTGGAAAGGAAGGGAAAGGAAGGCAGAA
This sequence comes from Mobula hypostoma, assembly GCF_963921235.1. Taxonomy (NCBI): domain Eukaryota; kingdom Metazoa; phylum Chordata; class Chondrichthyes; order Myliobatiformes; family Myliobatidae; genus Mobula; species Mobula hypostoma. The sequence continues at coordinate 153,972,861 of NC_086098.1, read as the reverse complement.
TAAGAAAGTGGGAAGAGGAGCAGTATTGAAGCTGGCAGGTGAGACTAGGTGAGGGGGAGGATAAGTGGGTGGGGGAGGGGGATGAAGTGAGAAGCTTGGAGGTGATTGGTGGAGAAGGTCAAGGACCGAAGAAGAAGGAATTTGATAGGAGTGGACCATTAGAGAAAGGGAAGGAGGAACAAAACCAGAGGGAGGTGATAGGCAGGTTAGGAGAAGAGAAGAGGGGAGTCAGAATGGAGAATAGAAGGAGGGAGGTGGTGGGGTGGGGAGAAATTACCTCAAGTTAAAGAAATCGATGTTCACGCCATCAGGTTGGAGCCAACTCAAGCCAAATATGATGTGTCAGTCCTCCAGCCTGTGTTGCCTCATCATGGCTGTAGAGGAGGCCATGGACTGACATGTCGGAATGGGAATATGGATTGGAATTAAAATGGTTGGCCATGAGGAAATGCTGCTTTAGATTAGATTATGAGGACGCGCAGTCCTCCTTTATTGTCATTTAGTAATGCATGCATTAAGAAATGATACAATATTCCTCCGGTGTGATATCACAGAAACACAGGACAGACCAAGACTGAAAAACTAACAAAAACCACATAATTATAACATATAGTTACAACAGTGCAACAACTTGATGAAGAACAGGCCATGGGCACAGTAAAAAAGTTCAAAGCCTCTTGAAAGTCCCACATCTCATGCAGACGGGAGAAGGAAGAAAACTCTCCCTGCCATGCCCGACCACAGTCCGACTCTGAGTCCTCCGAAAACTTCGAGCCTCCGACCAGCCCTCCGACACCGAGTACCGAGTGCCATCTCTGCCGAATGCTTCGACCTCAGACTCGGTTGCCAGCAGCAGGCAAAGCCAGGGATTTTGGGGCCTACCCTCCGGAGATTCTTGATCGCACAGTAGCAGAGGCAGCAAACCAGGTATTTCAGAAGTTTCTCCAGATGTTCCTCTGTGCTTCTCACGTTTGTCTCCATCAAATCAGAATTGTGCATAGCATCCTACTTACAAATACGATATCATTTCACCGGAGAGCTGCGCGCTGCCATCTTCTCCCGCTTGTTGTGAATGGATTGAAGGTGCTTGATATAGCGATTCCCCCAATCTATGTCGGGTCTCACCAATGTAGAGGAGCACCGGTGTAGAATATCCATCAGGAAAGGAAATTTGCCACCCCTTCCTGGTCTGATCTACTTCTGATTTCAGACCAAACCCATATGGTTGAGTCTGTATTGCCTCCTGAGCTGGTGTTTAGTTCAGAGAACAGGGGCAGCTTAGTGGCACAGGTTGTAGAACCACTGCCTTACAGCGTCAGAGACCTGGGTTCAATCCTGACCTCAGATGCTCTGTTCCCACAACAAGCAACCTGCTGGAGGAACTCCGTGCGGAGCACTATGTATGACAGTGTTTTGGGTCAAGTCCTTGGTGTTAGCAAATCAGAAGGTCTGTCCTGGGACCAGCGCATAAGTGTCGTGATGAAGAAAGCACAACAGCACATCTTCTTTCGTAGAAATTTGCATAGATTTGCCATGTCACCAAATCTTTGAGAAACTTCTATAGATGTACACCAGAGAGTATCCTAACTTCTTGCATCATGAGCTGGTATAGATGTACCAATGCCCAGAGATGGGAAAAAAAACTACAAATAGTGGTGGATATAGCCCAGCCCATCATAGGAAAATCCTTCCCCACCACTGAGTGCATCTACAAGGAGCACTGCCACAAGAAAGCAATATCCATTGTCAAAGACCCACACCATCCAGCCCATGCCTGGATCTCGCTACTACCACCGGGCAGGAGGTACAGAACCATCAGGTCCCACACTACTAGGTTCAGGAACAGTTACTACCCCTCAACCAGGTACCTGAAATGGCGTGGGTAATTTCAGTTACCACAACACTGAACTGATTCTACAACCTACAGACTCACTTTCAATGACTCTACAATTCATGTAATCAGTATGATTTTTATTTGCACAGTTTGTCCTCTTTTGCAAGTTAGTTGTGTGTCAGGCTTTATCTGTTTATGTATATATTTTCATAAAATTCTATTGTATTTCCTTGTTCCTTTAAATGCCTGCAAGAAAATAAATCTCAAGGTAGTATATGTGATATACACAAACTTCGATCATGAATATATTTACTTTTGAATCAGGTTCCTGCTAACTAGCACAAAATCTTGTTCATCCCAGTGCCCTGTCCTTGCGGAGTGACACCAATTAAACAATGGCTTGTTCTTAAACATCTCAGCCCAACTTTCAATCATTTCCATTGCCAGGTGACACAATAAAGTAACAGAACTTTCAATCATTTCCATATCAGGTAACAAGATAAAGTAACAGTTAACATAACTTTCACTCACTTCCATATCGGGTGGCACATTAACATAAAGGTTAACACAACGCTTTACAAGTGCAACTGTAAGATCAGGCTTCGATTCCTGCCGATGTGTGTAAGGAGTCTGTATGTTCTCCTGTGACCGTGCGGGTTTCCTCTGGGTGCTTCAGTTTCCTCCCACATTCCAAGAGTGTACAGGTTAGGGTTAGTGAGTTGTGCTATGTTGGAGCCGGAGGTGTTACAACCCTTGCGGGCTGCCCAGCACAATCCTGGCTGATTTAATTTAACACAAATGACCCATTTCACTCTATGTTTCAATGTATGTGTGACAAATAAAGCTAATCTCTTTAAAACCTCATTAATCTTTCCCCACCTTAAAAGTGCAGTTTCCCTCAACCTTAAACCATGCTTTAGGTTTTGGATTATTCATAAATTAATCATGCCACTATTGGCAGCCGTGCCTCCAGTCACCAAGCTCTTGAAATCTCTTCCTAAACCCCTCGACCTAATTCACTCTGTCTCTCTCTCCCTTTAGGACACTATTAAAACCAAAATCTGTGACCAAGCTTCTGATCAGCTGCTTTAGTATTTCCTTAGCATCTAATCTTGTTTTTTGAATCTCTTGTAAAGCTTCTTCAACCATTTTACGATCTTAAATAGGCACAGTGCATCAGTTGTTGTTCTGTAATAATGGGAAGCGCCTATTCACAGTGACATTTTAATGCTAAGGCTTAGTTTGTACATCAGGGTATCCGAGACAGATTCTGTCAATGCTGCTATAATATTAAACTTGGAAGAAAACTAATTTTCATCTGTAAGATGGTGCTTCATGTTTAGAAAGGCTGAACAGCTGGAGAGCTAAATCTTCCTTTACCTCTTAGACATTGTAACTATTGCCAGTTTGCTTCCAATGGTATAATTTGTTGTGTGTCACTGCATGTAGCTGGTGCTGTGTCGCAGTTCCATAAATCTGACCGGAGATTTTTGGCTGATGAGGGAAATGAAGAGCAACAAACAAGTTGCTGGAGGAGCTCAGGGGGTCGGGCAGCATCTGTGGGGTAAATGGACAATCGAAGTTTCAGATCGCGACCCTTTATCTATCCTGAAAGATAGAGGGGGGTGAGGGGATGGCGAACAGCCATTATAAAGAGGTGTGGAGCAAGAGCTGGCAAGCGATAGTGGATCCAGGTGAGGGGGGATGTTAGGCAGATGGAGAAAGGAGAGTAGAAATAGAGTCTGGGAGGCAATTGGTGCTTGCCCCTGTCACTATTTTTACTGTCTTCTACCATCGCTCCTCACCTGGATCCATCTATCACTTGCCAGTTCTTATTCCAGCTCTTCCCCTTGCACATCTAAACGAGTTATCTCCCCTCTACCATTCAGTCCAGATGAAGGGTCTCCACCCAAAGTATTGACAGTCATTTCCCTCTCCTGATGCTGAATTCCTCCAGCAGATTGTTTGCTGCTCCAGATTGCAGCACCCACAGCCTCTTGTGCCTCTGGAGCATGGATTCCCAGCCTTCATTATGCCATGAAGCAGGGGCTCTGTGAACCCCTGTTTAGGAAACCCTCCTCGAGAGGAAGTGTTTTTTTAAATTAAATCTTTGTTAGAAGGTTTTACAGCATAGTTCCTAGTGGTGTGCAGATATGGGAGGTTGCACTTTGCCGTGGATGGACATGATGAAAATAAGCATAAAAAGGTAGATTTTGAGTTATTGGTGAGATCCAATAATTCTTACCCTCTCCCACAACCTTCTTATTGGGGCTTCTACCCCTTTTCTTTCCAGTCCTGATGAATAGTATTCACCTGAAATATTGACAGGTTATTCTCCTCCATTAATGCTGCCTGACTTGCTGAGTTCCTCCAGCATTTTGTGTATGTTTGCTCTGGACTTGCAGCATCGGCAGATTGTCTTGTGTCTCTGAAACACAATGTCACCATGTAGTTTCCTGTTACCTGCTGTTTCTGCACATCAGGGATTTGTAACAGGGATTCCAGAGTTATGGAAAATTGCAACATAAATGTAAATTTTTCTTTTCTTTTTCCTTCTACCTGTGCAGAGGAGATCTGTGAGGATTTTGCGCAGACTCGGGGGGGCTGAGTTATGGAGAGAAGTTGAAGAGGGTGAGATTTTCTTTCGCAAACATGAGGAAATCTGCAGATGCTGGAAATTCAAGCAATACACACAAAGTATGCTGGTGAACGCAGCAGGCCAGGCAGCATCTATAGGAAGAGGTACAGTCGATGTTTCGGGGCTGAGACCCCTCGTCAGGACTTCCGAGACCCTTCATCAGGACTGACAAAGGACTGACGTGAGTCCTGACGAGGGGTCTCAGCCCGAAACATCGACTGTACCTCTTCATATAGATACTGCCTGGTCTGCTGCGTTCACCAGCATACTGTGTGTGTGTTGCGGGACTTTCTTTCGATTGGAGCAGAGAAGAATGAGTATAGGGAGATGTATAAAATCATAAGGGGCAGAGATAGGGTGAAGACATACAGTCTTTATCCCAAGGTTGGTAAATCAAGAACTAGAGGACATAAGTTTAGAGTGAGAGGGAACAGATTTAATAGGGCAACATTTTTTTGTAAGTGGAACGAGCTGCCAGAGGAAGGGGTTGAGGCAGGGACAACGACAACATTTAAAAGGCACTTGGACAGGGACGTGGATTGGCAAGATCTAGAGTGATAAGGGCCAAATGCAGGAAATTAGGACTAGCCTGGATGGGTATGTTGGTCAGCATGGAGCAGTCGGGCGGAAGGCTCTGTTCCTGTACTGTGTGAATCTACAACGAATGCTCATCTGCCCTGAGGTGGTTTCTGCCCCTGCGCATTCCGATCCCATCCACAAGGTGAGGGGCCGCCGTCCGTGACTCGGAAAGTGGGATGGTGGGAAGAGAGATTGGGTGCGGACACAGAGCAGCTCTGGGTCTCAGGGTTTCGCTGAACCCGTTTTAATGAATGATTGTATAACTCCACCAGGGAAGTAGCCTCTGAATATGTGGAAGGTAACTGGCTGGTTCACTATCAAACCCCTGTGTCTCAGCTTCCTCGGGGGTTTCACACCTCACTTTGAATTAAATCATATTTAAGCATGAATGGATATCACTGCCTTGCAGCCATCTTCACAGAATCATGTCAACCTCGTCCACTGACAAGTGAAATCTAGTGACCTTTCAGCTGTCTGTACAAATTAAACTATCAAAATGAGAATTCTTTGCCCAGTCAGACAGTAACACATTACTTTAACCTTGCTGTAGCAGACTGTAATGGACTGGGGTTCCTCTGTCCCTTCCTTGCTCCTTCTGTGAGCACCCCTGGGTGGGAGGATGTGGATCAGCACTCTAGTGTTGCATCCAAGGTGCCGTCTTTTGGATGACACACACACTAAGGTCTCTGTCAGTCCCTGGCTCGTGGAGATCCAAGTGATCACTTCCTCTACATGCCCAAGTTTCCTCCCCCAAACCAAGGAAGTACAGGACGGTTGATTAAGAAAATAGCATTATTTTGGAAAAGAACAGAGGCGGGTGTTGGGATGGGATCCAGCCAACACTTGTCCCCCAGTCAACATCCAGTCATAGTGTCAGAAAGCCCGGAAGCAGACCTTTCGGCCCAACTCATCCATTCTGACCCTGTTACCCAGTGAGCTTGTCCCACCTGTCCACATTTGGCCCATTGCCCTCTAAATCTCTCCCACCCACGTACTGCTCGTATTATGGGTGGGTTTTTAAACATCACAAAGTGCCTGTCTCAATGGCCACGTATATGGCAACACTTGGGCACTTACATGTACATTGTGTTTTATAAGATTGCTTTCATATTTATATTTGTTGTTATCTTTATGCTCGTTGTGTATTTTTTTTATGCTGCATCAGATCCGGAGCATCATTTCGATCTCCTTACACTTGTGCAATGACGAATGGCAATAAACAATCCTGGATCACTGCTTCTGGCTGCTCATTCCAAATACACGCCATCCGCTGTGTGAAGAAGCTGCCCCTGATGTCCCTCTGCCTTCTGATGTTTAAGCCTGTGCCTTCTTGTTTTTACCATAACTCTACTGGGAATGATGGTGCAGGTCATTGTCACCCTACTGTTTGTGGGATCTTGCTGTGTACTCTGTCAATGTCTTCCTCATGTTACTACAGGGAACAGATTACAGTCAGTGCTCCAGTTGTTGTGGGATACCAGCAAAGGGATGTCGAAGATGCTATAACTATTTTGTCTTTTACTATCTCGGCCAGCATAATTAGATTCAGATTTATTTATCACATGTACGTTGAGACATAGAGTGACATACACCAATTGTGTTAATAACCAACCCACCCAAGGAAGGTTTGCATGCAGATCATCCGGTTACACGTGTTGGTGTGTGTGAGAAAGATCTGAAAATGTGTTGGAGACCACATTTTGGGTTGCACGGTGGCAGTAATTAGCGCAACACTGTTGTTACGGTACCGGTGACGTGGCGTCAGTTCCTGCCGCTGTCTGAGAAGGGTTTGTACGTTTTCCCTGTGATTGCATAGGCTTTCTCCAGGTGCTCGGGTTTTCTGCTACGTACCAGAGGTGTACCGGTCAGTAGGTGTGACTGGGCACTGCATATAATGACACAGTGCTGAACCCAAGTGCAGAGCAAGATCTCAGACTCAGACTCGAAATCCAAAGGCAAAATCACACACAAATACAAATGGAACTCCTATGATTGAGCACTGAGTGCTCGGTGCGAGGACTTTAAGCACAGACATTCCATGAAGGAACATAGTAGGCAATAGTTGGCAGTCGGAGTCTTAAATGGACAGCAGAAGCTGACCGTGCTCCGGGGAGATGGAGCACCGTAACATGAATGCCTGTCACCGATCATTCGGGCTACCATGACACCACGGGCTCATAGGCTGGAAGGGCCTGTCATTGGGCCATATCCCTAAATAAAATAAAATTTTAAATGTACTGGGGCCAGAAGCATTGGCACACATTCTGACATCAACATAGAATGTCCAATAGTGCACGACATAACTAATACAATACAGCAGAAGGGGAGATGTATTTAAGTAAACTGTTAACCTGAGACCCCCTAATCCTCTCATATGTGTGAGAAAGTTCCTGTGAGAGTGAGTTTTCGGGTAGATGATTCATTTACACTTAAGTGGCTTGGCCACCAGTCTCCTGTTTGACAAAGTACTGTGGATTGAGTTCACAACAATGTATGTCCTAAAAGCTGTGTATATCGGAATACTAGCCAGACGCTGCGGATGGAAGTGTGAAGTTTACAGGTAGTTTCGAAGACAGCCTTATCCATACTTTATAAATATTAATTGTCCTCTATGTTAGCACGTAAAATGCCAAATAAATGTATTGTGGATTTGACTTGCACTCCTAAAGGCTGTGAGTACCAACCCAGACATGTTGGTGTCAGGAGGAAAGGATGAAGTCAGAAGGTGTGATGTTTTGTATGTAGCTTCAAAAGGAAGCATTGTCTATAAATTTGTAAGTAGCGATTGCCTTTTTTGTTTAGCATATAAATATCGAGCCCACTTTGGGCTAGCAGACCTTTCTACCGAAAGCGTCTCCATCCGTATGATGCCTGCTGTACCTTGTTGTATCGAATAAAGAAGCTGCTTTGTATCTACCAGTGACTCTGTCTCTCCGGTGACTTCATCCACGTTACAACAGTTCCTATGGAGACATTTTGAAAACAAGACCATTAGCTCCTGGGTATCTGATGCCTCATTCATGCCCTGTGTATGTATGCCTATCACAACAATAAACTTGAATTTTAACTTCAGTTTTAAAGGTTTTACTTTCAAGTCCTCCATTGTTTACTTCCTCCATATTTCTACCTTCCCCGCTGCTCTTATAATCCTTGGAAACTCTACGCATCTTCAGATCTGGCCTTTTGGTCATGCCTAATTTTAAATGTTCCATCATTGTTGGCTTCCTGAGCCCCATACTCTAAAGTTTCCTCCCTAAACCTATTTCCTCCTTTGTGATGCTCCTTCAGACATATCCATGGTCGAGGAACTTCGCCTTTTTCTTCAGAGTTGGCCCAAGGCCAGATTTTGTTTGATAGCTCTCTTGTGAATTGCCTTGGGATATTTTACTATTCAGTGAAAAATGCAGTCTGGACACAAGAGAATGAAATATTTTGAAAGGGAAACATAAATGGAATTCCAATTTTATGAGGCTAGGTTATTCAAGAACTCTTTTGCACTGTCTCCCAAATCCCTGGAAACACTTTCTTCTGTCTCAGAGTTGACAGCTGAGAATGCTAGATTAGGAAGAGGCCCTCACGATTGCAAACACACTGAGCTGCTGAAGTCAATTATGTCTTTGTAGCTACTTCCCATGTTACTGTTCGATAACTCCAGGCAGGAGCAGAATCAGAATCAGGTTCATTATCACTGACATATATTATAAGACTTGTTATTTTGCAGCACCAGTACAGTGCAACAGATGAAATATACTGTATAATAAGAAATATATATATAAATTTTATATAAGTTGTGCGAAAATAGTGAGGTAGTGTTTATGGGTTCATTATCTGTTCAGAAATTTGATGGCAGAGGGGAACAATCTATTTCTAAAATGTGCAGAGTGTGTCTTTAGGCTCCTGTACTTCCTCCCTGATGGTAGGAATGAGAAGAGGGCTTGCCCTAAGTGATGGGGGTCCTTAATGATTGACACCGCCTTTTTGAGGCATCGGGTTATGAAGATGTCTTTGATGCTGTGGAGTCTAGTGCCCATGATGGATCTGGCTGAACATGTAACCCCTGTCTGCTTTTTCCAATCCGATTCCAGGTGATGCAACCAGTCAGAATCCTCTCCTCTCCAGAGTCTTTGGTGATATGCCAAATCTCTTCAAACTCCTCATGAGATGTAGCTGCTGGTGTACCTTTTTCATAATTGCTGTGCCTAGAATAGATCTTCAGAGATATCCTCACTCAGGAACTTGAAACTTAACCTCCCCTCCTCCCATTTCCACTACTGACCCCTCAACGAGGACTGGTATGTGCTCTCCTGACTTCTCCTTCCCCTTGATCAGGACATGGTGTCAGGGTGGACCATGAGTACCTTTTGGAACTCTGCATGCGTTCAAGCTCAAATGACATCTTGTGTCCTGCATCCAACTGTTGTACGCTGCTGAGGAGTGCTTTATTAAAGTCAACAGGTCCTCGACAGCGCTGTTGTGCTTTGGGAGAGGGCTGAGTCGTAGGGTGCCCCATGTTGGGGCAGTGGTACTCTGTTTGTGTGGAGCCATTCCTGTCCCTCCACCGTAAGAGGTTGGCGTGTTTGGTTTTATGTGAAGTGGACATGGAGTTTGTCTTTTTGGCTTACACCAATGACTTCTTCCTCATGGTCACTGACTCCATTGACTTGCAAAGGATGCGAGATTGCCTTTAGAACTTCTTGGCTGTGTGCTCTGCAAGCATCAACTGGGAAAAGTGTGCTTGCTGGCCTCTTGGAAGGATCATTGGCAGGTGGGCTCCTTGCCGGAGGGGTTACGACCCTTTGAGTGGAGCACCAGCACCTCCTCTGTCTGGGTGTCTACCTGACCTCCACTGAGGAGGGCTGGCCGGCCAACTGGTGAGACTTAGAGATAGAAGTCTCCGCCTGGCTGCAACGTTGGTCAGGCCTACTTCATGCAATTTCATACCGTAGGAGGGAAGACTCAATCAACTTCTGCCTTAAATATATCCAATGACTTGGCCTGCACGGCTGCCTGTAGCAACAAATTCCACATTCACCACTCTCTGGCTAAAGAAATCCCTCCTTATCTCTGTTCTAACAGGCTGTGCCCTCTATTTTGAGGCTGTGACATCTGGTCTTAGATTCCCCCACTACAGGAAACATCCTCTCCACATCCACTCTGTCGAGGCATTTCAAAATTCAATTGGCTTCACTCAGGTCGCCCCTCAGCTTTCTATATTCCAGCGAGTAGAGGCCCACAGTCGTCAAATGTTCCTCATATGACAAGCTTTTCAATCCCAGAATCATTTTTGTGAACCTCCTTTGAACCCTCTCCAATGTCAGCACATCCTATCTTAGATAAAGATCCCAAAACTGCTCACAATACTCCAATTGAGTCCTCACATATGCTTTGTGAAGCCTCAACATTACATCCTTGCTTTTATATTCTCGTCCTCTCAAAATGAATGCTAACATTGTATTTGCCTTCCTCACCACTGACTCAACCTGCAAGTTACCCTTTAGGGAATCTTGCACAAGGACTTCCAAGTCCCTTTGCACCTCAGATTTTTGAATTTTCTCTCCATTTAGAAAATAGTTTAAGCTTTTATTTCTTCTACCAAAGTGCATGACTGTTCACTTCCCGACACTATATTCCACCTGCCACTTCCTTGCCTATTCTGCTAATCTGTCTAAGTCCTTCTGTAGCCTCTCTACTTCTTCAAAACTACCTGGCCTTCCAACCATCTTTGCATTGTCTGCAAACTTGGCAACAAAGCCTCAATTCCATCATTCAGATCATTGAATTCAGATCACCTCCAACAGGATCCCACCACTAAGAACATCTTTCCCTCCCCGCCTCTCTCTGCTTTCCGCAGGGATCGCTCCCTACGCGACTCCCTTGTCCATTCGTCCCCCCCATCCCTCCCCACTGATCTCCCTCCTGGCACTTATCTGTGTAAGCGGAACAAGTGCTACACATGCCCTTACACTTCCTCCCTTACCACCATTCAGGGCCCCAAACAGTCCTTCCAGGTGAGGCGACACTTCACCCGTGAGTCGGCTGGGGTGATATACTGCATCCAGTGCTCCCGATGTGGCCTTTCGTATATTGGCGAGACCCGACGCAGACTGGGAGACCGCTTTGCTGAACACCTACGCTCTGTCCGCTAGAGAAAGCAGGATCTCCCAGTGGCCACACATTTTAATTCCATATCCCATTCCCATTCTGACATGTCTATCCACAGCCTCCTCTACTGTAAAGATGAAGCCACACTCAGGTTGGAGGAACAACACCTTATATTCCGTCTGGGTAGCCTCCAACCTGATGGCATGAACATCGACTTCTCTAACTTCCGCTAATGCCCCACCTCCCCCTCGTACCCCATCTGTTACTTATTTTTATACACACATTCTTTCTGTCACTCTCCTTTTTCTCCCTCTGTCCCTCTGAATATACCCCTTGCCTTCCTCTGGGTTCCCCCCCCCACCTTGTCTTTCTTCCCGGACCTCCTGTCCCATGATCCTCTCCTATCCCTTTTGCCAATCACGTGTCCAGCTCTTGGCTCCATCCCTCCCCCTCCTGTCTTCTCCTATCATTTTGGATCTCCCCCTCCCCCTCCAACTTTCAAATCTCTTACGCACTCTTCCTTCAGTTAGTCCTGATGAAGGGTCTCGGCCTGAAACGTCGACTGCACTTCTTCCTAGAGATGCTGCCTGGCCTGCTGCGTTCACCAGCAACTTTGATGTGTGTTGCTTGAATTTCCAGCATCTGCAGAATTCCTGTTGTTTGCGTAATATAAAACGAAGCGATTTCAACACAGACTGCTGAGGAACGCCACTTGTCACAAGCAGCCAAATCAAAAACGGCTCACTTTATTCCCGCTCTTTGCCTCCTGACAATGCTCTCTTTTCATAAACACCATGAGCTTTTAACTTGTTAAGCAGCCTCATGGGTATCACCTTGTCAAAGGCCTTCTGAAAATCCAAGTACACAACTTCCAGCAATTCTCTATTGTCCATCCTGCTTGTTATTTCTTCAAAGAATTCCAACAGATTTGTCAGAAAAGATATTCCTTGAAGGAAACTGTGCTGACTACGGACTACTTTATCATCTGCCTCCAAGAACTCTGAAACCACATCCTTAACGATCAGCTCCAATATCTTCCCAACCACCTGAGGTCAGGCTAAGTGGCCGATAATTTCCTTTCTTCTGTCTCTCTCCCTTCTTGAAGAGCAGAATGACATTTGTACTGTGTGCTGGAGAGGGGAAGGTTGAGATTTCTGAGTCTATCTTCAGATCTGAGGCAGTTCTACATAAACGGTAATAGAAATCTGGAGCTCATAATGTCAGAGAACATGGAAACAGGCCCTTCTGACCATCAACTGCCCATTTACACTAATCCTACATAGATCCTAAGTCAATTCTCCCAACACATCCATGACATCCACCCACATTCTACAGCTCCCCTGCACTAGGGGTGATTTACAATGGCCAATTAGCCCACCCACCTGCACTTTTTTGGGCTGTAGAAGGAAATCAGAACACCCGGCGGAAGCCATGAGGTCACAGAAACCATGACAGCCTACAAATTCCATACAGACAGCACCCGAGGTGAGAATTGAATCTGAGTTATTGAAACTGTAAAGCAGCACCTATCTCACAGGGAGAACGTGCAAACTCCATACAGACAGCACCTGAGGTGAGAACTGAATCCGAGTTATTGGAACTGTAACACTGCACCTATCTCGTGCCGAGCAGACATTTGAAACATTGCAGTATTAGTGATTTTAAATTATGTATTCTGGGATATGGAGCAAAGACCAAGCACTGTTGTTGGATGCTGGAAGAGTCTCAAGTGACCTGTATGAACATTTGGATAGTCGTTGAGCTTGCTACCTGCTGAGAGGCACTAAGGTTTAGCCAAATTCCATACTGTATTCCCCGTCCACCACCACATTTTTCCTGTGTAAAAAATATTAAATTGGACCTGGTGACTTACCCACATCCCAGATCGAAAGCAAATAAAGTGCCTGATAAGTGTTTTGGAAAAAGTGTCAGGTAAGTGGTGCTTTCGGTATGTTATGTTGTGAGTAATTAAAGATTGAAAGAAAAATTAGTTTTTTTTTGTCACACATACATCGAAACATACAGTGAACTGTGTCAAGGAAGCCATGGCCCAAAAGTGTCGCCATGCTTCCAACACCAACATAACATGCCCACAATCCCCTAACACCTGTACATCTTTGGAATGTGGGAGGAAACAGGAGCACCCAGTAGAAACCGATGTGGTCACAGTGAGAACATGCAAACGCCTTACAGACCACAGCGGGATTTGAACCCAGATCACGAGGGCTCTAAAGTGTTATACTAACCGCTGTGCTACTGTGAAGTAAGGCTAATGCGTCATTGTGGTTAAGTAACTGGTAGACCAGGTCAGTTGAGATGTGAATCTGAATCCCACAGCAACTGGGCAATGTAAATTTCGGTAATGATATTAATCTGGAATGTATTGGTAAAGGTCACTGTGAAACTACCACACTGGTTTGTCAATGTCCTTGAGGGACAGAATTCAGTCTGACCTGATTTTGACTCCAGTTAATATCAATGTGACTTGGTACTGAGTGTTGGGTAAGCAGAGATGTCCTTCTGCCCAGCAATGGTTACAGCAAATAAAATCAATGAAAAAAAGCCTAACTCATAAGAGAATTATGACAAAAATTCAGAATTCTCTTCCAACTACTCACATTTAGTTTAATGGGCTGGAGTTAAATTAAAGCAAGGGCATGTCCTATTGATGGAACCTTGCAAATGGTACCAATATATAACTGAATCACTATTCCTTTTGTACTCCCAGCCAGTCTCAGATTGATTGATAATTACACAATGAAAGCCCTGGATCTGATAATAAGTATTTCTCTCAGAGTCAGTCAATACCAGTAACAATGTAGATCAGCATTTGTCTGCAATCATACTCTCAAAGGCTATGTGTCATTGGCTCTGACATTGAAATCTATTCATTAATCGAGTGTGTATTTACAGGTTCCTGCACCAAGAAGATTATAATTTTGCATGGCACATTTAAAAGATAGCAACACAGAGACATTTCAGCTTGTCCTATCATGGACATTCCCTTTGTTCTACATACCCCTCCAGCAACTGCCCCCCTCCTGAAAACTAACATGCATCAGTTTCTCCCTCTCTCTATTCTACAGAACCCAAAGCATTGACAGTTACATTTTCCACAGATGCTGCCTGACCTATCGGTTTTTCGACTTTTATTTCAGATTTGCGGCATCTGCAGGTTTAATCTTCTTACATGTTTGAGGGACACTAATACACCAGGTCCAACACAACCCTTCTTTCATTGAGGTTGTGGAGGGCACTAGGAGCTGAGTGTGCCTGTCAAGTTATTTTAGATCTGAAATTGTATATATTCACATATCAAACGTTAGAGATTTGTCGGCACTTTGAATTGGATTGAATTGACTTTACATCTGACATCCTTCACGTACATGAGGAGTAAAAATCTTTACGTCTCCCTCTAAGTGTGCAATGTGCAATTTATAGTAATTTGTAATAAATATTATGTACAACAGGACAGTCAATATAACATAGAAATACAATTGCATCAGCATGAATTAATCAGTCTGATAGCCTGGTTGAAGAAGCTGTCCCGGAGACTGTTGGTTCTGGCTTTTATGCTGTGGTACTGTTTCCTGGATGGTAGCAGCTGTAACAGTATGTGGTTGGGGTGACTTGGGCCCCCAATGATCCTTTGGGCTCTTTTTACACACCTGTCTCTGTAAATGTCCTGAATAGTGGGAAGTTCACATCTACAGATGCGCTGGGCTGTCCGCACCACTCTCTGCAGAGTTCTGCAATTGAGGGAGGTACAGTTCCCATACTAGGCAGTGATGCAGCCATTCAGGATGCTCTCAATTGTGCCCCTGTAGAAAGTTCTTAGGACTTGGGGGCCCATTCCAAACTTCTTCAACCATCTGAGGTTAAAGAGGGGCTGTTGTGCTTTTTTCACCACACAAACCATGTGAGATCCTCGGTGATGTGTATGCCGAGGAACATAAAGCTGCTCACCCTCTCAACCCCGGATCCATTGATGTCAATAGGGGTTAGCCTGTCTCCATTCCTCCTGTAATCCACAACCAACTCCTTTGTTTTTGCAACATTGAGGGAAAATTTGTTGTCTTGACTCCACAGTGTCAGGGTGATGACTTCTTCTCTGTAGACTGCCTTGTTATTATTTGAGATGAGGCCAATCAATGTAGTATTGTCAGCAAATTTAATTAGCAGATTGGAGTTGTGGGTGGCATCACAGTCACGGGTGTACAGGGAGTAAAGGAGGGGGCTTAGGACACAGCCCTGAGGTGCTCCTGTATTAAGGGTCAAAGTGGCAGAGGTGAGGGAGCCCACTCTTACCACCTGCCGGTGATCTGACAGGAAGTCCAGGATCCAGCTGAACAAGCCAGGGTGAAGGCCAAGGTCTCTGAGCTTCTTGTCAAGCCTGGAGGGATTTATGGTGTTGAACGCTGAACTGTAGCCTAAAGAACAGCATTCTCACATAAGCATCCTTCTTCTCCAGATGTGTAATGACAGTGTGTTGAGCTGTGGCTGTTGCATCATCTGTCGATCGGTTGTGTCGGTAGGCGAATTGTAGGGGTCCAGTGTGGTGGTAGCATGCTGTAGATGTAGTCCTTGACCAGCCTCTCAAAACATTTGCTTATCTTTGAGTGAGTGTGATGGAGAGAAAGAGCTTACTGGACTCATGACTTCATCAAAGAAACAATTAAGATTTGCATCAGTAATGTAAGTCTTCTAATGATTGGGGGGAACTTAGTGAGTGTCCTCCTAACCTCACCCAGCAGCCTTGGTACTTTGTATTGTTCTGCACCGAAATATCCATTGACTGAAAATGTCTTTAAGTGGACCATGTGGTGAGCCTTTGTTTGAAATCTGTAAATGGGAAAAGCTGCTTGCCACAGATTAATTCAAGCTCCAGCAAGTGAAGGTCGTGTGCGTACAATGAAAAATAACATCTGTATTTTTTACAAGGCTGGATGATAATGACAAATGGACCTATTCAATTAAGCCTTTGTTTTTGAGCATGCCATTGTTGGAAGTTAGGACTGTAAATAGATTGGTAGCTTCGTCTCCCTGCATAAGGAAGAGAAGAGATACGTCTGTAAGGAACGCTGCCTGTACAAAGCAGTATCCGTTGTCAAGGGCTTCCACCATCCAGGCCAGGCTCTCTTCCCACTGTTGGTGCAGGAGCCTCAGGACTCACACCACCAGGTTCAGGAACAGTTATTACCCCTCTACCATCAGACTCCTGAATCAGCATGGATAACTTCACTCACCTCAACACTGAACGGATTCTACAACCTATGGACTCACTTTCAAGGACCTGACAACTCAATTTGTCACTATTATTAATTTATCTACCTATCTAACCATCTATTTATTTATTTATTTATTTATTTATTATCGGTTTATATATTTACTTGTTCATTATTTATTTATTCGCACAGATTGTCTTCTATTGTCCATTGGCTGTTTCTCAGTCTCTGGGTGTAGTTTTGCCTTGATGCTGTTGTACGTCTTCGTTCTGTTGTGAATTCTGCAAGAAAATGAACCTCAGGTTTGTATATGGTGACTTAGATGTACGTTGATAATAAATTTACTTGGAAGTTTGGACATCCATCAATGCTTTCTTGAGCAGCAATTTGCAGGACAAACTCAGCAGCTCGAGCAGCATCTACAGGGGGAAAGGAAATGTTAGCGTTTCAGTTCTTCATCAAGACTCACACTGGAAGACAACAGTGAGAGAGGGTCTCACACAACTCCCAACTGAGAGAGAAGAAAATCTCCTCAAATTCCACGCACCTTCAAGATACTTCACAGTGGAGCCCTAAGGTGTGGACACAAGAGACTGCAGGTGCTCAAATCTGACCAACAAGCAGTCAGCTGTCAGCTGAAAGAACTCAGCAGGTCAGGCAGTATCAGTGTGGGGAAAGGAATTGTTCACATTTCAGATCAAAATCCTACATAGGACTGCGAGAGAAGAGGTGAGATAGCCAGTATAAGGAGAAGGGAGGGGGGGAAAGGAGTCCGAGGTGATTTGTGGAGTGGAGGGGGTGTAAGATGGCAGACAGATGGTGCCAAGAGGGGAGGGGAGCAGGAAGGGAGATGGGAGACAATGACAGATGAATGATAGATGGAGAGAGACAAAGAGAAAGGCCTTTCCCTATGTTCAATTCAAATGATTTTTTATATTTAATTTGGGGACAGCAATTGTCATTGCACGTTGACTGAAAATTAAAACTCTACATTTGGTTAAAAAGCTTGCAAGGTTTAGGGTAATTGAAAGTGATTTGTACTGGACAGGGTAAACATCACCGGGCTGAAAAGGACTTGCAAATCACGAAGAGCTTTGACAGGTTGAATGCAGGAAGTCTTTCCCCAGGTCTGAGGAATCAAAAACTAAAAGGCATAGGCTTAAAGTCAGAGGAGAATGATTCAAAAGAGATCTGAGAGCAACTACTTCACACAGAGGGGGGGATGTGGATGGAACAAGCTGCCAGAGGAAGTGGTAGAATTAAAGAATCAAAGTACATTTATTACCAAAGAATGTATAAATTATACAAATTTGAGGTTTATTTGCTTACAGGTCACCAGAAAGCAAGAAACCCAAAAGAACCCAATTAATAAAAAATAGAAGGGCCATACTCGATGCACAAGAGAAAGGGGAAAAAAAAACACAAATCATGTAAACAATTAAAGTGAGCAACAACATTCCGAACCAAACTGAGTCCTCAGATCTAAACTCCGGAGCAGTCCAGAGCAGGCCCGAAGCCTCACATATCGATTCATCATATTAGAGGGCACAGAGCACAGCTGATACAATAACAATATTTAACAGATTTGGACTGGTACATAGATAAGAAAGGTTTTGAGGTATGTGGGTCAAATCCAGGCAAATGGGACCAATGTAGAAGACATCTAGGTCAGCAAGGTTGAGTTGAGCCATATAGAGCCATTTTTCTTGTTGTTAAGGGCAACATGGTAGCGTAGCGGTTAGTTCATCGCTTTACGGTGCCAGCAACCCTGGTTCAATTCCCACCGCCATCCATTAGGGGCTTGTATGTTCTGCCTGCGACCAAGCAGGCCTCCTCTGGGTGCTCCAGTTCTCTTCCACTTTCCAAAGATTTATGAGTTGGGGTTAGTAAGCTTTGGGCAAGCTGTTTTGCTGGGTCTATGGAGAGAAATGAACGGCTGATGTTTTGGGCCAGTCCTGACAAAGAATCTCAGCCTGAAACGCCGACTGTTTATTCCTCTCTAAAGATGCTGCTTGACCTCTCGAGTCCCCCCAGCATTTTGTGTGCTGCTCGGGAGGAATCAGGGACAGGAGATCGAGTCCAACCGAAAGCAATGTTCTAAAGTATAGGCCATATTAAATGGCATGTGCAAAATAAGGGAAAACCTGCATTTATATTATTCCCATCATGACCTCAGGAAATTATAATTTTAAGAGCAGTTGTTATTGGAACATAGGAAACTTGGCAGCCAGTCTACACCCATGGTAGTGGCACGCTGGTGTAGCAGCTAGCGTAACAGCATTACAGCTCAAGCGATCGGGATTCAATTCCTGCCACTGGCTGTAAGGAGTTTGACCACGTGGGTCTCCCCAGGGACTCTGGTTTCCTCCCCCATTCCAACGGCATACAGGTTGGTAGATTAATTGGTCACATGGGTGTAATTGGGCTTGTTGTGGTGAAATGCCTGTTACCATGCTGTGTCTCTAACCCCTAAGATGTACGAATGAGGGTTAGCAAGTGTGGCATACTCTGTTGATGCCAGAAGTGTTGCGACAATTGCGTACTGCCATTACAACCTCGCTGATTTGACTTGACACAAATGACGCATTTCACTGTACGTTCCAATCTTTCAATAAACACATGCCAAATAAAACTAATCTCTCACATTGTCACGCAGTTATGGTAACATTGCTTCCCGATGATATGAGTGTGAAGGGTGAATATTGCACAAACCAATGAGCTTGACCTTCTTCAGTTTGGAACAAAAGTGCCGGACGATCTGCTCTTCCATGGGAAAGAATGAGCAAGCACTTATGGTCTTATCTGAAAGCAACACCCCAGTCAGTGCACAGCTCTTTGGGGAGGCCAGTGAGACTTCTGTGCTTAAGTAGGAACTGAGCCACCCAGCGTTCGGACTTTGAAGTGAAGGGTCCACCTACAGAACTGTGTGTAACATCTCCCTCAGTTGCTCCTCAGCGCAGATCCAGTTGTAAACCCACAGTGAAGCACATTGTGCATTCATCAGTTTTCATACACTTGGGACCAGCAGAGGCTCCTGCTTAATCTTTGTAGGAGTGTGGTGTCAAATTGTTTAGGTTTAAATACATATGCATATTTCCACTGCGTTTGTTATACAGTATGTTAAAATATGCCAGAGTACTAAACCATGACTACAAAGCAACGTAGAACCAATCTAACAAAAACCTTTAAATAAACCACTACCACCGATTAATCATCCAGCAATTAACTAACCGTGGTGAGACCTACCACACTGTAAGGCAGAATTTGTGCTGTTGATTCACTTGTTTCTTAGCCCATGTTTGTATCTCCCCCTCTCTCTCCCATATAAATATAACTATTTTTGTATTTACTGCCCTTCCTTCCTGGCCTGTGGGTATATTTTCATTTACAGCTTTAATAATGAAGGAATAGTCATTGAAAAGCAAATTGTCTGGGTTTAACTGCTGTTCACCAGGCAACTGAATCCTTCTGCATTTTTCTTCCTCTGAGCTTGTCTCATACTTGCAGCTTTATCAGACTCTCTATTGTGTTTCCGTCTAATTCAGCATTCAAATGCTATCCTATGTCTCACTGTCTCTGTGCATCTGTGTGTGTGTGTGTGTGTGTGTCTGCTTATAATATAGTAAAGAGCGTGAGTATATGTGAATGTGTATGGACTCACCCGTGTGTGTTTGTGTGTATTTGTGAATGTCTGTGTATATTCAGATTCAGATTCATTCATTCATCACATGCACATTGAAATATGCACTGAAATGCATCATTTGCATTGACAACCAAAACGCCCAAGGATTAGCTCAGAGGCAGCCCACAAGTGTTATCACATATTCCAGTGCCAACACAACATGAGCACAATGTTTGGCAGAACAACAAAGCAATAAGAGCCGCAGAATAACAGCATCTAAACACTAACAGCAGTATTTGTGAATGTGTGTGTGTGTGTGTGTGTGTGAGTGAATTTGATATTTGTGAATGAGTGTGAGTGTGTATTTGTGAATGTGTATGTAGTGAGTGTGTGTGTAGTTGTGTGTCTGTGTGTATTTGGTATTTGTGAATGTGTGTGTGCATTCATGTGTGTGTGTATTTGTGTGTCTGAGTGTAGTTAGTACCCTGTATTTGCGAATGAGTGTCTGTGTGTGTGTGTGACTTTTGTTTTAAAGCACATGAAGTCAATTTTGTAATGAGCTGAAATGCAGGCAAGAGACCCTGCGTGATTCGGTGCAGATTGGAATAA
The DNA here is from genome assembly GCF_963921235.1 of Mobula hypostoma. Taxonomy (NCBI): domain Eukaryota; kingdom Metazoa; phylum Chordata; class Chondrichthyes; order Myliobatiformes; family Myliobatidae; genus Mobula; species Mobula hypostoma. The sequence continues at coordinate 153,952,252 of NC_086098.1, read as the reverse complement.
TGTCCAAGAAATCTGTACACATGAAAAAAATATTTTCTGCTTTACTGGGAAATGACCAAACTTTCCAGTGGAATATGTGAATGATCCAGAGACATTAGGCATTTAGAATTACGAAGCCAAGTAGAATTTCCAAGTTCAGGAAGGAAGGACCCTTTATCATTCAGAAATTATTTGGCATAACCTTTTGCCTCGGAGTTTCTGAGTTAATGATTTTTTTAACGTATTAAACGTGTAAATTTTATCCATTCAGCAGCCAAACCCAACCAGTTATCATAATTGTGCATACGTCATCATGAATTTAGTGACAAATTCATCACAGATGGTAATTAATTGATTTGAGGTTATTACTGTATTGAACCTGACATATTCTGATTAAAATGTTGCCATCACAGAATAAATTCCAGCTAAAAGAATTGTTTCATGTGATTGCAAGAGAAAAGGACTTTGATAACTGCAACTGTAATTCTTGGGTTGTCTATTAAGTATTTGAATGGACAATGGATGGCATAATACAGGCAAGTGTGTAAGATGATTGTTGGATTAAACTGAAAAGGTACCGGGTCCTTATCATTCATCAAAGGATAAAAACCACCTGCTCGTCTCCAAGACCTTAACATAACTTCATTCATGGTTTTCCCTGTTAATCACTAGTCGCATCACCGTCTGGTGGGGAGAGGCCACAGCACAGGAGCAGGAAAGGCTTCAGAGGGTTGTAAACCTAACCAGCTCCATCATGGGCGTTTGTCTCCCCAGTATCAAGATCAAGACATCTTCAACAGATGGTGCCTCACAAAGGCGGCATACATCTGTAAGGACCTCCATCACCCAGGACAAACCAGGACATCCCTCTTTCTCACTGCCACCGTCAGGGAGAAGACAATAAAACCATAAGACAAAGGAACAGAAGTAGGCCATTCGGCCCATCTAGTCTGCTCTGCCATTTTATCATGAGCTGATCCATTCTCCCATTTAGTCCCACCCCCCCCCCCCACCTTCTCACCATAACCTTTGATGCCCTGGCTACTCAGATACCTATCAACCTCTGCCTTAAATACACCCAATGACTTGGCCTCCACTGCTGCCCGTGGCAACGAATTCCATAGATTCACCACCCTCTGACTAAAAAAAATTTCTTCGTATTTCTTTTCTGAATGGGTGCCCTTCAATCCTTAAGTCATGACCTCTCATACTAGACTCCTCCATCATGGGAAACAACTTTGCCACATCCACTCTGTCCATGCCTTTCAACATTCGAAATGTTTCTATGAGGTCTCCCCTCATTCTTCTGAACTCCAAAGAATACAGTCCAAGAGCGGACAAACGTTCCTCATATGTTAACCCTCTCATTCCTGGAATCATTCTAGTGAATCTTCTCTGTACCCTCTCCAACATCAGCACATCCTTTCTTAAATAAGGAGACCAAAACTGCCCACGGTACTCCAAGTGAGGTCTCACCAGCGCCTTATAGAGCCTCAACATCACATCCCTGCTCCTATACTCTATTCCTCTAGAAATGAATGCCAACATTGCATTTGCCTTCTTCACCACCGAGTCAACCTGGAGGTTAACCCAAGTCCCATTGAGACTCCCAAGTCCCGTTGAATCACAGAACTTTGAATTCTTTCCCCATTTAAATAATAGTCTGCCCGTTTATTTCTTCTGCCAAAGTGCATAACCATACACTTTCCAACATTGTATTTCATTTGCCACCTCTTTGCCCATTCTTCCAATCTATCCAAGTCTCTCTGCAGACTCTCCGTTTCCTCAGCACTACCGGCCCCTCCATCTATCTTCGTATTGTCAGCAAACTTAGCCACAAAGCTGTCTATTCCATAATCCAAATCGTTGATGTACAATGTAAAAAGAAGCGGCCCCAACACGGACCCCTGTGGAACACCACTGGTAACCGGCAGCCAAACAGAATAGGATCCCTTTATTCCCACTCTCTGTTTCCTGCCAATCAGCCAACGCTCTATCCTTGTATGTAACTTTCCCGTAATTCCATGGGCTCTTATCTTGTTAAGTAGCCTCATGTGTGGCACCTTGTCAAAGGCCTTCTGAAAATCCAAATATACAACATCCACTGCATCTCCCTTGTCTAGCCTACTTGTAACTTCCTCAAAAAATTGTAATAGGTTTGTCAGGGAACATTTTCCTTTAAGGAATCCATGCTGAGTTCTGCCTATCTTGTCATATGCCTCCAGGTACTCTGTAACATCATCCTTGACAATTGACTCCAACAACTTCCCAACCACTGATGTCAAGCTAACACGTCTATAATTTCCTTTTTGCTTCCTTGCCTCCTTCTTAAATAGCGGAGTGACGTTTGCAATCTTCCAGTCCTCTGGAACCATGCCAGAAACTATCGACTTTTGAAAGATCATCGCTAATGCCTCCACAATCTCCACAGCTACTTCCTTCAGAACACAAGGGTGCATTCCATCTGGTCCGGGAGATTTATCTACCTTTAGACTATTCAGCTTCCTGAGTACTTTCTCTGTCGTAATTGTGACTGCGCACACTTCTCTTCCCTGGCACCCTTGAGTGTCCGGTATACTGCTGATGTCTTCCTCAGTGAAGACTGATGCAAAATACTTGTTCAGTTCCTCCGCCATCTCCTTATCTCCCATTACAATTTCTCCAGCATCATTTTCTATTGGTCCTATATCTACTCTCACCTGTCTTTTACTCTTTATATAGTTGTAAAAGCTTTTAGTATCCTCTTTGATATTATTTGCTAGCTTCCTTTCATAGTTTATTTTTTCCCTCTTAATGACCTCCTTAGTTTCCTTTTGTAAGCTTTTAAAAACTTCGCAATCCTCTGTCTTCCCAGTAATTTTTGCTTCTTTGTATGCCCTCTCCTTTGCTTTAACTTTGGCTTTGACTTCTCTTGTCAACCACGGTTGCATCCTTTTTCCACTCGAAAATTTCTTCTTTTTTGGAATATACCTGTCTTGCACATTCCTCACTTCTCGCATAAACTCCAGCCATTGCTGCTCTGCTGTCCTTCCCACCAGTGTCCCTTTCCAGTCAACTTTGGCCAGTTCCTCTCTCATGCCACTGTAATTTCCTTTACTCCACTGAAATACTGACACATCAGATTTCGGCTTCTCTTTTTCAAATTAAACAGTGAACTCAGTCATGTTATGATCACTGCCTCCTAAGGGTTCCTTCACCTCAATCTCTCTAATCACCTCCGGTTCATTACACAATACCCAATCCAGTACAGCCGATCCCCTAGTGGGCTCAACAACAAGCTGTTCTAAAAAGCCATCTGGCAGACATTCTACAAATTCTCTCTCTTGAGATCCAGTGCTGACCTGATTTTCCCAATCCACTCGCATGTTAAACTCCCCCATAATTATCATAACACTGCCTTTCTGACAAGCCTTTTCTATTTCCTGTTGTAATTTGTAGTACACATCACTGCAGCTGTTTAGAGGCCTATAAATAACTGCCATCAGGGTCCTTTTACCACTGCCATTTCTTAGCTCAACCCATAAAGATTCTGCACCTTCCGAGCCTATATCACCTCTTTCTAATGATTTAATATCATTTCTTACCAATAAAGCCACGCCTCCCCCTCTACCTACCTTCCTATCCTTCCGATACACCGTGTATCCTTGGATGTTCAGCTCCCAGAGACATGCATCCTTTAGCCACGTCTCAGTGATGGCCACAATATCATACCTGCCAATCTGTAGCTGTACGACAAGATCATCCACCTTATTCCTTATGCTGCGTGCATTTAAGTATAACAGCCTAAGACCCGTACTACAGATTTGCCCCATCAGCTGCCTGTCTTTCCTGACATCTTTACTGCTCACTATCTTAGATTTATTTCTGTTTTCCCCTTCCTCCGCTCTATCATTCCGGTTCCCATCCCCCTGCCAAATTAGTTTAAACTCTCCCTAACAGCTCTATTAAACTTTCCCACCAGGATATTGGTCCCCTTCTGGTTCAGGTGTAACCTGTCCGTTTTGAACAGGTCATAGTTCCCCCAGAAAAGATCCCAATTATCCAAGAATCTGAAGCCCTGCCCCCTGCATCAGTCTCTCAGCCACGCATTCATCTGCCTGATCCTACTATTCTTGCCCTCACTAGCACGTGGCACAGGTAGCAATCCCGAGATTACTACCCTGGATGTCCTGCTTCTCAGCTTCCATCCTAACTCCCAGAAATCTCTCTTCAGGACCTCCTCCTTTGTCCTATCTATGTCATTGGTACCAACATGTACCAAGATAACTGGCTGCTCACCCTCCCCCTTCAGAATATTCTGGACTCGATCCAAGACATCCCGTACCCTGGCACCTGGGAGGCAACACACCATGCGGTTGTCTCTATCAGGCTCACAGAATCCCCTGTCCATTCCCCTGACTATGGAATCCCCTACGACTACTGCATTCATCTTCTCCCTCCTTCCCTCCTGCACAACAGCGCCAGGCTCAATGCCAGAGACCCGGTCACCGTGGCCATCCCCTGTTGGGTCATCCCCCTCAACAGCATCTAGAACAAGATAATTGTTGCTGAGGGGGACAGCCACAGGGGTGCTCTCCACTATCTGGGCATTTCCCTTCCCTCTCTTGACAGTGACCCAGTTTTCTGACCCCTGTAGCCTAGGGATGACTACCTCCCTGTAGCTCCTGTCTATCACCTCTTCACTTTCCCTGATAAGTAGTAGGTCATCAAGCTGCAGCTCCAGATCCCTAACACGGTCTCTGAGGAGCTGCATCTCGGTGCACCTGGCACAGATGTGGCCATCAGCGAGACTGGAGGTCTCCCAGGATTCCCACATCTGACACCCTGAGCAAAGCACTAACCCTGCAGGCATGCTATCTAATTCTACAGGAATGAAACAAGAAGAATAAGTCGACTCACCCACTTACCTCGCTAAAAAAATGAACTTTTTAAATCATTAGCTCCTCCCGTTAGCTGTGAGAGACCTGCTGTTCCTGTCTGTCCGGGCCGATTCACGGTGGGGGGGGTGAGAAAAAAAGAGTTGGTGCTTCGCTCTCGCCTCTTACCGTTTACCGCTGAAGCCCGTTGAAGCCAAAGCCCTACACTCTGCTCCCACTCACTCCGCTGCCTGCTCCGACAACTGCCCGCTGTATGGGGTGGTCTCCTTTTTAAACTCTCCACACTGTCCTGTTACATCACACGCCTGCGCAGTCCCGTCCTTCTTGCACTTGAAGTTTTTAAAAAGCTGCCTTTCTTTAGAATTCAGCTCCCACGCCGCTCTGTAGTTCTGATTCAAAAGAAGGAGCAGGAGCCTGAAGACACACTATCGATGTTTTAGAAACAACTCCTTCCCCTCTGCCATCAGATTTCTGAATGGACAATAAACCCATGAACACTACTTCACTACTTTGCTCTCTTCTTGTGCTAATAATATATATAATTGCAATTAGAATCATATGTTTTATATTATAGTAATTTATAGTTTTTTTTGTGTATTTTGTGTATTTCATGACCTAAGTCAGTGATATTAAACCTGATTGTGATTCACTGTGCGGAACATGCTGCCCAACTGCCTTGGTCTCGGTTTTTGTAATTTCTCCTTTTTTCCATAGGTGCTGCCTGGCCTGCTGAGTTCCTCCAGCATTTTGTGTGTGTTGCCCGGAGGATGTTTGTGTGCTGGGAGGTGAAACGAGCAGTTACGATGCGTAGCAACACCACACACAATGCTGGAGGAACTCAGCAAGCCGGGCAGCATCTATGGGAAACAGTGAACAGTCGATGTTGGCCGAGACCCAAGCATATCCAGCATATTCTGTGTGTGGTTTGGACTTCCAGCATCTGCAGATTTTCTCGTCATTACGATACGCAGCCTGGCAGGGTTACATTGCTTGGAGACAGATCTCAATAAGATTCAATGAGATTCGCAAACACATTTTACGGACATTTTCCTTTCAGATTTTGATAGTTAAAATATTGGATTTTTACTGAACATTAGATGATTTAGGAATCCCTGTTGCAGGCGTAACTGCAATTCCTCGTGTTTGTAATCAATTAGTGCTGGTATTCATCCAGCCCAGAAATAATCTCAGTTCTCTCTCCAGTTGACAATTATTCGAAGCCTTTTGCTGTGTTAAAAATGTGAGACGTGGCCATATCTCTACTATTCAAAAATACAAGTCTCCCAAACAGAGGTTGTACGGGGGTCATTGGTAAGAGTTTGTCAGCCAGGGACGTTGTACTGTAGTACAGTAACGATTTAATGCGCCCTCCTGTGGCCAACAGTGAAACAGCAATAGAGACCGACCAGGCACCCGGAGAGTCCATGTATTCAATGCTTCCAAATATACATTTAAGCTCACACATTTGGTCTCTTTCCAAACATTTTACTTTCTTCTGCCTTCCTACTTATTCCCAGTCCTCATTAGTCCGATAATTATTCTGTGCTCTGGCTCCTAATTTTTTCTCAAAGCTCTCATAAAAACATAAAATGTAAGATATCAGAGAAGGACTATGTCATCTGGCCCCTGACAGAGTCAAAGCCTAATACATGCAAGCAAAGCCTAAATATCTGGTTAAAATGCTCATCTTGTTTTCAAATCCCTGGAGTTCAGGTGTAGGGTGCGGATCTGAAATATGAGCTGTCCATTTCCTTTCACAAATAACGCACACAAAATGCTAGAGGAATTCAGCAGGCAGGCAGCATCTATGGAAAAGAGGTTTCAGGCCAAGACCCTTCAACCATTCACAAATGCTGCCTGACCATCTCAGTTCCTCCAACATTTTGTGTGTTGCTCCAGATTACAGCATCTGCAGTGTCTCTGTCTTCCAATCCCCCAGATGGACCCGCCAATCATCTTGCAACACTCCTCAGTCCACCAATCACCTATAGCCCCTGTCTCACCACTCCCTCCCCTTCTTTCCACCAGCATCTCCCCTCTCCACTCTCAGTCCTGATGCTGGGTCTAAAACCTAAATGTCAACAGTTCCTATCACCTCGCACAAATGCTGCTCGACCTTCTGAGTTCCTCCAGCAGACTGTTGCTTCACATTCCAGCATCTGCAGGGTTAAGAGGCATTTTGTGGATTTTGATGAAATATTGTGAGCTCAGCCTATTCTAAGTGTGGACAGATGGCAGGAGGCATGCTGTCCTCTCTTTTACCTGACTGTTTACATCGTGTCTGAGCATCATAAACCCACAAAGGAAAGCTGGTCCTTTGAAGACAAAGGGCAATTATTCTGGTTACCATAGCAGTCAGGTGATGACATTACACCCACAACTGCAACAATCTTCCAAGATCTCTGGGTTTCTCCAACTCTTCCCTCCTATATGTTCCCAGTTCTCATTATTCTGATAATCATTCTGTGGCCTGACTCCTAAGTTCTGTAACCCTTCCTCAAAACCTTTTTGACCCTCATAAAAACACACAATGTAAGATGTAAACACAAAATATTCTGCAAATGCTGGAGATCTTGAGCAACTCAAACAAAAATTTGGAGGATCTCAGCAAGTCAGGAATAAACAGTCTTTTCAGGCCAAGACCCTTCGTAAGGACTGGAAAGTAAGGGTCAGACGCTAGAATAAGATAAAATATAAGATACAGGAGCAGGAGTAGGTCCTCTGACCCCCTCATAGAGACAGAGAGTTGCTTAGCATGAAAACAACCCCTTAGACCCAACTCATCCACGCCGATCGTGATACCCACCAAGCTGGTCCCATTTGCCTGCATTTTGCCCAGCTCCTTCTAAACCCTCCCTAACCATTTTCTTATCAAAGTATCTTTTAAATGTTGTTATTGTACTTGGCTCAACAGTTCTTCTGGCAGCTTGTTCCATATTCACCCCATCTTTCACCTGAAGAACTTTCCCCTCAAATCACTTTGAAATCATTCACCTCTCACCTTAAACATTTACCCTCCAGATTTTCATTGCCCTTCCCTGAGAAAAAGATGAGAAGCATTCCCTCTATCTAAACTCCTCACGATTTTATTCACCTCTGAAAGGCCACCCCTCAACCTCTTATGTTCCAAGAAATAAAGTTCTGACCCGCCCAACCTTTCCCTTTAACTTAGGAGCTTGAGTCCCGGTAGCATCCTTGTAAATCTTCTCTGCACTTTTTCCAGTTTAATAAACAAGGGATTTTGCAGATGCAGGAAATCTGTTCAATGATGTCTTTCCTAAAACAGGGAAAACAAAACTGTACATAACTCTACAAGACACTCCAGTGTCTTGTAGAACAGCAACAGAACGTCCCTATTCCATTCTCAATGGCCTGACTCATGCCCACTCTGGCATTTTATACGATAGTGGTTGATCTTTTACCTAACCACCATGTTCCTGCACAAACCACCTTTGCCATGATTTCCTCAATATCCGAACTCCATCAACCTCTGTCCTGAATGTACATGGCAACTGAGCCTCCACAGACATCTCCTTTAAAACATATCTCTTTGATGAAGCACATGTCTCAATACACACTCATATCGAATGTTATCTAAATGTTTCCTATTATGTCCCTTGTAACATTTGCTATGTCAAAGGCACTATATACATTGAATCTAATGAAAGCAAATTTCTTTGCACATTAAAGAGAAAATAACTTTTACAACAGTTCAGCATGGAGTAGATGGGCTGAAGGGCGTGCTTCTGTGCATAGTACTCTATGGTTCTGTGACTGAACTTTGTCCAGAAGCAGACTGTGACATGCATTTAAGGTAAGAGAGGAAAAGTTTAAAAGAGATAAGTGGAGCAAGTTTTTATGTCTAAAGTGGTAGGTGCCTGCATTGTACTGCCAGAGGTAGTGGGGAAGGCAAGGTGATAGTGGCATTTAAGGGACTTTTATATATAGACATGCAGGGAATGAGACTATTAAGCCATTCAGCCTTGATGGAAGTGCCGGATGCAGATGCCGGAAATCTTGAGCAACACACACAAAATACTGGAGGAACTCTGTAAGTCAGGCAGCATCTATGGAGGAGGAATAAACAGTCATTGTTGCAGCCCGAAACCCTTCATAAGGACTGGAACAGAATGGGACAGAAGTCAGAATAAGAATGTGGGGGGAAGGAAAGGAGTTCAAGCTGGCAGGTGATAGATGAGACCAGGTGAGGGGGAAAATGGTGGCTGCAGGAAGGGGATGCAGTAAGAAATTGGAACGTGATTGGTGGAACAGGTAAAGGACTGAAGAAGAAGGAATCTGATAGGAGCGGTCAGTGGACCATGGAAGAAAGGGATGGAGGAGTGGCACCAGAGGGAGGTGGTGACCAGGTGAGGAGAAGAGAAGGGATGACAGGGTAACCAGAATGGAGAGTGGTAAAAGAGAGAGGGAGTTATCAGAAGTTGGCCCAGGAAGGACATGTGACTGTGTTTTCTACAGTCTACCTTCTTCCCCATTCCTTTCCTGTCCTGACGAAGGGTCTCAGGCCAAAACATTAACTGTTTCTCCCCCTTCATAGATGATGCCTGACATGTTGATGGAGCATTGATGGTAATTTTCTGCTTCAGTCCCTGAGAGCTCTTCAGAGGGAGAATGGACCGAGAACTCACTGGAACCAGAGAGCTCTCCGGAGTGACAGAGGGTTCCCCACAGATTCACAGGCTGAGATCTTCTCAGAGAGACACTGAAAGAGATATCTCCACAGAGACAGAGGGTTCCCACAGACTCATTGACGGAGGTTGCCCTACAGAGATAGAGTTCAGTAGTGTCGGTTCTGTAGTGCCTCGGTGGGGAGCCTCTGTCAGTTCAGTAGTGTCTCTGTGGGGAGCCTCTGTCAGTTCAGTGGTGTCCCTGTGGGAAGCCTCTGTCAGTTCAGTAGTGTGTCCGTGGGGAGCCTCTGTCAGTTCAAAAGAGCTCCCCACATACACAGTACTGAACCAACAGAAGCACCTCACAGAGACACTACTGAACCGACAGAGGCTCCCCACGGACACACTCCTGAACTGACAGAGGCTCCCCACGGACACACTACTGAACTGACAGAGGCTCCCCATGGACACATACTGAACCGACAGAGGCTCCCCACGGACACACTGCTGAACTGACAGAGGCTCCCCACGGACACACTACTGAACTGACAGAGGGCTCCGCACGGACACACTACTGAACTGACAGAGACTCCCCACAAGGACAGTACTGAACTGACAGAGGGTTCCCCACGGACACACTACTGAACTGACAGAGGGACCCCACGGACACAGTACTGAACTGATGGAGGCTCCCCATGGACACAGTACTGAACTGACAGACGCTCCCCACGGACACAGTACTGAACTGATGGAGGCTCCCCACGGACACACTACTGAACTGACAGAGGCTCCCCATGGACACACTACTGAACTGACAGAGGGCTCCCCACGGGCACACTACTGTACTGACAGAGGCTCCCCACAGGGACTGCTACACCAAAGCAGTTTGACCTGATTGAGGTCAGAGCAGAACCAAATGTAACACGGGTTGGCTTTTTATCTTTTATTAACCCGGCAGCCTGGAGGCCAAGCTGTATTGAAACTAAAATTATAAAGAGTCAGTACATAAAATATGTACACAATGAATTAATTAATTACAATGAACACCGAATCAATAAAACAGGAAGCACTAATGCATCCAAGCAGAAAGCAAATTCCTTGCTGCTCCCTCTGCAATAATTCACCAGAACGTTCTACGTGATCTGTGTTGGTCCTATATTCTCAAGGAGGTTGGTCGTGTCAGTGGCTTGGAGGAGATATATAGATTGGTGGACGCCATGGCCAAGAAAGAGCACCGGCACTCTACTACGTCAGAAAGCTGAAGAAATTCAGCATGTCTCCATCAAATCTCACCAATGATTATAGATTCACCGCAGAAAACATCCTATCCAGACGTACCGCGGCTTAGAATGACAACTGCTCTGCACGTCACCACAAGGAGCTGCTCACAGCTCAGCACGTCACAGATACCCACTTCACCTCTATAGACTCTATCTATACTTCTTTCTGCCTCAGTAATGCAATTAAGTGCCCCCACACTCCCCAGACATCCCACATCCTCCCTTTTCTCCCCGTCCATCAGGTATACGTATAATACAAAAACCTGAAAGCATGTACCACCAGGCTCAAAGACAGCTTCTGCACTGCTGTTATGAAACTATTGAATGGTCTACCTGTACGACAAGATGGGCTCTTGTCCGGGTAGATGGAGCTCGTCAGCCTGAGAAAGCAGTCCATCTAAGAGAAGGAAAACTCTGATTTCAAACCTTCTCTGCCTTGCAGCCATACCCACTCATGGGAAAGGCTTCGGGAGTAAACCCTGAGGACAAATCCGGAGCTGGAGTTCCTAAGGCAGTCCGACGTTGCCTTCAACCTCGTTCTGGCAACTCCTGCAACGACACCGGTGCCAAGCTGTATTGGCCCTTGCCCTTCCCTTGGACAACATCGGTGTCGTGGAGAGGAGAGACTTGCTGCATGGGCAACTGCCGGTCTTCCATACAACCTTGCCCAGGCCTGTGACCTGGAACTTTCCAGGTGCAGATTCATGGTCTCGTGAGACTCATGGATACCACCACCACCACCACTGTCCTCGTTATGGCCTGGCACCTCACTGCCTGACTGCAGAGCAATTTTTTTTTGTAACTGCAAACTTTAGTTTGCATTCCATTATTGTTTACCCTTGTTTATGTTAAATGGTGGCTACAACCAAGTCCATCACAGCCAAAGCCAACTCTACCACTGAGCGCATCTAGATGGAGCGCTGCCACATCCAGGCCATGTCCTCTTCTCACTACCACCATTGGGCAGAAGGTAGAGACACTGGTATTTCCTCACCAGGTTCAGGAACAGTTATTACCCTAAAACCATCAAGCTCCTAAACCAATAAGGGTAACTTCACTCACCTCACTTTGAAATGATTCCACTGTCTAAAGACTCACTTTCAAGGACTCTACAATTCATGTTCTCTGTATTATTTTTTACTTGTACAGTTTATCTAATTTTGCAGAGAGAGAAAGAGAGGGAGAAATCAGGTACAGAGGCAAGTAAAAATTATATGGAGGGGGAGATAATACTGGCGGGGGGGGGGGGGGAGGTTTAATTCTCAGAACCTTGTATCAGTAATTTACTGCCTGATGGAAGACACTTCACTTTTTCCTTTGTCTCCATCCAGCCGAGTGGCATTACGGGAACACAAGTATTCTCAGTGAAAAGGTATTTCTGCTGTTAATTGCCAGCTCTGACCTTTTGTGCCAGGTTCAACTGTACCACAATTGCAGTAAGCTCATAAAACTCACGAGAAGGTTTGACAGGCGGCTGCCATTCCAAAAAGTCAGCCAGTGATCTCTGGTGATTTGGGTATCTCTTCCTCACCACACGTTACAGGGTGATTTTCACACTGGTCCACTCTCTTCTCCTATCACATCCTTTCTTCTTCTTCAGCCTTTACGTTTTCCACCTATCACCTTCTAGCTTCTTAATCCATCTCCGCCCTACCTACCCCCTCACCTGCTTTCCCTTGTCACCTTCTAGCCTGTACTCCCTCCCCTCCCTCACCTTCTTATTCTGGCTTCTTCCCTCTTCCTTCACAGGCCTGATGTGGGTCTTGGCAGTTTATTCCTCCCCATAGATGCTGCCTGACTTGTTTAGTTCCTCCAGCGTTATGTGTGTGCTGCTGTGATCGTTCACACCAATAGCTGTAAGTTCCATTCACCCTGCTGTCACTTGGGCAACTTGTTCTGTGTTAGGCTGTCAACCCTTTGAGCTCTCCATTAGAGACAATTTATAAAGATGTTGCGGAACCTGGGGACCTGACTTATAGGAAAAGGAACCACCAAACACATCTTTCCCTCCCCCCACTTTCTGTTTTAAACAGGGACCGCTCCCTACACGACTCCCTTGTCCATTCATCCCTCCTCTCTGATCTCACTCTTGGCACTTATCCTTGCAAGTGGAACAAGTGCCACACCCGTCCCTTCACCCACTCCCTCACTACCATTCAGGGTCCCAAACAGTCCTTCCAGGTGAGGCAACACTTCACCTGTGAGTCTGTTGGAGTCATCTACTGTGTCTGGTGCCCCTGACGTAGATTAGGAGACGGTTTCGTGGAGCATCTACACTCCATCCGCCAGAACAAGTGGGTTCTTCCAGTGGCCACCCATTTTAATTCCACTTCCCATTCCCATTCCGACATGTCAGTCCATGCCCTCCTCTACTTTTGCGATGAAGCCACACTCAGGGTGGAGGAGCAACACCTTATATTCTGTCTGGGTAGCATCCAGCCTGATGACGTGAAAATCGATTTCTCAAACTTCCGGTAATGCCCCACCCGTCCTTCATCGTTCCCCATTCCAATGACCACTCTCGCCTTATCTCCTTATCTGCCCATCGCCTCCCTCTGGGAGGTAATGGGCAACTTTTCTTTCTACTGTGGGCTTCTGTCCTCTCCTATCAGATTCTCCCTTCTTCAGCCTCGTATCTCTTTTGCTTATCAACTTCCCAGCTCTTCACTTCACCACCCCCCCCCCACCCAGTTTCTGTTCCTATGGCCTTGGTCTAACATCACTCTAAATGGTGGTCGCTCCAGTGCAACACTCCTGTACATCTCTGGGGACAGCTGAAGTGTTTCTACCCACGTCTTTAGATCAGAACCCACAGACTTCTGACTCCCAGGCAGTTGATTGATCCTCTCATCCACGGGCTCAGTTACATCCCAGACACAAACACAATAACAGCGATTGCTTTATGCACAGTTCTGTCCATTTTACCCAACGGAGTTGTTTTGAGAACAACCCAACATCCTATTTAGGACGTCATCAGAGAGAGTGAGGGGATTAATTTATTCAATTCATTCTGAGCTCAGTTGAAACTCACACGGTTGTGGGTTTCCTAGTTCACAGCTTCTCCTTGGATCCAATACTCTCTCCATTCCTGTTTGATTTACGGGTTGTTGTTTGGGAGTGTTCACTGTTTTACCATTTTTAATGTTTTGCCAATATATCACGGGAATGATCCCACAGAGAGTGTGGAAATTGCATTTGTGTTCAATAGCAGATGCCTCTTTCCCCACTGATATGACGATTTATAACAGCCAACACATATCCTGGCCCTTTCATTTCACATACTGGCTTTGCACTTCAATACAAGCATCTGTTCCTCTCCACTGCGTATTGATTATTTCTCTTCCACCTTCAGGCACTTCATCAGTCAAATGCCCAGAAAATTGCTTGTGGAAGGTCCTTGTTGATTTTGACGAGGACGCAAGATGATGCTGTGTGTAAAATTGTACAGTAGACTAGCTCAGAGCTAAATTGATAAGAAGCATTCAGAATTGAGAGGGCTTTTGCTGACGTTAACAAGAAGGAAACACTGTCAATGTTTGAGGATGAAACATAAGACCATAAGACATAGAAGCAGAATTAGGCCATTTAGCCCATTGAGTGTGCTCCACCATTCTATCATGGCTGATCCTGGACCGCACTCAACTCCATACACCTGCCTTCGCACCATATCCTTTGATGCCTTGACTGATCAGGAAACGATCAACTTCTGCCTCAAATAGACCCACAGACTGGGTTTCCACCACAGTCTGTGGCAGAGCATACCATAGATTCACTACTCTCTGGCTAAATAAAATCCTTCCTTACCTCTTCTAAAATGTCAGCCCTCAATTCTGAGGCTGTCCTCTAGTTCTGGATACCTCCACCATAGAAAACATCCTCCCCACATCCACCTATCTAGTCCTTTCAACATTTGGTATGTTTCTTCTAAATTACAATGAGTACAGGCCCAAAGCTGCCAACCGCTCCTCATATGTTAACCCTTTCATTCCCAGAATCATCCTCGTGAACCTCCTCATGACTGTCTCTAATGACAACACATCCTTTCTGAAAAATGTGCCCCAAAACTGTTGACAATACTCCAAATGCGGTTTGACTAGTGTCGTATAAAGGCTCAACATTATCTCCTTTCTTTTATATTCTATTCCCGTGAAATAAATGTCAACATTGTACTTGCCTTCTTTAGCAGAGACTCAGCCTGTAAATTAACCTTCTGGGAGTCTTACACAAGGACTCCTAAGTCCCTCGGCACCTCTGATGTTTGAATCTTCTCCCCATTTAGATAATAGTCCTTTAACCAAAATGCATTATCATATATTTCCCAACACTGTATTCCATCTGCCACATCTTTTGCCCATTCTAATAATTTGTCTAAGTCATGTTGCAATCACATTGTTTCCTCAGCACTACCTACCCCCCCCACCTATCTTCATATCATCTGCAAACTTTGCCACAAAGCCATCAATTCCGTTATCCAAGTCATTGACAAACAATGTGAAAAGTAGCAGTCCTAATACTGACCCCTGAGGAGCACCACTAGTTACTGGCTGCCAACCATAAAAGGCTCCTTTTATTCCCACTCGCTACTTCCTACCTGTCAGCCATTCCTCTATCCATGCCTGTATCTTTCCTGGAACAACATAGGATTTTAACTGCAGCTCCAGTTTCCTAACTCGGTCCCTAAGGAGCTGCAACTTGATGCACCCGGTGCAGATGTGGCCATCAGGGAGGCTGGAAGTCTCCTGGAAATCCCACATCTGACACTTAGAACAGAACAATGGCTCTGTAGACATACCCACTATTTTCTCAAAATTTAAATAAGAAATAAAGAATGAACTCACCTACTTACCTTGCCTCCGCCTGTTCTTGCCGAACCCTTGTTGAGCCAAAACCTTACTGCTCCGACTCAAAACTACTCTGACTTTGTCGACTCTTGTGGTACCTCTCTTTTATTATGACTGGGTTTTCTAAAGCTTTGTTGGACCTGTGCAGGAACACTTCTGTTGTGTTTCCGCAGTACTCCAATCGAAGACTCCCAACGAAAAACTTCCTGCTTTTAAAACCTCTTCGCTGGACCTACAGAGAAATGCTTCTGTTGCATCTACGCAGAAACAGTTAGAGGTGAGCTAAGGGAAATATTGTTTAGTTCTGAGGAAGAGGCACTGACCAAAAACTTTGACTGATTTCTCTTTCCACAGATGCTGCCTGATTAGTTGACTTCTTTTGATATTCCCATCAATGACAAGCAAAACCCTCCTCACCATTAAGCATGTTTACATGGAGTGTTGCCACAAGGAAGGAAAATCCATCATCAAGGACCCCCACTCTTCTCACTCCTACTATTGGGCAGGAGTTACAGAAGTCTGGGCTCCCATGCCATCCCCTATGTTTGTTCTTAATAAAGTCAAACTTGGCATGGGTTGACATTGGAACATTTTATTATTCCCTCATATTATCCACTGGGAACTGGAGTTCTTTATTATGCACATATAATAACACGACCCCCCCAAAGAAAAACAAACACAACATTATATCATTATAAACCTGCAAGAAACAATAAACCTTTCCAACAAAGAAATCTAAATTCTGTTCAAAGTCTTTTTTTCTTTTTTTTCAAGCCTTCAATTGTTCAACATTTCATCATCAATATTAATTAACAACTACAGTCCCCAGTCCACTCATAAACTTTCAATCAGTCTCTGAGGCAGTTAAATGATCCTTTTTGCTCTACTATTTGACTCCACAGGTGTATTGCTTGCATTTACTGCATTAATATTTGTGTCTTTCTGAGAACTCTGATCAACATGTTCATTTTTTACATATGCTGGCCCCTTTGGTGTACTGACAGGTGACAATCACAGCTATGGGTTCGAACTTGTGGTCATAGATCCTCATGGTTCCTTCCCAGAGGTGATCTTCAGAGTAGGTCCAGATTCCTCTTGCACATATCCTTTCATGGACCACATTCCAGAGTTCTGATCTTAGCTTTGCACTTGATCCCCAGGCTTCAGGACTGGTAAGCTTTTTACACTCTTATCTAGACACTGTTTCTGGTTTACTTTCCCTTTCTCCTCAGCCGATTTGTCATTGTGTGCTCCTTTGGCTCTCAACATGTTTTCCTGCATTGGAAGGTTACTGTATGCTTCGACCCATCAGCAACTGGACTGGTGAAAGGCCATTCTGCAGTGTTACAGTTCTGTAAATCATCAGACTTTAGTGGAAATTTTCTCACCCATCTTGTGCTTTCATCACGAGGCCCTTCATTACCTTGACCAGACACACTTCTCGACCTTTAGACTTTGAGTGGTGTGAGCTTGATGTTGAAACCCCCAAATATTTGCAAAGGACTCAAATTCACAGCTCGAAAATTGCAGACCATTGTCCACTTCACATGGAACTCCATACCTCGCCAACACAGTTTTCAGGAAAGTGATGACCGACTGTTTTGCTGGATGTCGATTGCAGTTTTGCAAACTCTGGGTAACTGGAAAACTAGTCTGTTACAACAATATGACTCTTTTAATTGCAATGAAACAAATCCACTCCAACTTTGAAGTATGCCCTGTCTGTACAGGTTGTGGTGAAAGTGGTTCTGCTTGTTGCTTTGGTCTGTGGGTAAGACATATCTTACATGAAGCAGTCGTCTGGCTGATGTCTTGGTTCATTCTTGGCCAGTATATCACCTCACAATCTCTACATTTACATTTTTCCTCACCAAAATGCCCTTTGTGTATCTTTTGGAGCACTTCCTTGCCTAGCATCACAAACCTGATCCCTTTGAAGACCATATCTTTCACTACTGGCAGTTCAGCTCTGCATGCCCAATAATCCCAAATACACATTGGACAGTCATTCTTAGCTGCTGGCCATCCTTTCCATATTGTATCATTGAGTACCTTCATTGTTTCATCTGATTCTGCTGCTTTCCTAGTCTGCTGTGTTCTATCATGAGATACTGGAAGAAAGGTCAACATTGGCCTGTATATCTGCATTAACCTCTTAGTCGCTCCTTTCTTTCTTGTCAACTGCTCGAGACAGCGCATCAGTAGAAACATTTATTTTCCCGTAGATCATATTCACATCATGTTTCTACAGCCTTATCAACATGCGCTGTATCCTCAAAGGACAGTCATTCAGTGGCTTGGATATAATTGAGACCAGTTGTTTATGGTCTGTCTCTACTTCAAAAGCTCGTCCATAGATGTACTGATGGAACATTTCACATGCCTATGTGTTGGCGAGAAGCTCTTTCTCTATCCGTTCATAGTTGGCTTCCAAACTTGTTAAACCCCCTTGGTGCCTAGGCCATAATATGTAATTATGCGGCTGCAGTAGTATTGCTTCAAAGCCATGCCGGGATGCATCAGCAAAGGCTTTAGTACACCGTTCCAGAAATTGAAACTTCGGCATGGGCTCTTCAGTTATAACTCTTTTCAGCATCTGGAAGCACTCTCTTTGTTCTTGAGACCAAATCCACTCATTTCGCTGTTCAAAGGGTGACCTAAATGGTGCTGATACCATTGACAGTCAAGGGACGATCTTAACCAGGTAAGTCACCATTCCTAAGAAACCTCTCACCTCCTCTTTGTTTTGGGACCTCTCCATGTTCTCAAAGGCTGACATTTTTCTTGGGTCAGGCTTCACTCCCTCTTCTGATATGACATCTCCTATGAAAGTCAGCATCTTAACACCAAAATCACATTTCTCTTTATTTAATCTCGAATTGACATTGTGTGTCACATCAAGCTCTTGTTTCAGTTGTGCATCATGTTCATCCTTGGTTGACCCCCAGACAATGATGTCATCCACCATTGTCTCGACACCAGGTATGCCTTCTAAGATCATGTGGATAGTTTTATGTTAGACTTCTGGTGCAGATAGAATCCCATACAGTAGCCAAAGAAAGTGATATCTTCCCTGTGGTGTGTTAAAAGTACATAGTCTCAAACTTGCTGCATCATGCTTCATCTGCCAAAACCCGGATGACGCACTGAGCTTGCTAAAATCACTTGGCACATGCAACTCGGGACATGATCTCTTGTCATGTTGGGTTATTAAGATCTCTTGGGTCTAGGCACATCCACTGGTGAGCTCTCCCAGTCTGTTGGTTCTTCAATTTTATGTTTGACATTCATCCATTCCATGCATGCTACCTCTTGTTTAAGTTTGTCTCTAAGTGGAAACAAAACTTTCTTCCATACATGGACAACAGGAGTCACTGTATCATCTATGTGAATGTTGTGTGCATCAGGTAAGCATTAAAGACATCTGTATACTCTTTCGTGATTGTTGTGTGGACGTCTTAGGTCTGTGAAGCCACTATGACCACTTTTTTCACCAGGTTGAGCTTTTCACATGCACTCAGATGTAACATTGGCTGTACTCTCTTTTCTACAACCAGTAGCTGTGACTTTAGGAATTGCACCTTGAGCCTAAAGGTCACTATACTGTTTCTTTTTACTGGAATGTTCTGTTCTGTTTAGTCTGACTCTTTTAACTTCATTGGGTAAATTTTGCTCTTTACTGTGAGAGTCTTGTAATCATTGATGGACAACAGATTCACTTGGGCTCTGGTGTCAAGCTTGAATGGAATTACTGTCTCATTCACGATCACTGGAACAATCCTTTCCATTTTACCAGCACCAGCTGTCTATGGAGAATCCACAAAGGATTCCTTCATTTCCTCATCAACTGCGTGCACCCTTCTCTTGGTAGCCCCAGCTTTGCAGCACTTTGCAAAATGATTCTTCTTCCCACAGTTATTGCAGGACTTTCCATAAGCAGGACATGTCTTTGGAATGTGACTACCTCCAGGTTTGCTGCATTTGCTGTTTGAGCCTTCCTCTGTGCTTTGCTGTTGGTTTGGGAAATGCCTCATGCATTGCTTCTCTGTTTTCACAGCATGCACTGTTGTGTCTGCCCTGTGCAGCTCCTTAGCTTGTGATCATGTGGTCTCTTCTGCCCTGCACATATTCACAGCCTTTTCCAGCATCAAATCTTTTTCACACAGTCGTCTTACTCTGAGTCCATTATCTGGAATTCTGCAAACTATTCCATCTCTAACCAGTGAGTTTCTCAAATCTCCAAATTCACAGATAAGTATTGGTGGAAGCTAACACTTTGTTTCTGGTCATAGGAAAGAAAAAAACATATCTCTCAAACGTGATGTTTTTACCTGGGACAAATAGTCCTCAAATTTTGTCATCAGGGTGTCCAATGTAAAAACTGTTTCATCAATTTGAAAGCAGATATAGATGTCCAAAGCATCTTCAGTTACAAAGGTGGGTGTAGATGGTGGACCCAAGTGCAAGACACAGACACTGAAGTATAAGGAACAGGATTTGACTAGAGTAGGGACGTGACAGGATACAGACAAGGAGCAAGGACAAGAAAGCAGACTTAGGCTAGAACATGGACAAGAAACAGGGAAACCGGACAAGAAACTATGAACTAGGAGCCTGCGCTTGGGCTCTGAGCCAGAGACTGGACAAGGACCCAGAACCTGGGTCTTGCCTCGGGTTCGAGCCCCAGAACCAGGCAAGGACATGATATGACTACCGGCTCTTGAACTTGGAGACAGGCTGGGGTCTTGGCTCTTGAACTTGGAGACAGGCTGGGGTCTTGGGTCTTGGGATGTGGAAGCTGATAACTTGGAGGCTGGAGCTCGGAGACAGACTGGGAAATGTACATCAATATAGAGCTGTGACTTATCCTTCAAAAAGCCAGGACTCATCTTTAACATGACACCAACATGAGACAGGACAGTGCATAGACATAGAGCCAGGACTTATACTTAGACAAGCCGGGACTCAACCCCTCCACACCAAGGTGGGACAGGACCATCCGTCGGGTAATGGCAGAATGGCAAGACTTACCCAACAGAGGCAAAGGCAAGACAAGACAAGACAGGTCCCCCTGCAGGGCAACGGCAGAATGCCTTGGCTTACCCCACGGAGGCGAGGACAATACAAGACAGATTCCCCCCACAGGGCAATAGCAGAAAGGCCGGACTTACCCCACGGAGGCAAGGACAAGAAGAGACAAACACCAAAGAACGACAGACAGTTCCATCTCTGCATCGGGTTGCTCCGAGTAGCAGTTACAGCCAGCAACCTCAGCTGGCTACGGAAACAGCCAGATCCCTACCTAGCTCTGAGTGGCTGACGGCCACTCAGTTGGCCCAGGAAACGGCCGAATCCATACTGCAAAGACAGCTCTGACTGCTGACAGCAAGGCTCCATGAGGGGATGGTTCCCCAGTCGCGACTTAAAATGGCAAGTGGTCGCCCCAGCCTTCCACCGGCAGGTTGCTCCCAGGGGATCTTGACAAGACAAACCAGCAGCCCACACTCGACTCCAAGGCCACTTATATTCCAGGCTCCAAGATGGGAATCAGGTGCCTATGATTAACTCAACCAAAAAAGGGACAGCTGGAAGACCCAGAGTCCTGAGTCCATGGACCGGACTGTGAACCGGAATGCGGACTTCACAGGCCCGACCATGACATCTTCACCAATTACATGCAGAAAAATATGAACTTTCAATTTTTCATCAGTCCCTCCCACTCCACCAGCAGCTAAATATTTATTGAATTGCTGTTTGAAGTGTTTCCAGTTATCAGTTAGATTGCCAGTAAAATACATTCAGTAGTTGTGGGAGGACTTAGCTTATCCATGACAGGAACTCTCGGCCTCTCACTGGAATCTCTCTTGCTGAATCCGGTGACTGCTGAACTTCAGGAACAATGTGCCCTCTCACTTTGTTGGCCATCTTCTCTCCATCGTAACAAACATCCAACCTCACTTGCTGCTCACATCAAAGTTGCTGGTGAACGTAGCAGGCCAGGCAGCATCTCTAGGAAGAGGTGCAGTCGACGTTTCAGGCCGAGACCCTTCATCAGGACTAACTGAAGGAAGAGTTAGTAAGAGATTTGCAAGTGGGAGGGGGAGGGGGAGATCCAAAATGATAGGAGAAAACAGGAGGGGGAGGGATGGAGCCAAGAGCTGGACAGGTGATTGGCAAAGGGGATATGAGAGGATCATGGGACAGGAGGTCTGGGGAGAAAGACGGGGGGGGGGGAACCCAGAGGATGGGCAAGGCGTATAGTTAGAGGGACAGAGGGAGAGAAAGGAGAGTGGGAGAAAGAATGTGTGTATAAAAATAAATAACGGATGGGGTACAAGGGGGAGGTGGGGCATTAGCGGAAGTTAGAGAAGTTGATGTAAATGCCATCAGGTTGGAGGCTACCCAGACGGAATATAACGTGTTGTTCGTCTAACCTGAGTGTGGCTTCATCTTTACAGTAAAGGAGGCCGTGGATAGACATGTCAGAATGGGAATGGGATGTGGAATTAAAATGCGTGGCCACTGGGAGATCCTGCTTTCTCTGGCGGACAGAGCGTAGGTGTTCAGCAAAGCGGTCTCTGCGTCGGGTCTTGCCAATATATAGAAGGCCACATCGGGAGCACCGGACGCAGTATATCACCCCAGCCGATTCACAGGTGAAGTGTCGCCTCACCTGGAAGGACTGTCTGGGGCCCTGAATGGTGGTAAGGGAGGAAGTGTAAGGGCATGTGTAGCACTTATTCCGCTTACAAGGATAAGTGCCAGGAGGGAGATCAGTGGGGAGGGATGAGGGGGACGAATGGATAAGGAAGTCGTGTAGGGAGCGATCCCTGTGGAAAGTGGGGGGGGGGAGAGGGAAAGATGTGCTTAGTGGTGGGATCCCATTGGAGGTGGCAGAAGTTACGGAGAATAATATGTTGGACCCGGAGGCTGGTGGGGTGGTAGGTGAGGACCAGGAGAACCCTATTCCTAGTCGGGTGGCGGGAGGATGGAGTGAGAGCAGATGTGCGTGAAATGGGGGAGATGTGTTTGAGAGCAGAGTTGATAGTGGAGGAAGGGAAGCCCCTTTCTTTAAAAAAGGAGGACATCTCCCTTGTCCTGGAATGAAAAGCCTCATCCTGAGAGCAGATGCGGCGGAGACGGAGGATTGCGAGAAGGGTATGGCATTTTTGCAAGAGACAGGGTGAGAAGAGGAATAGTCCAGATAGCTGTGAGAGTCAGTAGGCTTATAGTAGACATCAGCGGATAAGCTGTCTCCAGAGACAGAGACAGAAAGATCTAGAAAGGGGAGGGAGGTGTCGGAAATGGACCAGGTAAACTTGAGGGCAGGGTGAAAGTTGGAGGCAAAGTTAATAAAGTCAATGAGCTCAGCATGCGTGCAGGAAGCAGTGCCAATGCAGTCGTCGATGTAGCAAAGGAAAAGTGGGGGACAGATACCAGAATAGGCACGGAACATAGATTGTTCCACAAAGCCAACAAAAAGGCAGGCATAGCTAGGACCCATACGGGTGCCCATAGCTACACCTTTAGTTTGGAGGAAGTGGGAGGAGCAAACGGAGAAATTATTAAGAGTAAGGACTAATTCCGCTAGATGAACATCACCTTATATTCCGTCTGGGTAGCCTCCAACCTGATGGCATGAACATTGACTTCTCTAACTTCCGCCAATGTCCCACCTCCCCCTCGTACCCCATCCATTATTTATTTTTATACACACATTCTTTCTCCCACTCTCCTTTTTCTCCCTCTGTCCCTCTGACTATACCCCTTGCCCATCCTCTGGGTTCACCCCCCCTTGTCTTTCTCCCCGGATCTCCTGTCCCATGATCCTCTCATATCCCCTTTGCCAATCACCTGTCCAGCTCTTGGCTCCATCCCTCCTCCTCCTGTCTTCTCCTATCATTTTGTATCACCCCCTCCCCCTCCCACTTTCAAATCTCTTACTAGCTCTTCCTTCAGTTAGTCCTGACGAAGGGTCTCGGCCTGAAACGTCGACTGTACCTCTTCCTAGAGATGCTGCCTGGCCTGCTGCGTTCACCAGCAACTTTGATGTGTGTTGCTTGAATTTCCAGCATCTGCAGAATTCCTGTTGTTTGCTCACTTGCTGCTAGCACCTTTCATACTCACGCAGTCTATTTCTCAGTCACGCACCAAATTCATTTACTCTTCGTGTTCAGACCTCACGCCATCTTCAGACACCATGTTATGTTTTTAATAAAGAAAAATGTGTCATGGGTTTGTGTTAGAACATTTTATTACTGAGCTGCTGCTCAACCTGTGTACTTGCATTCCTGTCACCAGCTTCCGGTTCCGGGTGAACCCCTTGCATTTCCCACTGGGAATTGAAGTTCTTTATTACACACATACAGTAACACACCACCAGGTTCAAGGACAGTTATTACCCTACAACCATCAGGATCCTGAACCACTGTGGGTAACCTGAATCACTACTACTCTGAACTGAATCTAAGGTACAACCAATGGGCTCTCCTCTTTCAAGAACACTTTGCAATTCATGTTCTCAGTAAAATGTATTTAATTTGTGCAATTTTTCTTCTTTTGCATATTGGTTGTTTTTTTCAGTCTTTGTTTATGCATAGTTTTGTAAATTCTATTGTGTTTCTTTATTTTTCTGTGAACACCTGCAAGAAAATGAATCTCAAGGTAATAGGGACATACTTTGATAATGACTTCGACATTTTCTGTCTTTTTGTGTCAGATTTCATCATATGTAGCTGTTTTAGGAGTTGTTAAGACCCACAACAGAAAGGGCAGGAGACAGATTCAGCTGTAACTTCCCAGTGGACAAACAGTCAGAAGGGAGATTGTGCAGGATAGTGGATGAAGGGAGACGGGAGACTAACTGAAGAGTTGCTGAAGAGTCAGCAGGAGAGTATTGACCCAGGCAACCTCCTCCGAGTCCACAACAAAAGCTGGTGTGAATCCAGACCGTCTGGTGCTATTTTTAGTTTCCTGCTTGTCCATCAGTCTCTTTGGATGGAGCCTGTTTCTATCTTGACTCCATTATAGCCACAACCCAGAGCTAAAGAAAGAAAATAAAACCTGAGTTTGCAAATACACATTCCTGAAATAGATCACAGCCACAAAGAACGGACCAGTTTAATAATGGGCTTGGTGAGAGAGATTGTGTTATGCAAGAAGAGCAGACTTGTAGCTATCCAACCCCATTTAAGAATATCACCAACAGGGACACTCTGTAACAGAAGTGGAGCACAGTTCCCTGGGTAAAGAAAACTTACATGAAAAAAACAACTTAAATATCAAACGAATCTCCTCACAGTGGCTGAATGGGAATATTGTCTGGATGCTTTATCCCAAAACTATCAGCTACACTCATGGTTTATGATCAACAATAATCAGAAAGAAAATATGGCCATGAACTTGTGTTTAACTCAGCACAGAGCAGGCCAATCTGACCCTTCGAGGCACACTGCCCCAGCAACCTCTCTCTCACTCCCATGCCCCCACTCTGCCCCAGCAACCCCTCTCTCACTCCTATAGGCCCCAGGCTGCTCCAGCAACCCCTCTCTCACTCCCATGGCCCCACTCTGTCCCAGCAACCTCTCTCTCACTCCTATAGGCCCCACACTGTCCCAGCAACCCCTCTCTCACTCCCATAGCCCCACACTGTCCCAGCAATCCCTCTCTCACTCCCATGGCACCACGGTAGTGCAGTGGTTAGCGCCATACTATTTCAGCTCAGGCTGTCGGAGTTCAGAGTTCAATTCCAGTGCCTTCTGTGAGCAAGTTTGTACTTTCCTTCCCATGTGCGAGTGGGTTTCCTCCCACATTCCAAAGACGTACCAGTTAATAGGTTAGTTGGTCCCTATGATTAGGCTGGGTGAATTGCTGGGAAGGTAATACTTTACAGCACTAGTGAACAGTGATTAGTGTAACACTTTACAGCACTAGTGATCAGCGATTAGTGTAACACTGTACAGTACTAATGATCACTGTCTGAGTTCACTTCCTGTTTCTGTTTATAAGGAGTTTGCACATTCTCCCCACAACCACTGAGGTTTTCTCTGGGTGCTCCGGTTTCCTGTCACACTCCCAAGAGGCACGGGTTAGAGTCAGGGTTGGTAAGTTGTCAGTGTGTTGTGTTGGTGCTGGAAGCGTGGCCACACTTGTGGGCTTGTCCCCAGCACATCCTCGACGTAAACAGCGCATTTCTCTCTATGTTTCAATGTACATGTGGCAAATAAAGCTAATCTCATTTTAAATGGTTTATATTCAAGATAAAGGATTAAAGATTGTTTAATGTCATTTCCAGACACAAGTCTAAAGGAGAACAGAATAATTGTTACTTCAGATCTGATGCAGCACAAGAAACAACACAATAAGATAAAGACAGAGATTTTATATATATGTTTGTGAATCAATGTCAAATTAAATTCATTATCAACATGCACATACAGTGGTGTATATTAGGTTCAGGAGTGGAACCCAGTGTGCAATAACCACCAGGTTTACAGTGTCCCTAATAAAGTGGCCGCTGAGTGTATGTTATCATATGCTTCCCTGAGATTCATTTCATTGTAAGTGTTTACAGGAAAATGAAATATAATAGACTTTATGAAAAACTACACATAAACAGACTGGTGATGGTATGTGCCTCTGCGTTGCTGTACGGAGGTCTGTATGCATACATGTTTGTATATGTCCCTTTTGCCATTCACATAACACCTCCCCCTTTATTCCCATTGCTCCGGTCTCACTTTCTGTTGAAAAGTAATTATACGTAACACATTCGGCTCCCCCTGTGTGGCTCAATAAGATTTGACCTTTACCTGGCAGCACCTAAAACCAGTTGGAGAGATGGTTATTAGAGCTATGAGCCATCTGAAGCCCACATATCCACACAGCAGCTGATCTCACTAAGGGGCTCCTGGGATCTGATGAGGACCTGCAGATGATTTTTTTCTGTAAACACAATTGAAAAGATAAACTAGTATCCGTGGAGAAATGATTCAGTCAGAGCTACCTAATCCTGCATTAACTTTATGCACTGTGATTCATTGCTTTTGTCAGGTGATATTGTGCCGGCCAATGGAAAGAAAGGTCACAAGATGAGACAGGTTATAAATAGCGTGTTCAACTGTGATTCGTCAAATATGGAGTTTGATTTAAGAGGCAAAGGTTATCAAGCAGTGAGGGGATGCAGACATCACTGGTGATGGAATAAAAAATATACTTAATTGTTTGAGATTTTATTTATTTTATCCTGTATTTAGAGATACAGAGTGGACAGGCCAGATGAACTACACCATCCAGCAACCCACCTAATCAGAGGTCAATTCTGAATGACCTCCTAACCGGTACGTCTTTGGGCTGTGGGAGGAAATAGGAGCACTTGGAGTGAACCCTCGCGCCCGCGGGAAGAATATACAACTTTCTCACAGAGGACGCTGGAATTGAACTCGAAATTCTGAAGCCCCAAGCTGTAATAGTGTCACACTAACTGCTTCACTACTGTGGCGCCCAATGATAAATGAAAGATAAACTGGGAAAAAATAAATAAAATCAACACAATTCAATTCAATGATTTTGAAAGTAGTTGCCAGAATTCCAGCTTATGAGATACTAGAACAACAATTTTCTGTGTGTGGAGAGTATTCCATCATGTTAGGGGGCACCATAATGTAATGGTAGTGTGACCACCTCGTACTCAGGTTCAGTCCCACCGCTGTCTATAACGAGTTTGTACCGTCTCCCATGACTATGTGGGTTCCCACCGCTGTCTATAACGAGCTTGTACTGTCTCCCCATGGCTACGTGGGTTTCCACCGCTGTCTATAATGAGTTTGTACCATCACCCCATGTCTACGTGGGTTTCCACCGCTGTCTATAATGAGTTTGTACCATCACCCCATGTCTACGTGGGTTCCCACCGCTGTCTATAAGGAGTTTATACCATCTCCCATGTCTACGTGGGTTTCCACCACTATCTATAACGAGCTTGTACCTTCACCCCATGACTACATGGGTTTCTACTGGTGTCTATAATGAGTTTGTACCATCACCCCATGTCTACGTGGGTTTCCACCGCTGTCTATAACGAGTTTGTACCATCACTCCATGACTACATGGGTTCTCACCGCTGTCTATAATGAGCTTGTGACGTCTCCCCATGACTACGAGGGTTTCCTCCGGGTGCTCTGGTCTCCTCCCACTTTACAAAGACGTTCAGTTTAATTGGTCACATAGCTGTATTTGGGCAGCACAGGTTCATTGTGCTGGATCTCTGAACAAAACATTCCCAACTTGTGCTATGTAGATGGTAGACAGATGCTGAATATGAGGAGTTGGGTCACTCATTGCTGGATATCTAACCCCTGACCTTGTCTGGGCCTTTGGTATTTATGTATCTGATTTAATTGAACCTAGAACATAGAACATAGACATTAGAGCATAGTACAGGCCCCTTTAACATCAATCTAACCCTTCCTACCCTGATAACCCTCCATTTTTATCATCCATGTGTCTATCTAAGAGTTTTTTAAATTCCCCTAACGTATCTGCCTCAACCACCAACATTGGCAGGGTGCTCTACACACTCACCACTCTCTGTGTAAAAAAAAACTTACCTTTGACATTCTCCCTGTTCTTTCCTCCAACACCTCAAAAATATTTCCCCTTTATTAACCATTTCTGCCCTGGGGAAAAGTCACTGGTGGTCCCCTCGATCTATGACTCTCATCATCTTGAGCATTTCTATCAAGTCCTCTCTCATCCTCATTCACTCCAAATTAAAAAGCCCAAGCTCACTCAAACTATCCTCATAAGACATGTTCTCTAATCCTGGCAGCATCCTGGTAAATCTCTTCTGCACCCTGTCTCAAGCTTCTAGATCCTTCTGATAATGAAGAGACCAGAACTGAACACAATATTCCAAGTGTGGTCTGACCAGGGTTTTATAGAGCTGCAGTATTAACTTGTGGCCTGTGGTCTCCGCTGAGTGTCTGGTTCCTCGTGACTTCCAGGACATTAATTCTCGAAGATCATATCCTGTTTATGACAAGTTATGTGCTGACATCTTCCCATTTGTGATGACACACTGCCTTAATCTTTAAAGAAAATACTATTAGATAGATTAGCATGCCATGGGATTCCCTCAGTGTGCTGGGATTCTGCAGGACTTTTCTGAAGATGTTTAGATAAAGGAAGAACAAGGTAGATTCTGAATGGAGTTTCTCAGTGTCAGAGATTAGTTTGGAGAAAGCCGCTAGGCGAGACAGAATGTACTTTTGTCCCCTGTCTCATTGACCTGAAAATGGGTGGTGGTAGAAGCAGAAACATTAGAGACATTTAAGAGTCTCTTAGACAGGCACATGGATGCGAGAAAAACGGAGGACTCCATGGGAGGGTTGGGTTGGATGGAACTTGGAGTTGGTTAAAAGGTCGACACAACATCTTGGGCCAAAGGGCCTGTAGTATATTGCAGTGTTCCATGTTCTATGATCCTAAAATGGACTTCCCTCTTTTTACATCCACAAAATGGTGTCCTGTGTGTGGGACTGTTGCCCAGTCTAATGACTACGATAACTTGGGAAACCTGCATAAAGAATGGTTAGGCTGGTCTTCACCCTCATCCATGTGTGAAGCCAAACTGCCCTGCACTTTCTCTGTAACTGTAACACTTCCATCTGCATTTAGTTTTCCTTTTGTTTCTCCACACTCCACTTGTTTATGGAATTAGCTGTCTGCGAACTATGTAAACAAAAGCTTTTCACTGCATCTTGGAACCTGTGACAATAATGGACCAACTACATTAAAGTCTTTACTTGTGTGGTCCACACGGGCAGAATTTGCAATGGCCATGTCAGCACCACAGTGTCAGAGCCTGAATAAAGCCCTTTCCCCAACTCCAGTGGGTGGACGCAGATCAAGCTGTAATGGAGGTAATGAAATAGTGGGGATGGGAGTACACCAACAGCCCCAACCAATGTTGCACTTGCCTCCCAAATTGACACCTGAGTCCCAAGTGTTGTGGAAGTTAGTGGGTGAATCCTATATCACTCAGACAGTTACTCCCACAGAGGAGGAATTCACATATTTTACAAGCAAGGTTATCAGACCAACAAGACGCAAGTTGCAGTCAGTCTGTTTTGTTCGCATATATCCATGAGAGGTGTCTAGGGGCTTGTCGACCTGGACTGCCTATGCTTGTCACTAATTGTATGCAACATGAGGCATGAGCTAAGAAAGGGCCAGGGTTGTTAGACAATGCCTTTGAGTTGCACCCAAAAGAGGGGAAAATTGTAATAATCAGTGAGCTACTAGCCTGGGGAAGTGCAGAGAGACACAGACACAGCAGAGAAGTCAGAGAAGACAGTCAAACTCTCAGGGAGAGAAAAGAAGACTTTTTTAGTTCAAATAAATAAAATACTAAACAAACAAACAGGAAAATGGAGGAAATAATTACAGTACCTACATCTAGTAACCAAATAAAACCCTCTGAGACATTTGATTTCTCTAAACCAGGAGGCTTTAAGAGATAGACCAGACACTGAGAGATTTAGGGTTGCAAGCAGTCTCACTCAGGCTTCAGAAGAATTTCCAGTAAGCATGCTGATATACTAGATGGGGGACAAAGCAGATGACATCATGGTTGGATTAGGACTGATAGATGCTCAGGAAAAGGAATACAAAACAGTGCAGGATAAATTCAAAGGATATTTCACAGGAAAATGAAATGTGATATATGAGAGGATAAAGTTCAACTCCAGAAAACAGGAACCGGATGAAAAGTGTAAATGACTTCATCACAGCATTGCATGTCCTGTCAGACATCTGTACATATGGAAATCTGTGAGATGAGCTCATTAGGGACAGGATTGTTGTCAGACTACTAGACACCAAATTGTCAGAGAGACGTCAGTTGCAAGCAAATCTCACACTAGAGAAAGCTATTACTTTCTCTAGAAAGAGTGAGAATATTCATCAGTGCCAGGCAGAACTCAGGCACAAAAATGATGCTGAGGTAAGGCAGGAAGCTGTACCAAAAGAAGGGTACAAAGAAGGTGCAGTCAGAAAGACTACAGAAAAAGGTGACAGTAGAGTTCAGCTCAAGCAAAACAGACAAGTGAAACAAAGAGCAGGTAAGATGTCAAACTGCAGGAGATGTGGCAAATCTCAATTCCATGTCAAAGAGCTCTGTCCTGCAAAAGAGGTGAAATGCCACCAATGCATTAGAGTTGGCCATTATAAAAACCAGTGTCATTCAAAAACTATTCTTCAGCAAGTCAAAGAAAACCATGATTTAGATGAAGAGAGAGCTTTCCTTGTGGTTGTGTATTCAAACAGACAAGGCTAGTGACTACAGTTCAGTTGCAAAATGAGGCAGTGATATTCAAAATGAATACTGGGGCAGATGTCACAGCCATGCCCGAATATCTGTTCACAAAAGTGGTGAAGAAAACAGACGTCACATTAAATCCAACAAAGAGAGTGCTCATGGAGCCAGGGAAACATAAGCTCCCTGTGAAAAGAATGTTTACTACCTCCATCCCTAAAAATAAGAAACGGTTAAAAACGGATGTCTATGTTGATCAGAATCTCTTCTCATCACTACTGGGATGACATGCCATCGAGAAGCTGAACCTCACTGCAAGGTTGGATTTGCTAAACAATGTTCAGCGGCAGGAGAAATGCCCACAGTTGTTCACAGACTTGGGGGAACTGAAAGAAGAATATCTTATCCAATTGAGGACAGGAGTGATGCCCTACTTTCTGACCACAGCAAGGCACATACAAGTCCCATTTTTGAACAAGGTCAAAGCTGAAGTGGAGAGAATGGAGGCACTTGACATCATAACTAAAGTGAATGGACCTACTGACTGGTGTGCAGGCATTGTTCCTGTTCCTAAGCCGGAGGGCACAGTGAGGATCTGTGTTCATCTAACAAAACTGAATAATGCAGTGAGGCGGGAGAAGTTTATTCTGCCCTCTGCTGGGCACACATTGGGTATGCTGGGTGGAGCAAAGTCCTCCACCAAACAAGATGCAAAGTTAGGGTTCTGGGAGATCCATTTAGCTCTTGAGTCACAGAAGCTCCAACCTATATCACATCATATGGACGCGATGCCTTCAAGAGACTCTCTTTTGGCATCTTGTCAGCCCCTGAACTCTTTCAGATGATAAAGAACCAGATTTTGGAGGGAATAGAAAGAGTAGTCCACCACATGGATGATATACTCATCTTTGGAAGCTCAAGTGAGGAAAGTGACAAAAGGGTAGAAGCTGCAACAGGCTGGAATCACACTGAACAAAAGGAAAAATGAATTTGCAAAGTTGGAGGTAAAGTTCTTAAAGACAGTGCAACCAGATTCAGCCAAACTGGCTGGAGTTCGGAACATGAAACAACCTACGAACGTATCAGAGATCTGCAGTTTCCTTGGCATTACAAAACATGGAACAACCTACGAATGTATCAGAGATCTGCAGTTTCCTTGGCATTACGAACCAGCTGGGAAAGTTCATTCCAGATCTGGCAGATTAAACAAAGTCACTATGATACCTCCTCTCTCAGAGAACCATTTGGATCTGGGACACACCACAGGAGAAGTCACTGTAATCACTTAAAGCAAAGCTTATCTCTCTGCCAATATTGGTGTTCTTTGATCTAATCAAAGCAATCGAGGTCTCAGTAGTCTCTTCTTTTGGCCTAGGGAGAGTACTCACGCAATACTCTAGTGGTGTATGGAAACTACTGGCATATGCATCAAGAACACTGACTCTTACTGAACAGCATTATGCCCAAATTTTAAAGGAGACGCTGGCTCTCATGTGGGCCTGTGAACACTTCAGCTGCTACTGAAAGGCACTAAATTACTACTTCAAACAGACCACAAGCCACTTGTCAATATCCTCAACTCAAAGCACTTGAATGACTTCACCCCATGTTTGCAATGACTCAGAATGAGGATTATGCGATACTGTAACGACATTGCACATGTCCCCAGCAAATCTTCCGCAACACCAGACGTTCTGTCAGGATGCCATGCAAAAGTGAGGGAACGGAAGCTGACTCTGCCCTCATGGAAGATAGCAACATCCATTTAGCTCAGGTACGTGAGAGCTTTCTTGCATCACAGAATAAACTGGATGGAATTCACTCGCTTCAGAAAAAGATCAAATCTGCAGCCTGGTCATGCAATACTGTGAGCATGGATGCAGTGGTTCCAAAAGGAGCTCACAAACTCAGACCTTCCTGGCTTGAAATAGACTTACTTACTATTTTTAATGGTTTGCTGCTAAGAGGATCCAGACTTGTCATTTCTGACTCTACACACGCCAATATCATCAGCCAAATCCACTAAGGATATTAAGGCATCACAAAATGTCGCCTAAGAGCAAGGCAATCCATGCGGTGGGCTGGCCTGAGCACACAGCTGGAGAACGTAAAGCAATGGGAAGCATGCAGACAACTGCACAAAAACCATGCGGAACCTCTCAGTGTTCCTGGACTTTCCATGGCAAGTTGCAATCACAGACATTTCCAAGCTGAAAAGAGACAAATATTTTCCAACTGTGGTTTACAACCTATGGAATGTTGGGGTGTCCAAGCTGTCCGCTACATCCTCAGCAGCCGTTACACAGCACCTGAAAGCTGTACTCACTCACCATGGAATACCAGAGACACTTGTGTCAGACAGTGGTCCCCAATTCAGCTGCTCAGAGTTCAAATACTTTGTTAGGAACAATGAGTTCAAACACCAGACAAGCAGCCCACAGTACCCACAGGCAAATGGAGAAATGGATAGAGCTGTGCAAACTGTTAAGAGTCTCTTACTGAAGGCAAAAAAAAAACCCTACAAAGCACTGCTGGCTTATCACTCCACACTTATTTTGAATGGCTACAGTCCATCAGAGCTTCAATGAGCTGGAGAACAAGCCTACCCATTTCCCCCTCCCTTCTCCAACCTCACTTATCAGAATTAGGCAAAGTGAGAAATTTTGAGACAACACAGCATGAGAAAAGGACGAGCGTGCATGATCTGAGACACAGAGTAAAATCTTTGTCGCTGCTCAGGAGTGGTGAAGCTTTTTGGGTTTCAGACCAACTCACCAAAGGAACAATAGTCCGGCAGCATGGACCACGATTGTTTGTGATCAGAACATCACAAGGTGAAATTGGGTGGAACAGGTGTGCAGTTGTGTGCCTTCAAAGTCAACGAAAGGTAGAGGATGAAATAGAGTGGCCTGACCCCTCTGACAAGGACCACTTTCCTGAGGTGGATGCACTTCTTCAAGAATCTCCATCCACTCCAACACTTCCAGGAACTGAAACACAATCGGGCCATTTATCTGTCCCACCACAGAGATATAGTCCATAGCCTAACAGTTTAGGGTAAGTGACCAAAGAGTCAGAATAATCCTCTCACTTTGCCAGACTGTTCAGGTAGTCTACCCTGACCTCCATTAGGTTAGTGATTTTTAAAAGGAGTCATAATGTTGAAAACATTTCACAAAATGAGACTGCTCTAAAAAAAGGGAAAATTGGTGAAAAAGGGTGGAAAACAAAGAGAGAGAGACAGAGAGACTTAAAAACAAAGAGAAATATAATTATAATGTTGGCAATTCTATTTTATGTCGATGTGAGGAGTGTAAGTTACGTGCTGTGGGTGAAGTGAACTGAATCACTCAATTTCAGTGACTATAATTTCAATGCAGCTCAATAGACAAGAAGTACATACCCAGTTTTCCTTTTTTTTCAAGAAGGGGAGATGCTCCGGTAGTTAGTGGATTAATCCTGTGCCACTCAGTTAGACACCCCCACACGGGAGGAGTTCACAATCTGTTCAAGCAAGGTTATCCATTAAGTTCTGTTGAAGATCCTACAAGCTGCCATGCTGGTGTGCTCTGCCCTCTCCCTCATTAATGAACATACCACCAAGTGGTCCCATGCCACAGGCACAAGCTGTTCAAAGCGAAAATCAGCTTTATTTGTCACATATACGTTGAAACGTACAGTGAAGCGTGTCAATTGCATCAATGAACAACAAGAGCGAAGATGTGCTTGGGCACAGCGCGTAAGTGTCAGCATGCTTCCGTGCCAATAGAGCATGCCTACTAACCAATAAGTCTTTTGAATGTGGGAGGAAACTGGAGCACTCAAAGGACCCATATGCTTACGGGGAGAATGTACAAACTCCCCACGGAGAACAGTGGTAATTGAAGGCTGCTCGCACGTCGGACTGAAATCACAGGATCATCTGGGCGTTCATGATGATTCATCTGTGTTTTGACGATCAAAGTGAGCACAGAAAAAGCATTGAGCTCATCTGGAAGTGAAGCCCTGCTGTCACCTAAGTCACTCAATTTAACTTTATAAGAGGTGATAGTATTCAAGACCTGCCATTACTGTCCAGCATCCTTCGTTGATTCAAGTTCAGTCTGGAATCGCCACTTTGCCTGTGAAATTGCTTTCCAGAGATCATACCTGGGCCTCTTGTAACTTTCTTGGTCACCAGACCTGAATACCTCTGAGATGGCCCTCAGCAAATTGCAGATCTCATGGTTCATCCAGAGCTTCTGACTGGGGAAGACCCTGAATGATTTTGTGGGGACACATTTGTCTACAACTGTTTTAATAAAATCCATTACAACTATGGTGTATTCATTCAGATCCTCAAATGACTCCGTGAACACAGCACAGTTCTTCATCTCAAAGTAATCCCATCGACACTCCTCTGCCTCCCATGACCACCTGTTTGTTGTCCTAATTTCTGAAGCTTTTCTCTTTATCCTCTGCCTGCATGCGGGTAGGACAGCCATGTGCTCTGATTTACCTAAAGCAGTCTGGGCATGGAACAGTAGGCATTCCTTATCTTACTGTAACAGTGGTCTAAGTGTGCTGGGACCTCTGATGCTACAGGTTATGTGCTGATGGAAATTGGGCAGGGTTTTCTTCAAACAAGCCTGTTTGGAGCCCCCAACTATGATTGAGATACATCAGAGATGGACTGTTCCTTGTTTGAAGATGCCATCATGCAGTATCTCAAGAGCCTGATTATAGTTGCTGCTGGTGGTATGTAAACTGTGGTCAGGATTATGGAGGAGAACTCCCTGGGTAAATAGAACGAACAGCCTTTGACTGTTAGGTGTTCAACATCAGTGTAAAATGAGTATGACAAAACTGCCATATCGGAGAACCATTGAGAGTTTATCATGAAAGGCACACCTCTACCTTTTGCAGTTTAGACCATTCAGTAAATCAAGAAGCCTTCTGGATTGACCTCTGTATCCTGCATGCTGGGAGACAGCCAAGTCTCACTTAGACATAGAATACAACAGTGCCTCATTTCCCTCCAATACAGCAATCTTGCCCTCAGGTCCTCAATCTTGTTCTCCAGCGACTGCACATATACTAACAAGATGCTGGGTAGGGGGTTCTCATCTCTCTGTGAATCAGCCTGGCTTGGAGTCCCTCCCTCCTGGCTCACTTCCAGATAGGGCAAGGGATCCTTGTCCACTTAATAGTGCCGTACTGCCCGGTCCACTGACACCTTCAGATGATCGTGAAATCTGTAGATCATTAAGCTGATTTAAGAGTACATTGCTTAGAGGGAAATTACATGCTGCAGATTGCCGTGGGAGTAATTCAAAGAGCTATATTTAAAAGTATATTTAGAAGTAATATACATACTAATAGGGATCGCAACGTGCATCTCTGCAGGGATTTGTGTAGGAAGTTTGCTATAAATTACGGCAGATATAACAATACCGGCAGAAATATACCATGAATGATAACTAGTGCTACATTCAGGTTAGGATCAGGATTAGTGCAGATGCATCACTGGAGGCACGTGCTTTGTCATTAACTGGCACAAGGCAAATACCAGCAATAAAATGGTACTTGGAAGTACCATGGCAACTTTTAGATGGACTGAGTTGAAAATGATATGGGGAGCAATGCAGGTCATATCCACAAAACAGCTTTGTGCCTGTAAAGAATGTTCAAAACGTTTGGTTCACAGGCACTGATTATCCGTTCATCAACACACTGATGTTTCTGAAGAGTTTTCAGTGTATAAATTTGTTTGTTTCCTCTTCTCCTCACATGCCCATTACCTCCCTCTGGTGTCCCTCCTTCTTCTATTTCTCCCAAGGCCCACTCGCCTCTTGTAGATTCCTTCTTCGTCAACCATTTATCTCTTCCACCTATTCCTTCCCAGCCTCTGACCTCATCCACCCTCTCCCACCAACCTACCTTCCCCCTCACCTGGTCTCACCCAGTTTGTACTCCTTTCCCTCCCCTCACCACCTTATTCTGGCTTCTACTCTCTTCCTTTCCAGTCTCGATGAAGGGTCTCAGCCCAAAATTGTCTGTTTATTCCCCTTCATAGATGCTGCCTGACTTGCTGAATTCCTCCAGCATTATGTGTGTGTTTTGTTCAAATGACCAGGCCGCCTTTTGTGGCAGTGATTAATTCTTGTGGAGTTCCTCAGATTCTGTAGAGCCACCATCTCACAGCCCCAGAGACCTGGGCTTGATCCTGATCCCGGGTGCTGTCTATGTGGAGTTTGCAGTTCCTCAGATTCTGTAGAGTGGTACAGCTGGTAAAGCCACCACCTCACAGCCCCAGAGACTCAGGTCTGATGCTGATCCCGGGTGTGGTCCATGTGGAGTTTGCTCTCTGTTGCTGTGTGAGTTTCCTCTGGTACTCCAGCTTCCCACATCCCAAAGGCGTGCAGATTTGCCAGTTAATTAACCTCTGCCTATTGCCCTGAGTGTGCAGGTAGGGGGTAGAATTGGGAGAAGTTGGTTGGAACGTGGGGAGAATTGCAAATAGGTTTAATGTAGGATTAGTGTACTTGAGTGTTTGAGGGTCAGCACAGACTCAGTGGGCTGAAGGGCCTGCATCCCTGCTGTATAACTCTATGAGTTCCTACGCTATCCTGCAATGGTCACTTTCAGTTCCGGCTATTGAGAACAACAAGTGGAACAACAATTTTTGCAACTTCATTTCACAATTCCAAGCTGTGCTCGCATTAATGTTGCAGTTTGCCAATGCTGGAGGCTTTTTGCAACTCATTCTTCATGTTGTTAATGTAGAGTGTTCAAAATCTGCTTGGGCTCATCTGGTAAGGTTTGACAAAAGTTATTTACAGCAATGGCATCCTGGTGAGCACTGGCTTCAGCTTATTTAGTTGTATCTCACCTGCAGGTTTCTTAAAATCTACAACAGCATTCTGATATACTCAGAGATAACTGAACCAAGGGGCTTAAATCTTTTTTTTTGCAGCTCTGGGATGTGTGATGTCCTGTGCTAGACACTGAAAGTTGATTATATCTGATTTTCCTGCTTCAGGACAGGAATAGATTCTAAACTATGGCAGTGTGTCTGTAAGGTAATCCGGGGATTTGGATCCAAGTTTTGGGGTTTGTATTGACTATTGGATGCCAATGCCCACTGCAAATCTTGTGCCAAAGCCTTTGGTTTTATAAAAGAATCTCAGAAAAATTACATCAGGAGAATTTCTTGTAAGTGCGAGTTTTCAAATTTAGTCTGGGAAAAGCAATGGGGAGTTTGAACAAACTTATTTTGACCCTAAACTACCAGAAGAGTGAAATTTGTTAACAGGGTCGATAATTTTAGTGGGAGGTAGAGAAAGGCTGAAGAGATAATTGGATAGACATCCAGAAAGAGTGGGAGTTGAGGAAATCATGAAAGCGCAGATAGAACATCGAACAGTACAACACAGGAACAGGCCCACAATGTAGTGTCGGAATAATGAAGCTAATGACACCTAATCCCTTCTGTCGTTACCAACTCCTTATCCCTTCATTTCCTGCACATTCAGAGAACGTCGAACTTCGAACCATACAACACAGGACCAGGCCCTTCGGCACATTATGTTGTGCTGTAACATCAATCTCACCTTTCCCATCCACATAGCCCACAATTTTTCCTTCATTCACAATCCTGTCTAAGAACTTCTCAAAAACACCTGTATTCTATCTGCCACCACCACCCCCGGCAGGACATTCCAGACACCCACCACTCTCGACGTAAAATACAATAAAACTTGTCCCACACATCTCCTTTGAACTCCCCCTCCCGCCCCCGCCAATTAAAATGGTATTAAGCAATTCAACTCTGGGAACAAAAAAGATACTGGTTCAGGATCAGGATGTTTAGCCCATCAAGTCTGCTTCACCATTCCATCATGGCTGATTTATTATCCTTTCAACCCCATTCTCCTGCCTTCTCCCCATAACCTTTGACACCCTAATTAATCAAGAACCTATCAACTTCCACAGATCCCTGTGGCAATGAATTCACAGATTCATGTTGATGTCTCTCATAATTTTAGAAACTCAGGTATTCAGGAATAATCTGTCAAAAAATAGAACATAGAATATAGAACATAGAATCGTACAGCACAATATAGGCCCTTCGGCCCACAATGTTGTGCTGACCCTCAAACCCTGCCTCCCATACAAGCCCCCACCTTAAATTCCTCTATATACCTGTCTAGTCAGTGCATTCCACGCACCAACCACGCTCTGAATAAAAAACCTTCCTCTAATATTCCCACCCCTTACCTTAAAGCCATGTCCTCTTGTATTGAGCAGTGGTGCCCTGGGGAAGAGGCGCTGGCTATCCGATCTATCTATTCCTCTTATTATCTTGTACAGCTCTATCATGTCTCCTCTCATCCTCCTTCTCTCCAAAGAGTAAAACCCTAGCTCCCTTAATCTCTGATCATAATGCATACTCTCTAAACCAGGTAGCATCCTGGTAAATCTCCTCTGTACCCTTTCCAATGCTTCCACATCCTTCCTATAGTGAGGCGACCAGAACTGGACACAGTACTCCAAGTGTGGCCTAACCAGAGTTTTATACAGCTGCATCATTACATTGCGACTCTTAAACTCTATCCCTCGACTTATGAAAGTTAACACCCCATAAGCTTTCTTAACTACCCTATCCACCTGTGAGGCAACTTTCAGGGATCTGTGGACATGTACCCCCAGATCCCTCTGCCCTTCCACACTACCAAGTATCCTGCCATTTACTTTGTACTCTGCCTTGGAGATTGTCCTTCCAAAGTGTATCACCTCACACTTCTCCGGGTCGAACTCCATCTGCCACTTCTCAGCCCACTTCTGCATCCCATCAATGTCTCTCTGCAATCCTTGACAATCCTCTACACTATCTACAACACCACCAACCTTTGTGTCGTCTGCAAACTTGCCAACCCACTTTTCTACCCGCACATCCAGGTCGTTAATAAAAATCTTGAAAAGTAGAGGTCCCAGAACAGATCCTTGTGGGACACCACTAGTCACAATCCTCCAATCTAAATGTACTCCCTCCACCACCACCCTCTGCCTTCTGCAGGCAAGCCAATTCTGAATCCACCTGGCCAAACTTCCCTGGATCCCATGCCTTCTGACTTTCTGAATAAGCCTACTGTGTGGAACCTTGTCAAATGCCTTACTAAAACCCATATAGATCACATCCACTGCACTACCCTCATCTATATGCCTGGTCACCTCCTCAAAGAACTCTATCAGGCTTGTTAGGCACGATCTGCCCTTCACAAAGCCATACTGACTGTCCCTGATCAGACCATGATTCTCTAAATGCCCAGAGATCCTATCTCTAAGAATCTTTTCCAACAGCTTTCCCACCACTGACGTAAGGCTCACTGGTCTATAATTACCCGGACTATCCCTACTACCTTTTTTGAACAAAGGGACAACATTCACCTCCCACCAATCCTCCGGGACCATTCCTGTGGACAACGAGGACATAAAGATCCTAGCCAGAGGCTCAGCAATCTCTTCCCTCGCCTCATGGAGCAGCCTGGGGAATATTCCACCAGGCCCCAGGGACTTATCCGTCCTAATGTACTTTAACAACTCCAACACCTCCTCTCCCTTAATATCAACATGCTCCAGAACATCAACCTCACTCATATTGTCCTCACCATCATCAAGTTCCCTCTCATTGGTGAATTCCGAAGAGAAGTATTGATTGAGGAGCTCGCTCACTTCCACAGCCTCCAGGCACATCTTCCCACCTTTATCTCTAATCGGTCCTACCTTCACTCCTGTCATCCTTTTGATCTTCATATAATTGAAGAATGCCTTGGGGTTTTCCTTTACCCTACTCATCAAGGCCTTCTCATGCCCCCTTCTTGCTCTTCTCAGCCCCTTCTTAAGCTCCTTTCTTGCTTCCCTATATTCCTCAATAGACCCATCTGATTTTTGCTTCCTAAACCTCATGTATGCTGCCTTCTTCCACCTGACTAGATTCTCCACCTCACCATGGTTCCTTCACCCCACCATTCTTTATCTTCCTCACCAGGACAAATTTATCCCTAACATCCTGCAAGAGATCTCTAAACATCAACCACATGTCCATAGTACATTTCCCTGCAGAAACATCATCCCAATTTACACCCACAAGTTCTAGCCTTATAGCCTCATAATTTGCCCTTCCCCAATTAAATTTTTTTCTGTCCTCTCTGATTCTATCCTTTTCCATGATAATGCTAAAGGCCAGGGAGCGGAGGTCACTGTCCCCCAGATGCTCACCCACTGAGAGATCTGTGACCTGACCCGGTTCATTACCTAGTACTAGATTTAGTATGGCATTCCCCCTAGTCGGCCTGTCCACATACTGTGACAGGAATCTGTCCTGTCACAGTATAGCACAATACAGGGCCCTCAGCTCACAATGTTATGTCAACATTTTTATCTACTCTAAGATCAGTTGCTCTTACATAACCCTTCATTTTTCTGTCATCCATCTATCTAAGAGTTTCTTAGATGCCCTCAGTGAATCTGCTCTGCCACCAACCACAGCAGTGCATTCCACACATCTACTAATCTATGTAAAAAGACATCTCTGACATCACCCCCCCATACTTTACTCCGATCACCTTAAATTCCAGCTCCCTGGTATTATCCATGGAGGTGTGATCACTCAACTCGAGTATGATGTCCTCCGTAGGGGTTGTCTACTGGGTCCTCAGGAGGCTGTAGAGGCTGATTGGGATCCACAGATTCTGGTGGAGTGTCGGTAATAGGAAGCAGTAGCTGTGGTTAGCTGTTGGGTTTTTTGGCTGTTCAGTGTCTCCTTTCACAGCTATAACACAATTACTGGCCCCGTTCTGTTTATTTCATTCATAACACACATGGGCTTGATGTTGCTAGAACAAAATTAGTGTGTGGAAAGACATTTCTCTTCCTCAGGCTGCTTCTATTAGGTGTGAGAAAGTATTATGTCCACCAACAGCACT
Organism: Mobula hypostoma; assembly: GCF_963921235.1. Classification (NCBI taxonomy): domain Eukaryota; kingdom Metazoa; phylum Chordata; class Chondrichthyes; order Myliobatiformes; family Myliobatidae; genus Mobula; species Mobula hypostoma. Next base: position 153,910,367 of record NC_086098.1, on the reverse strand, counting down.
CTGCAATATTGGAAACAAGAGAAAATTATTTATAAGTGGTTTGGGTTTAGCATTCATTCATTTTCCTTTCCTGTTGCCAACAAGTATCATCAACTCTTAGCTAACCTCTATTTTCTCCTCGTCTTTTCAAGGGCTGAGGTTGAGAATGTGTCAGCCTTGAGCGGGAGCCCATGATGTCTGAGGAAGCATCAGGAGCAGATGGGACCTGGTGTGCTTTACCAAATTATCACGGGGGGGGGGAACGTCGACTCAGACCACGCGTCGGACATTTTCATACCTTACAAGGTGCAGATTGGAAGTCTGTGTGGGGCGCCACTCTTCACACAGACACTAGAGCAATGTGTGGTTAAGTGCCTTGCTCAAGGACACCAATACACTGCCAGAGCTGAGGCTCGAACTAACGACCTTCAGATCACTAGACGAACGCCTTAACCACTTGGCCACATGCCCAACGCTTGGTGATTAATTCCCACTCTGGGGACTTGAGTGACTCCAAAGTTATCCTGACACTGCAGTGCATTAACAAAGAGGGGACTGGACGTTAAACTAATGTGGGGGGCAGCACATTATCATAGCAATTAGCGCAACACTTTACAACGTGCCAGAGGTCAGCTAGCGGTCCAATTGCTGCCCATGTCTGTGAGGAGTCTGTGTGTTCTCTCCATGACTGCACGGGTTTACTCTAGGTCACAAAGTTTGGTTCAGTATGCTGTGGACAAGCTGTGTTGGTGCAGGAAACATGGTGACACTTGCGGGCTGCCCCTAGCACGTCCTCAATGCAAGCGACACATTTCATTGTAAGTTTTGATGTACATGTCATAAATAAAGCTGATCTCTAAGATATTTAATGTCACCAGTTTGAAGAAGTCCCAAAAATTCCGGCCAACATACATCCCTCAGCCAATGTTGCTCAAATTGATGATCTAGTCTTTGCCACGTTGCAGTTTCTGGAAGCTTGTTATCTGTAGATTGACTGTGTTTCCTACATTACAACCAATACTCTGCTTTTAACTTCTTGATGCTGGATTTTTCACCCAAAACAATTCCTTTCTAGAGCCATGTGCAAATTGGCATACGGTCAAGAAGATGAGACAGTTAAACGTGGCTCAAGGATTGGTGTGGGAGAAGTGGATTTGAATTCATGGGAAATTGGCACCAGTATTGGGGAAGGAGGGAGCTGTACCAACAGGACAGGCTACACCTGAACCGTGATGTGACCCGGATCCTAGTGAATCGCATAACTAGGGCTGTGGATAGGGCTTTAAACTAAATAGTAGGTAGGTGGGTTCAACAGATTGAAGAAGTAAAGTATAAAAGAAAAGTGTTGATAAAGATAAATAAAAAGTAAAAGATAAAAGAAGAATTAAAGTTAGAGTGGAGTGAAGAAAACTCAAGTGCAAAAGAGCAAAAGGTTACAAGCTTTTAAAAGCACAATGAGTGTAAGGGCACTTCATTTGAATGCCCACAGTATTTGAAACAAGGTCAGTGAACTTGTGGCACAAATCAGTACAAGGGAGTATGATTTAGTGGCCATTACAGAGATGTGGTTGCAGGATGGACAGGATTGGGAATTAAATATCCAAGGATATCTGGTAATATGGAAGCATAGGCAGGAAGGTAAGAGAGGTGGGGTAGCACTCTTCATTAAAGATGAGATCAGGCCAATAGTGAGAGATGATATAAGATCAAAGGAGCAGAATGTTGAATCCATCTGGGAAGAGATTAGGAATGATAAAGGGATAAATATCATCGGTGGGCGTTGTCTATCGGCCACCGAATAATAACATTACAGTGGCTCAGGCAATAAACAGAGAAATATCTGAGGCATGTAAGAATAAAACAGCAATTATCATGGGGGACTTTAACTTGCACATAGATGGGTGAATCAAGTTGGTCGAGGCAGTCTTGAGGAGAACTTCATAGAATGCCTCTGTGATGGTGTGGTAAACCATATATATGTTGTAACTGGGTTACCTGTCTGGACACGCCCCTTTGTTGACTGCCCCTGTGGCTCCTCCCACAGAGTCCTGTATAAAGGTGTTTCACCTTGCCCTTCCCCCTCAGTCCGGGGGCAGACACTCAGCATGGAGGTCGTATTGTACGGCGAATAAAAGCCTTTCAGTATTTTACCAAACCTCAGTCTTTTGCAGTTATTGAAGGTGCTTCAGATGGGTTTCTTGAACAGCATGTTACTGAACCTACGAGGGGATGTGCTATCTTAGATCTGGTCCACTCCTCCCACACCAATCCTTGAGCCACATATTTAACTGTCTCATCTTCTTGACCCTATGCTAATTTGATAATTTTATTAATTTTACTTGATCTCTCAAGAACAAGTAAAATTTGTGATCTTGTAGTTAGTAATCCTCTTGGAAAGAGTGATTACAGTATGATAGAATTTCTCATACAAATGGAGGGTGCAATAGTTCAATCTAAAAACAGTGTATTATGCCTACGCAGTGGAGACTACAGTGGGATGAGGGAGAATTTGGACAGTGTAGACTGGGAAGACAGGCTATGTGGTGGGGTGGTTGAGCAACAGTGGAAGACTTTCAAAGATTTTTCGCGATGCTCAACTAAAGTATATTCCAGTTCAAAGCAAGGATAGTAAGGATGGGAGAGCCAGTCTTGGATAACTAAGGATGTAAAAGAAGTCATCAAACTAAAAGCTTGTGCGTATAAAGTCACCAAGAGTAGTGGAAAACTGGAAGGTTGGGAAAACTTTAAAAAACAACAAAGAACCACTAAGCGAGCAATAAAGAAAGGGAAACTAGATTGGGAAAATAAACTAGCACAACATATAAAAACAAGTAGTAAAAGTTTCTATAATTATATAAAGCAGAAAAAGATGGCTAAAGTGAATATGGGTCCCTTGGAGGACAAGAAGGGGGAATTGATATTGGGTAATGAGGACATGGCAGAGGCTTTGAATGAATATTTTGTGTGGTCTTTACAATAGTGGACACATCTAACATGCCAAAGAGAGATGTTACTGATGCAGTGGGAGGTGAGGATCTTGATACAATAGCTATCACTAAAGAGGTAGTGCTGAGCAAACTTGTGGGCCTGAAGGTAGACAAGTCCCCTGGTCCTGATGGTAGGCATCCCAGGGTGCTGAAAGAAATGACAGAAGTTATAGTAGATGCTTTGGTGATAATTTACCAAAATTCTCACACCACTGTTCAAAAAAGGATGTTAGCAAAAGGCAGGTAACTATAGGCAAGTTAGTTTAAAATCTGTAGTTGGGAAAATGCTTGAAGTTATCATTAAAGAAGAAATAGTGAGGCATCTGGAAAGAAATGGATCCATCAAGCAGACGCAACATGGATTCAGCAAAGGCAGGTCCTATTTGACAAACGTATTGGAGTCCTTTGAGTATATAATGAGTGCAGTGGATAGAGGGGAACAGATGGATGTTATTTACTTGGATTTCCAAAGGTGTTCGATAAGTTGCTGCATAAAAGACTTAACCATAAGATTTGGGGGTGATGTATTAGCATGGATACAGGATTGGTTATATACTAGAAAGCAGAGAGTTGGGATACATGAGTGTTACTCTGATTGGCAATAAGTGGTGAGCGGTGTGCTGCAGGGGTTGGTGTTGGACTTGCAGCTGTTAATGATATACATTAACGATCTGGAGGGGATCAAGTGTAGTGTAGGATCAAGTTTGCTGATGATACTAAATTGAATGGAAAAGAAAATTGTGCAGAAGATACGGAGAGTCTGCAGAGAGGTATAGATAGGTTAGGTGAGTGGGCAAGGGTCTGGCAGATGGAATAAAATGTTGGTAAATGCGAGGTCATTCACTTTGGAAGGCAAAAATTGAAGAGCAGATTATTATTTAAATGGTAAAAAATTGCAGCATGCTGCTGTGAAGAGTGATTTGTGAGTGCTTGTGCATGAATCATAAAAGGTTGGTTTGCAGGTGCAGCAGGCTATTGAGAAGGCAAATGAAATGTTGGCCTTCATTGCGAGAGGGATTGAATTTAAGAGCAGGGAGGTTATGCTGCAACAGGACAGGGTACTAGTGAGGTTGCACCTTGAGTACTGCATGCAGTTCTGGTCTCCATACTTGAGGAAGGATATACTGACTTTGGAGGCAGTGCAGAGGAAATTCACCAGGTTGATTCCAGAGATGAGGGGGTTAGACTATGAGGAGAGTTTGAGTCACCTGGGACTGTACTCACTGGAATTCAGAAGACTGAGAGGAGATCATATAGAAATCTATAAAATTATGAAAGGGATAGATAATATAGATGCAGAAAAGTTGTTTCCACTGGTAGGTGAGACTAGAACTAGGGGACATAGCCCCAAGATTTGGGGGAGCAGATTTAGAACAGAGATGAGGAGGAACTACTTTTCCTAGAGAGTGGTGAATCAGTGGAATTCTCTGCCCAATGAAGCAGTGGAGGCGACCTCAGGACAAGGTTGCATAGATTTTTCAACAGTAGGGGAATTAAAGGTTATGGGGAAAAGGCAGGTAGGTGGAGATGAGTCCATGGCCAGATCAGTCATGATCTTATTGAATGGTGGAGCAGGCTCGACGGGGCAGATGGCCAACTCCTGCTCCTATTTCGTGTGTTCCTTCCCTCCAAAGATGCTGCTCAACCTGAGTTCCTTCAGCAGTTTGGACACTGATCTGATTTAAAGAATCCCGATGGGAATATGAAACTCCCATCTTTGCATTTAATTTGTCTACCTGCACTGAACTTCCTCTGTTACTGTAATACTATATTCTACATCCTGTTAGTTTCCATTCATGTGACCTCAAAGTAGGGAGTGATCAGTCTGATAGCATGCAAACTAAGTTTTTCATTGCACCTCAATACATGTGACATTAATAAACCAACTACCACTTGATGATTACTCTCGTTTGTGACAGGTGCTACTTCAACGCAAGTCTTCCTTTCCTCAGCTTTCCCATTAGATTCAGGTCTTGTCCTGGTTTGTGAGGAGGAGTGCAGTGTGTGGTGAAGTGTGCTGGTCTATTACCGGAGGGGCAGAGATGCTGAAAGTAGGAATCCACCAGAACCAAGACAAAGGAAGCAAACAACAGGAATTCTGCAGATGCTGGAAATTCAAGCAACACACATCAAAGTTGCTGGTGAATGCAGCAGGCCAAGCAGCATCTCTAGGAAGAGGTGCAGTCGACGTTTCAGGCCGAGACCCTTCGTCAGGACTAACTGAAGGAAGAGTGAGTAAGGGATTTGAAAGTTGGAGGGGGAGGGGGAGATCCAAAATGATAGAAGAAGACGGGAGGGGGAGGGATGGAGCCAAGAGCTGGACAGGTGATGGGAAAAAAGGATACGAGAGGATCATGGGACAGGAGGTCCGGGAAGAAAGACAAGGAGTGGGGGGGGACCCAGAGGATGGGCAAGGGGTATATTCAGAGGGACAGAGGGAGAAAAAGGAGAGTGAGAGAAAGAATGTGTGTATAAAAATAAGTAACAGATGGGGTACGAGGGGAAGGTGGGGCATTAGCGGAAGTTAGAGAAGTCGATGTTCATGCCAGCAGGTTGGAGGCTACCTAGACGGAATATAAGGTGTTGTTCCTCCAACCTGAGTGTGGCTTCATCTTTACAGTAGAGGAGGCCGTGGATAGACATGTCAGAATGGGAATGGGATGTGGATTTAAAATGTGTGGCCACTGGGAGATCCTGCTTTCTCTGGCGGACAGGGCGTAGGTGTTCAGCAAAGCGGTCTCCCAGTCTGCGTCGGGTCTCGTATATATAAGGCCACATCGGGAGCACCGGACGCAATATATCACAAAGGAGGCAGATTGTTTCCATCCACTGTGGCCGAGCAAAGATGTGAATGTGGAATGTACTAATAAATTAAGTTCAGATTGCCAAAAAGGCTCTTATAGAATATCATAATGACTTCAGATAACTCGTCTGTTATGATGGTGTCATCTCTCATCATTTCCCAATTATTGCCTTCTGAAGCACAGCACTGTGCCAGATGCTGTGAGGTGTATCTAAGGGGGATTAAAGTTTAGACAGAGGACTGAGTTGCCTATGATAAATTTCCAAGTTAAAAATATTTGTGTAATTGCGGGGCAATTTAATCTATCAAACCAGATGCCTGTGAGTGTGTGTTAGATGTATGTTGAGGGCAGTTTCTGGGATGTATTACTCATTATTTCAGTTGTGACTTCACAGGTGAGACTCTTGTCTCCGGCATTGAAAAGATGAAGGAAATTGGTTTATTATTGTCACATGCTTCAAGATACAGTGACAAACTTTGTGTTACATGGCACCTGTACAGATCATTTCACAACATAACTACATCGAGGTAGCGGAAAAGGAAATACAATACCAAAATGCAGAATAACTTGTTACAGTTACGGAGAAAGTGCAGAATAAGTAGAAACAAAGGTGTAAGGCCATTGGCAAAGGATATCGTGAAGTCAAGAGTTCACTTCTTTCATTGCAGAGTCTGATAACAGCAGGACAGAAACTTGAGCCTGGTTGTGCATGTCTTCAAGTGTTTGTACTTTCTGAATGGGAATAGAGGGAGGAATGTCTGGGTTGGTGGGATCCTTCTACCATATGGAAGGGAATACAAAGGAGAATGTCTGGCTTCTTTCCTGAGGCAGCAGGAAGTTTAGACAGATTACATGGAAGGGAGGCCAATTTTCATGATAAACTTGGATGTGTCCAAATCTCTGTGAAATTTCTCGCAATTTTTTTTCATCCGTCGTGATAAAGGGCCTCAGCCCAAAGTATCAGCTCCTCTCCATCAATGCTGCCTGACCTGGTTGGTCCCCCTGCATTTTGTGTGCGTTACTCTGCAATCTCTTGTGGTCTTGGACAGAACTTGAGCCACAGTTTTGCTGCACTGAGGGACAGCCATTTTACCTGATGTTCCAATTCTCAGGTAAAATATTAAACAGTAGCATAGTAGTTAATGTTGCACTTTATAGCAGTAGCAATCACTGATCAGGGTTCAATTCCTGCTGCTGCTTGTATATAGATTGCCCATTCTTCCCATGACATATGAGTTTCCTCCGGGTGTTCCTGTTTCCTCCCACATTCCAAGAAGGTACGGATTAGGGTTAGTGAGTTGTGAGCGTGCTATGAGAGCGTCAGAGGCGTGGCGACTCTTCTGCACTGCCCTGCACGAACAGCACTGATTTGGTTTGACGCAAATGACGCACTTCACTGAATGTTTCGATGTACATGTGACAAATACATGTAATCTTATCTTAGAATAATGACCCCTGAACTCTATCCAGGGGTGATGCAAATGATCCACTGGAACAGGAGGACAGGGTACATTGTGCTTGGGTGTGTATACCTATCCGTCACCACTGGTGCGACAAGCTATCCAGCTAAATTCATGTTGTTCCTTGTGGGAGCTTGTTGTGCACAAGTTGCCTGTATGTTTACTATCCTACAACATTGACTAGTTTGGGATATCCTACAAGGAATATTAAAAGGTTTTGTAGAAGTCCAGGTTTTCCTTTTACCTTCTCTGAGAAGATTTTGGGAGGAAGTAAAAGTCCGCATATCATTCATAAAGTTTAGCACTCATTTCAAGAGGTCTAGAATACAAAGGCAAGGATGCAATACTGAGACTATATGAGGCATTGGTCAGACCACACGTGGAGTATTGTGAGCAGTTTTAGGCCCCTTACCTAAGAAAGGATATGCTGCCATTGGAAGAGATCCAAAGGGTTAACGTATAAAGAGTATTTGGTGGTTCTGGGCCTGTATTCACTGGAGTCTAAAAGAATGAGTGGAGTTCTCATTAAAACTTATCAAATACTGAAAGACCTACAGAGAGTGATGTTTTCTGTGCGGGGGGGGGGAGTCTAGGACCAGAGGGCACCACCTGAGAAAAGAGGGACGCCCCTACATTCCTTTGGAACAGAGATGGGGAGAAATTTCCTTTGACAGAGGGTGATGAAACTATGGAATTCGTTGCCACAGGCGGCTTTGGAGGCCAAGTCATTGGGTATATTTAATGTGGAAGTTGGTAGGTTCTTGATTAGTAAGGGTGTCAAAAGTTACTGGAAGAAGGCAGGAGAATGGTTTGAGAAGGATAATAAATTAGAGTTGAGAGAAAGGCAGAGCAGACTCGATGGGCCAAGTGGTGCTCCTATGTCTTATGGTAAATGAAAATCGATAAGATACATGACAGATACTGGATATCTGGGCTAAAGATATCCGGACTGATTATATGAAGGTTTTGCACAGCATTTCAAATCTGCCGGAATGCAAGAAGCTGCAACATATTGGGTTCAGCCCAATACATCAGAGACACATTCCTCCACACGATTGGAAGTACGTAATTCATGCCCTGCCATGAAAAGGCAACATCCATCACTGACGATCGTCTCCATCTAGGCCAGCGGTTCTCAACCTGAGGTCTACGGACCCCTCAGTTAACGGTAACGATCCATGGCATAAAAAAGATTGGTCTAGGCTATGCCATCACCTTGCATCAGCCGTTGAGTGGGAGGTACAGATGCCTGAAGTCCTACATTACCAGCATCAAGAACCACTACATCCCTTCAGCACTTCATTCTTTAGTGAACTGTTGGAGCGATCTTGGATGAGCACATGTAGCAATTAACTTAACTGACTTCAGCCACTAGCCTTCAGATTCGAATATGCATTTGAAGATTACATTTAAAATGCAGCTCAAAATAGTAAAATGCAGGCCAGACAGACTCTCTGTCTTTCTTTTTTTGTTTTAACGATGTTCTTTTGTGTATAATTTTATATAATTTATGTTCATGTGTGTTTTCTTGTGAGTGGTGCGTCTCTGATGCTCTGCGCCCATCACGCTGTGCCCCTGTGCGTGTGGCAGCAAATTTGATTTTGACTAAAAACAGAAAACTCTGATAACACTCAGCAGGCAAGGCAGCATCTGTGGAAAGAGGAACAGAGCTGAGACCCGTCTTCAGAATTGAGTAAGATTTCCTGGCTTGAAACATTTTCCGTTTTTGTTTTCTACAGTTGCTGCCTGACCTGCTGAGTGTTTCCTGCATCTCCTGTTTATATTTCATATTAAAATTAATCCCTAGTTTCTATATTTTATACTGACTCAATGCAGGAATTTAAGTTAGCTCCTCAAAGCATGGTGACACAGGTGAGTTCACCTTGGGCCAGTAGTCAACCTAAGATAAATTAGGAATATTTCAAAGGAGAAAGAGAATGCCAAGTTTCAAAACAGCATGGCTGTATTACAGCAGTTCATGTAGTCATAGATTCACTCCACTGCTTTTTCATAAATACTGGCACTCACTGAAAAATCTCAAATGTGGCTGATATCTAGCAGCGCACACAAAGTGCTGGAGGAACTCAGCAGGCCAGGTAGTATCTATGGTAAAAAGAACAGTCAACATTTCGGGCCGAGATCCTTCGCTCAGCAGCTGCCTGGCCTGCTGAGTTCCTCCAGCATTTTGTGTGTGCTGCTTGGATTTCCAGCATCTGAAGATTTTCTCTGTTTGTGATATCTAGCAGTGTGTTTTGATATCAACTACTGACTGGGTAGAATGAATCAGGTTCATTATCATTGACACATTGTGAGATTTGTTTTTTTGTGGCAGCAATAGTGTACAATACATAAAAGAATTACCATCAGTTACAATAAGAAATGGGAAGATAAATAAATGAACAGTGTAAGAAGAGAGCAAAATGGTGAGCTAGTCTTCATGGACCATTCAGAAATCTGATGGCACAGGGGAAGAAGCTGTTCCTAAAACATAGAGTATGTATCTTCAGGTTCCTGTACCTTCTCCTTGATGGTTGGAATCAGTATTATTATCACTGAGATATGTCATGAAAGCTGTTATTTTAGATAAGTAGTGCAAAAAGAGAGCAAAAATAGTGAGGTGGTGTACAAGGGTTCAATGTTCATTCAAAAATCTGTAGACAGAGGAGAAGAAACTATTCCTAAAATATTCAGTTTGTGCCTTTATGCTCCTGCACCTCCTCGCAGATGGTAGAAATGAGTAGAGGGTTGCAATCCAAAAATTTCCCCTCACAAATGCTGCTTGATAGGATGCTCTCGCTAGAATCTGTTGAGTTCCCTCACCAGATTGTTTGTTAATAATCCAGCAGTTGAGAATACAGAGATCCATTATTAACCCCTACATGTGAAATGGAATCAGTCATTGCAGAAGGAAGTCATACAATCCGTTATGAACAGCCTTTGGAACAATGCACCACTTGGTCTCGATATATAGTGTATTCACCTCACCCTCCCCTGGGAAGTGCACCACTGCACTACAATACACCACTTGTAAACAGACATCTACAAAGTGTTCCAAATTAACTACAAACATAAAACACAAAATAATTGATTGCATAAGCATCCACCTCCTTCAAGTCAGTATTTAGTAGATGCACCTTTGGCAGCAATTGCAGCCTGGACTCTGTGTGGATAGGTCTCTATCAGCTTTGCACATCTGGTCTCTGGAATTTTTCCCGATTCTTCCTTACAAAACTGCTCAGATTGCATGGGGATTGTGAGAGAACAGCTCTTTGCAAGTCCAGCCACAAATTTTCAATTGGATTGAGGTCTGGACTCTGACTTGGCCACTCCAGCACATTAACTTTGTAGTTTTTAAGCCATTCCTGTGTAGCTTTGGTTTTATGCTTGAGGTCATTGTCTTGTTGGAAAACAAATCTTCTCCCAAGTTGCAGTTCTCTTGCAGTTTTCCTCCAGGATTTCCCTGCATTCATCTAACCCTTTACTTTTACAAGCCCTCCAGAGTCTGCTGCAGTGAAGTATCCCCACAGCATGATGCAGCCACCGCCATGCTTCACAGCAGGGATAGTATGTTTTTAATGATGTGCAGTGATTGACTTACACCAAACATAACATTTAGTCTGGTGGTCAAGATGCTCAATTTTGGTTTCATCAGATCATGCAACCTTCTTCCAGCTGACTTCAGAGCCTCCCACATGCCTTCCGGCAAATTCTAGCCAAGATTTCATGTGAGTGCTTTTTTTCCAAAAGTGGCTTTCTCTTTGCCACTCTCCCATAAAGCTGCGACTGGTGAAACACATGGGTAGCAGTTGTTGTATGTGCAATCTCTCCCATCTCAGCCACTGAAGCTTGTAACTCCTCCAGAGTTGTCATAGATCTCTTGGTGGCCTCCCTCACTAGTCCCCTTCTTGCACAGTCACTTAGTTTTTGAGGATGGTCTGCTCTAGGCAGATTTACAGCTGTGCCATATTCTTTCCATTTCTTGATGATTGACTTAACTGTACTCCAAGGGATATCCAGTGACTTGAAGATTTTCTTGTATCCATCTCCTGATTTGTGCTTTTCAATGACCTTTTCATGGAGTTGTTTGGAGTGTTCTTTTGTCTTCATGGTGTAGTTTTTGCCAGGATACTGACTCACCAGCAGTGGGACCTTCCAGACACAGGTGTATTTTTACTACAATCAATTCAAACATCCTGACTGCACACAGGTGATCTCCATTTAACTAATTATGTGACTACAAAGCCAATAGGCTGCACCAGTGATGATTTGGTGTGTCAGATTAAAGGGTTTGAATACATATGCAATCAATAATTTTGTGTTTTATATTTGTAATTAATTTAGATCACTTTGTAGAGATCTGTTTTCACTTTGAGAAAAAAGTCTTTTTCTGTTGATCAGAGTCAAAAAAGCCAAATTAAATCCACTCTGATTCAATGTTGTAAAATAATAAAACATGAAAATTTCTGGGGGGGGGGTGGTGAATACTTTTTATAGGCACTGTACATTGCTGAGATGAAACTTTAGTGCTTTGTTTCTCTCTCCTCAGATGTAGCTTGACTTGCTGAGTGTTTCTAACATCTTCTGGTTTTATTTTATTTGCTGAATTATATAATAAAATCTGCAGTTGTTTTTGTTTCAGTAGTTAGTTCCATTTTACTGCCTTTATGTTTAACCTCTCATGGTGCCAGAACACATTCTACACAATCAGGAAAACTTTACTTTCTGTGGAAGCTCAAGAGAGGTTGGACTTTGCACATCTATACTCAGGTCATTCTACAGATTGTGGTAGAGAACATCCTAACAAGCTACATCACTGCATGGTATGGAATCTACTTGGATAGTCAAAAGAGCCCAACACATCACTGGCATCAACCTGCACACCATCAAGGACATATATGCATTCAGATTAAAAGAGTATACATTTCAATTTTACTCAAAAGTACTGAGTGCTAACTTGATGTAAACCTCTTAACTTTACTTACCATATGATTGAGTTGTCTGCAACCAGTTTTATGTGTGTTCTCCTGAAGTTACAAAAGTTACTTTCACAATGTGCACACAGTAGAAAGTAATGCTGTCAGATTCACATTTCAATTTTGCGCAAATGTACTACATGCTAACGTGATGTAACCTTTTACTTTTACTTAGCATATGATTTAGAGTGGACTGCAACCAGTTTTATGTGTGTACGCCTTAAGTTACAATAGATATTTTCACAAAGTGCACACAACAGAAAGTAATGCATTCAGATTAAAAGAGTATACATTTCAATTTTACTCAGAAGTACTGAGTGCTAACTTCATGTAAACTTCTTAACCTTACTTACCATATGATTATGAGTTGTCTGAAACCAGATTTATGTGTGTGCTCCTGAAGTTACAAAAGTTACTTTCACAGAAAGGTGTTGGAAAAGGACCAGTAACATCACTGAGAATCCCACCCACCCTGCCCATGGACTGTTTGACCCATTCCCATCAGGGAAGAGGCTACATGGCAACCACACCAGGACCAGCAGACTCCAAAGCATTTACTTTCCTCAAGCAGTAAGGCTGATCAACACTTCCTCCCAGTAAAACACTCCTCCACACCCCAACTACCACTACTTCATCATTTCCTGTCAGTCACCTTATGTACAGACACTCCTGTGCCTAGCGTCGCTTTATGGACGTATAATCAACCTATGTATATAGGCTCTCGTATGTATTTATATTTGCTGTGTGTTTATTAATATTGTGTTTATTCTTTATCTTATTTTGTTTGTATATGCTGCATCGGATACCGAGTAACAATTTTTGTGTTCTCCTTTACACTTGTGTACTGAAAATTACAGTAAATAATCTTCAAACTCTTCTCCTATACATATTTACCAAATTCTTTATGGCTGAATTTGGATGAAAGCCCCACCCGTTCCGTTGAACCTCATGTCCATAAATTGCCCTGGGAACGGGTGCAGGCCGTGAGATGAGGCGATGAGTGTATCCAGTGAGTTCAGGTGTCGATTAGTAGCAGACAGCCCCTCACCCCGTGCTCTTGTGGAACTGAACCCCTCGCCTGTTTCTCATCGATTCTCTATCGGATGCTATTCCCGATTCTCTGAGAGAGAATTACCTAATCTTTGTGTGAAGGATCGCTACCTGATTGATCTTGGTTTAATGCGGCCACTCACACCTCAGTCTGGTCACCATTTCAAAGCTCTTCCGGGTTCTCCCCACGCTGGTATTTACTGGGAGATACATGTGAGGGGAGGTAAAGACGGGGCAGGAAATATTTTTCTTTGGTGGGAGACGGACGAGCAGTTGAGAGTTGATCCGCGTTAAGCGGCGTGGCTGTGCTTAATGCGCTTGCGTGCTGGCTGAGAGCCGGGGGGGGGGGGAGGCGGGGAGGAGGGGTGCGTTTAAATTCAGATACCAGATAACTGCTGGAGAAGAGAGGTGTGAGCGGGGGAGGGGGAGCAAGGTGGAATAACGAAACAACAATAATAATAATAATGAATACCAGATCCGTCGGGTGGCCCATATTTATCTCCTGAAATATCAGATGGAATTAGCCTAACTGCTCCGCTTCTTCATTAGAATCAAGACCCAAAGCCCATTGAGGCTTTTGGAGCGCGGTGTTCTTGCTACCCGAGTTGGTGAGATTATACGTGGAGTTATGTGCTCGGCCGCCACTCCTCTCCCTGGCCACGTTCGGTAGAGAAGAGGGGAGAGTACCGTGGGAGAAGAGAGCCGAACATCCCGAAGCTGCGGCGACGCCGGGGCTCCTTCCGACTTGGCTCCCGAGCAGGTAGGATAGTCGATTCGCGGTTCGGCTGAGCCGATGTCCGCGTCCGGTCGTGAGGGGCAGCTGTCCCTCGCGAACTGATGGACAACTTCAATTCGCTGGGTGACGACTGTCCCCCTTCCCGCCCCCATTCAGACCACTGTCAATTGCCTGAAATATTTAAATACTTAAATATTCTTTCTCCCTCTTCGGTTGTCTTCAACTCTGAGCTGCTTTTAACTTCGATCCTTGAAAGATTTGCTCTTTATTTACAGCAGCGTCCTTTCCGATGGAAACTCCGCCTGTTTCTTGGTTGCTCCTGCGGGATATACTGAATGGGTTCTGCCGTTAGAATGGACGGCGTGGCTCAGTCCCCGGCCGAGGGGTTAGGGTGGGAGGTCGAATGGAGAGAGGGTAAAAATAAACCATAGGTTGTTTGGGGGGCGAGGGACTGAATGCGGCGGTGAAGGAGGAACGGAGAGGGAGATAATTGGGGGAAAGGCTGTAGACGTGGGAGAGGGAGTTGTATGATGGAGTGGTGCCGGTCCTAAAGCGAGGTGTGTGGGATGAGTTCAGTTGTAGCAAACATTCCGTCTTGTCCAAACAGGCGAGGAAAACGTTTGACTTTTCCAGCTAATTGTAAATAAATATTCATTTTTAAGGTGCAGGAGCCTTGTTATAATTAAACAATACGCTGGGATGGAACAGCGCGTAAAATAGGCTGTCTGTCAATTAATCTGTCATTACAGAGGGCCGTAGAGTCCGATGAAAAACTTGAAACAAATGAGAAATCAGACTGTTCCTCGCTGACACTTTTTGACATCTGCATTGACAAACACTTCATACTCTGACTTTTATACATTCAGTGATTATAAAGTGGCGCGCACACACACACACACACTATTACAGCTCTGTGCTGTGTCGGGGATTTTTTTCTCAATGCCACAGAGAGAGAGAATCACCGCTGCACCTTGTACCTTGCGAAAGGAGCTGCTTGTAATAATGAATGGTGTCGCTTTTTCTCGCAAATAACGCTCAAGGCGAACTGCACTCTCTCCTAATAGCACATGAAATGCAACATTTTAAACCGAGGGGACGGTTTAATTTCACAGCGAACTGGAGACTACGTGCCTTTGATCGGAATCTCCCCGCAGTTTCTTTTGTAGACGTGCTACTGGGGACTGGTAATTAAATGGTTGTTATTTCCTACAGCGCAATTAACAAAACTTGTAATCAGGAGGGCGGAATTATTTGAAAGAGTTAAATATTGCAATTCCCGGCTGGGACGCGGGTTTGATCATCTCATTGAGGGCAGTGTATCGTTTACAGCAGTTGACGGCGGGGTTCACTCTGGTCCGGAGAATGCAGTTCCCCAATACAACAGAGCTGTGATGAGGCGGTTTCAGAGAGAGCGGGCTGGACTTGAGAAACGCTTCTCTGCCTTTCGCTCAGAAGTGACACAACGCCGATGGAGGAATTAGTACCGCGGGATGTTTGCTGATCATTTTAGAGAGAGTTCAAGGGCTCGATTTACCACCCCTCCCTCTGGAGGTAGATTCTTCGACGGCGTTGCTCTCCCCCTCCAGAGGGTCAGCCTGAATGTATTTCAGTTTCTGGAGCGGGACCTAAACTCGCAGGGTTTGAAGGCAATCGTGCTGAACGCCGCAGTCTCGCAGCCGTCCCCAGAGCAATCCACTTCAGCCCACGTCCTTAACTCTTCCCCTGCCGCCCTGCAAATACTGTAGGTGTTTTCTTTTAGTTATTCCTGTTCCCTCTGTGAAAGTTGGATAGAAAGTGCGTCCGCTGCCCCTTCCGTTTACAACATGAAACTTAATGCTAGAACAGTTTCAGTAAAGGACGGCATACCACCCGTGGACAGTTAAAAACAGTTCTGCTCTATTCAGACCCCTTTGGTCGGAGTGGAGGTTTTGCTTTGTTTAGAGTTCAAGGTCAATGGCTGAACTCCCGCGATTCCGCGTGGTCCCGAGAAGATGCTGTTGAAACAGTCTGTCTAGAGCAGACGGTGTTGGTCACCCAGAGTAGACCAGTACATTCGCTTCCCAACAGGGCTTTTGTTTTTCCAATGATCTCCGTCACTTCAACAGGCTCTTTATTTATAAATTAGAATTGAATTCCCTTTTACAATGTGTTGGGGTCAGGATTTGGCGTCATAAAGCACGGAAATAGGCCCTTCGGCCCTTCGTGTCCTTGGTGACCAAGGTATCTGTCTGAGCTCGTCCCACTGCCTGCATTCGACTCATCATCTCTAAACTTAACTATTCTAGTTGTACTTGACTCTGCAGCTTGTTCCATATACCCGCCACTGTGCTTAAAGCGTTACCCCTCGGGTCCCTTGCAATCATTCGCCTCGTACCGTAATGCTACCCGCTCCAGTTTTACACTCCACTCCCTTACCCTGGTGAAAAAGACCACGACTTTTCACCTTATCTGTGCCTCTCATGACTTTAGAAGCTTCCAGAACATCGTGGGGGGGGGGCGGGGGGAACCCAGCCTCATTTCTCAATCCTCCAGTCCCAGTAACATCATCTTGCCGTTGAGCTTACCACGCTGGGTCTCAAGATCTCCACTGTTCCCTCACTGTGTTCAATCTGACAAGATGCAGATCCACCAGGAAGTATTTAGAAACCACAACTAATTACCCCACTGGTGCAACTCCCCCTTCTTTCTCCCATGATCTACTCTCCACTGCTATCAGAGTTTTCTTTCTTCACCCTTTACCTCTTCCACCCATCCCCTCCCAACTTCTTACTTCAACCCCCATCCTACACCCACCCACCCCTCACCTGGCTTCACCCATCACCTGCCAGTTTCTACTCCTTCCCCTCCCCCATCTTTTTATTCTGACTTTTGCCCCCCTCCTTCCAGTCCTGATGAAGAGTCTTGACCTGAAACATTGACTGCCTGTTCCCCTCCATCGGTGCTGCCTGACCTGCTGAGTTCCTCCAGCATTTTAAGGATGTTGCTCTGGATTTCCAGCATCTGCAGAATCTCTTGTGTGTATGATTGCCACACTATGGCTGTCAGCTTTGCCCTGGGTTCCATCCCTCCTCCAGGGGGACTCTTCCCTCACCAGATTCCAGCTTCACAAGCCTGCAAAACCATGGGTGAAGGAGGAGATACTTTGCTCATTGGCCCTGGAGTTTGCAATGTTGGAAAAGAGGCCAACACCTCATCACCTCCTTTTATAAATAATATAATGACTTCGCACTGACAACCCGAGTCCAGGCAACAATGATATATTGCATTTTGGTATGAATCATCCAAGCTTGGCTGTTTCTGAGCAAACATGAAACCATAAGACATAGGAACAGAATTAGACCATTCGGCTCATTGGGTCTGTTCTGTCATTCCACCGTGGCTGATTTATTATCCCTCTCAAACCTGTTCTCCTGTCTTCTCCTTATAACCTTTGATATACTGATTAACTAAGAACCTGTAAACCTGTCCTTTAAATATACCCATGACTTTGCCTCCACAGCCATCTGTGGTAATGAATTCCACAATTCACCACTGTCTGGTGAAAGAAATTCCTCCTTGTCTCTGTCCTAAAGGAAGATGCTAAGACTGTGCCCTCTGGTCCTAATCTCCTCCACCACAGGAAACATCCTCTCCATATTCACTCAATCTAGACTGTTCAACACTGGGAGTAGCACCACACTGTAAGGGTACCCTCACTCACCACCATATGTGGCCTCAGGGTTCATCACATGACTCCTGGCACCCAGCACATCATTGTCTTCTGAAACCTCCCCACCCCAGGTGCAGAGTGGGAAGGCTTATTCTTCTTTTAGGGTGGTACAGTAGTGTAGCAGTCAGTGTAACACAATTCCAGTGCCAGTGCCTCGGGTTCAATTCCCAACGACTACACTGGTTTCCCCCAGCTCCTCTGCTTTCCTTCCATATTCCAAAGATACATGCGTTAGTTGGTCACATCGGTGGGATTGATGGTGCGGGGCCTGAAGGGCTGGAAGGTCCTGTTCCTGTGCTGTATCTCTCTTAAAAAAACGGCAAAGTAAGACTCTTCGCTGCTCGATTTGATTGTTTAATTGATGGTCAAGCCACAATTTCCCCCCAATTGAAGATGGTGTTCAAAGGAGGTGGAAAGTGTTTGATTTTCGATGCATTTTAAAAGAAATGTCCTGAACGTTTTAACAAACCAATGTCTAAACTGTTGTTTTATTGTTGCCATGTGTACCGAGATACAATGGGTGGGAGGAGAGGGAACTTCTGCCTGCCCTACAATGAGGTAGGGAAGAGAAAACATTGCAGAACATTGTGCAGTTACAGAGAAAGTGCAATGCTGGCAGGTCAATGCATAAGGGCCACAGCAAGGTCAATTCTGAAATCAGGAACTAACCTTCGGTGTACGTGGTTACAACTGTTGCAGGGTAACTACTTCATCATTGATAATCATTACCTGAGTGGAACAGGCCAGTTCTCGCCGAGGACAACAATGTTCAGCTTCACAACTGATATGTCTGAGCAAATGTGATGCTATCAAGCTGAATAGTTACAGGAATGGAGGGTCTTCGTCTTTGACCCCACACTGTGAGTGGTTACAGGAATGGAGGGTGTTTGTCTCTGATCCACACAGTGAACGGTTACAGGAAAGGAGGGTGTTTGTGTCTGATCCATACTGTGAATGGTTACGGGAATGGAGTGTGTTTGTCTCTGAACTCACTCTGTGAATGGTTACAGGAATGGAGGGTGTTTGTCTTTGATCCACACTGTGAAGGGTTACAGGAATGGAGGAGTTTGTCTCTGATCCACACTGTGAGTGGTTACAGGAATGGAGGGTGTTTGTCTCTGATCCACACTGTGAATGGTTACAGGAATGGAGGGTGTTTGTCTCTGATCCACACTGTGAATGGTTACAGGAATGGAGGGTGTTTGTCTCTGATCCCACACTGTGAATGGTTACAGGAATGGAGGGTGTTTGTCTCTGATCCACACGGTGAATGGTTACAGGAATGGAGGGTGTTTGTCTCAGATCCACACTGTGAATGATTCCAGGAATTGAGGGTGTTTGTCTCTGAACCCACACTGTGAATGGTTACAGGAATGGAGGGTGTTTGTCTCTGATCCACACTGTGAATGGTTACAGGAATGGAGGGTGTTTGTCTCTGATCCCACACTGTGAATGGTTACAGGAATGGAGGGTGTTTGTCTCTGATCCACACTGTGAATGGTTACAGGAATGGAGGGTGTTTGTCTCTGATCCACACTATGAATGGTTACAGGAATGGAGGGTGTTTGTCTCTGAACCCACACTGTGAATGGTTACAGGAATGGAGGGTGTTTGTCTCTGATCCACACGGTGAATGGTTACAGGAATGGAGGGTGTTTGTCTCAGATCCACACTGTGAATGATTCCAGGAATTGAGGGTGTTTGTCTCTGAACCCACACTGTGAATGGTTACAGGAATGGAGGGTGTTTGTCTCTGATCCACACTGTGAATGGTTACAGGAATGGAGGG
This sequence comes from Mobula hypostoma, assembly GCF_963921235.1. Classification (NCBI taxonomy): domain Eukaryota; kingdom Metazoa; phylum Chordata; class Chondrichthyes; order Myliobatiformes; family Myliobatidae; genus Mobula; species Mobula hypostoma. Next base: position 153,890,880 of record NC_086098.1, on the reverse strand, counting down.
TGTTTGTCTCTGAACCCACTCTGTGAATGGTTACAGGAATGGAGGGTGTTTGTCTCTGATCCACACTGTGAATGGTTACAGGAATGGAGGGTGTTTGTCTCTGATCCACACTGTGAATGGTTACAGGAATGGAGGGTGTTTGTCTCTGAACCCACACTGTGAATGGTTACAGGAATGGAGGGTGTTTGTCTCTGATCCACACGGTGAATGGTTACAGGAATGGAGGGTGTTTGTCTCTGATCCACACGGTGAATGGTTACAGGAATGGAGGGTGTTTGTCTCTGAACCCACTCTGTGAATGGTTACAGGAATGGAGTGTGTTTGTCCCTGATCCACACGGTGAATGGTTACAGGAATGGAGGGTGTTTTTCTCTGATCCCACTCTGTGAATCGTTACAGGAATGGAGGGTGTTTGTCTCTGATCCACACTGTGAATGGTTACAGGAATGGAGGGTGTTTGTCTCTGATCCACACTGTGAATGGTTACAGGAATGGAGGGTGTTTGTCTCTGAACAAACTCTGTGAATGGTTACAGGAATGGAGGGTGTTTGTCTCTGATCCACACGGTGAATGGTTACAGGAATTGAGGGTGTTTGTCTTTGATCCACACTGTGAGTGGTTACAGGAATGGAGGGTGTTTGTCTCTGATCCACTCTATGAATGGTTACAGGAATGGAGGGTGTTTGTCTCTGATCCACACGGTGAATGGTTACAGGAATGGAGGGTGTTTGTCTCTGATCCACACTGTGAATGGTTACAGGAATGGAGGGTGTTTGTCTCTGATCCACACTGTGAATGGTTACAGGAATGGAGGGTGTTTGTCTCTGATCCACACTGTGAATGGTTACAGGAATGGAGGGTGTTTGTCTCTGAACCCACTCTGTGAATGGTTACAGGAATGGAGGGTGTTTGTCTCTGATCCACACTGTGAATGGTTACAGGAATGGAGGGTGTTTGTCTCTGATCCACACTGTGAATGGTTACAGGAATGGAGGGTGTTTGTCTCTGACCCCACACTGTGAATGGTTACAGGAATGGAGGGTGTTTGTCTCTGATCCACACGGTGAATGGTTACAGGAATGGAGGGTGTTTGTCTCTGATCCACACTGTGAATGGTTACAGGAATGGAGGGTGTTTGTCTCTGAACCCACTCTGTGAATGGTTACAGGAATGGAGGGTGTTTGTCTCTGATCCACACGGTGAATGGTTACAGGAATGGAGGGTGTTTGTCTCTGATCCACACTGTGAATGGTTACAGGAATGGAGGGTGTTTGTCTCTGAACCCACACTGTGAATGGTTACAGGAATGGAGGGTGTTTGTCTCTGATCCACACTGTGAATGGTTACAGGAATGGAGGGTGTTTGTCTCTGAACCCACTCTGTGAATGGTTACAGGAATGGAGGGTGTTTGTCTCTGATCCACACTGTGAATGGTTACAGGAATGGAGGGTGTTTGTCTCTGATCCACACTGTGAATGGTTACAGGAATGGAGGGTGTTTGTCTCTGAACCACACTGTGAATGGTTACAGGAATGGAGGGTGTTTGTCTCTGATCCACACGGTGAATGGTTACAGGAATGGAGCGTGTTTGTCTCTGATCCACACTGTGAATGGTTACAGGAATGGAGGGTGTTTGTCTCTGAACCCACACTGTGAATGGTTACAGGAATGGAGTGTGTTTGTCTCTGATCCACACTGTGAATGGTTACAGGAATGGAGGGTGTTTTTCTCTGATCCCACTCTGTGAATCGTTACAGGAATGGAGAGTGTTTGTCTCTGATCCACACTGTGAATGGTTACAGGAATGGAGGGTGTTTGTCTCTGATCCACACTGTGAATGGTTACAGGAATGGAGGGTGTTTGTCTCTGAACCCACACTGTGAATGGTTACAGGAATGGAGGGTGTTTGTCTCTGATCCACACGGTGAATGGTTACAGGAATGGAGGGTGTTTGTCTCTGATCCACACTGTGAATGGTTACAGGAATGGAGGGTTTTTGTCTCTGAAACCACTCTGTGAATGGTTACAGGAATGGAGGGTGTTTGTCTCTGATCCACACGGTGAATGGTTACAGGAATGGAGGGTGTTTGTCTCTGAACAAACTCTGTGAATGGTGACAGGAATGGAGGGTGTTTGTCTCTGATCCACACTGTGAATGGTTACAGGAATGGAGGGTGTTTGTCTCTGATCCACACTGTGAATGATTACAGGAATGGAGGGTGTTTGTCTCTGAACCCACTCTGTGAATGGTTACAGGAATGGAGGGTGTTTGTCTCTGATCCACACGGTGAATGGTTACAGGAATGGAGGGTGTTTGTCTATGATCCACTCTGTGAATGGTTACAGGAATGGAGGGTGTTTGTCTCTGATCCCACTCGGTGAATGGTTACAGGAATGGAGGGTGTTTGTCTCTGTTCCACACGGTGAATGGTTACAGGAATGGAGCGTGTTTGTCTCTGATCCACACTGTGAATGGTTACAGGAATGGAGGGTGTTTGTCTCTGAACCCACACTGTGAATGGTTACAGGAATGGAGGGTGTTTGTCTCTGATCCACACGGTGAATGGTTACAGGAATGGAGGGTGTTTGTCTCTGACCCCACACTGTGAATGGTTACAGGAATGGAGGGTGTTTGTCTCTGATCCACACTGTGAATGGTTACAGGAATGGAGGGTGTTTGTCTCTGATCCACACTGTGAATGGTTACAGGAATGGAGGGTGTTTGTCTCTGAACCCACTCTGTGAATGGTTACAGGAATGGAGGGTGTTTGTCTCTGATCCACACGGTGAATGGTTACAGGAATGGAGGGTGTTTGTCTCTGATCCACACTGTGAATGGTTACAGGAATGGAGGGTGTTTTTCTCTGATCCCACTCTGTGAATGGTTACAGGAATGGAGGGTGTTTGTCTCTGATCCACACTGTGAATGATTACAGGAATGGAGGGTGTTTGTCTCTGATCCACTCTGTGAATGGTTACAGGAATGGAGGGTGTTTGTCTCTGATCCACACTGTGAATGGTTACAGGAATGGAGGGTGTTTGTCTCTGATCCACACTGTGAATGGTTACAGGAATGGAGGGTGTTTGTCTCTGATCCACACGGTGAATGGTTACAGGAATGGAGGGTGTTTGTCTCTGATCCACACTGTGAATGGTTACAGGAATGGAGGGTGTTTGTCTCTGAACCCACACTGTGAATGGTTACAGGAATGGAGGGTGTTTGTCTCTGATCCACACGGTGAATGGTTACAGGAATGGAGGGTGTTTGTCTCTGAACCAACGCTGTGAATGGTTACAGGAATGGAGGGTGTTTGTTTCTGATCCACACGGTGAATGCTTACAGGAATGGATGGTGTTTGTCTCTGATCCACACTGTGAATGATTACAGGAATGGAGGGTGTTTGTCTCTGAACCCACTCTGTGAATGGTTACAGGAATGGAGGGTGTTTGTCTCTGATCCACACGGTGAATGGTTACAGGAATGGAGGGTGTTTGTCTCTGACCCCTCACGGTGAATGGTTACAGGAATGGAGGGTGTTTGTCTCTGATCCACACTGTGAATGGTTACAGGAATGGAGAGTGTTTGTCTCTGAACCCACTCTGTGAATGGTTACAGGAATGGAGGGTGTTTGTCTCTGTTCCACACGGTGAATGGTTACAGGAATGGAGGGTGTTTGTCTCTGATCCACACTGTGAATGGTTACAGGAATGGAGGGTGTTTGTCTCTGACCCCTCACGGTGAATGGTTACAGGAATGGAGTGTGTTTGTCTCTGATCCACACTGTGAATGGTTACAGGAATGGAGGGTGTTTTTCTCTGATCCCACTCTGTGAATGGTTACAGGAATGGAGGGTGTTTGTCTTTGATCCACACTGTGAATGGTTACAGGAATGGAGGGTGTTTGTCTCTGATCCACACTATGAATGGTTACAGGAATGGAGGGTGTTTGTCTCTGATCCACACTGTGAATGGTTACAGGAATGGAGGGTGTTTGTCTCTGATCCACACGGTGAATGGTTACAGGAATGGAGGGTGTTTGTCTTTGATCCACACTGTGAATGATTTCAGAAATTTAGGGTGTTTGTCTCTGAACCCACACTGTGAATGGTTACAGGAATGGAGGGTGTTTGTCTCTGATCCACACGGTGAATGGTTACAGGAATGGATGGTGTTTGTCTCTGATCCACACTGTGAATGATTACAGGAATGGAGGGTGTTTGTCTCTGAACCCACTCTGTGAATGGTTACAGGAATGGAGGGTGTTTGTCTCTGATCCACACGGTGAATGGTTACAGGAATGGAGGGTGTTTGTCTCTGATCCACACTGTGAATGATTACAGGAATGGAGCGTGTTTGTTTCTGATCCACACGGTGAATGGTTACAGGAATGGAGGGTGTTTGTCTCTGATCCACACGGTGAATGGTTACAGGAATGGAGGGTGTTTGTCTCTGAACCCACTCTGTGAATGGTTACAGGAATGGAGGGTGTTTGTCTCTGATCCACACGGTGAATGGTTACAGGAATGGAGGGTGTTTGTCTCTGATCCACACTGTGAATGATTACAGGAATGGAGGGTGTTTGTCTCTGAACCCACTCTGTGAATGGTTACAGGAATGGAGGGTGTTTGTCTCTGATCCACACGGTGAATGGTTACAGGAATGGAGGGTGTTTGTCTCTGAACCCACTCTGTGAATGGTTACAGGAATGGAGGGTGTTTGTCTCTGATCCACACTGTGAATGGTTACAGGAATGGAGGGTGTTTGTCTCTGATCCACACTGTGAATGATTACAGGAATGGAGGGTGTTTGTCTCTGAACCCACTCTGTGAATGGTTACAGGAATGGAGGGTGTTTGTCTCTGTTCCACACGGTGAATGGTTACAGGAATGGAGCGTGTTTGTCTCTGATCCACACTGTGAATGGTTACAGGAATGGAGGGTGTTTGTCTCTGATCCCACACTGTGAATGGTTACAGGAATGGAGGGTGTTTGTCTCTGATCCACACTGTGAATGGTTACAGGAATGGAGGGTGTTTGTCTCTGAACCAACTCTGTGAATGGTTACAGGAATGGAGGGTGTTTGTCTCTGATCCACACTGTGAATGGTTACAGGAATGGAGGGTGTTTGTGTCTGATCCATACTGTGAATGGTTACAGGAATGGAGGGTGTTTGTCTCTGATCCACACCGTGAGTGGTTACAGGAATGGAGGGTGTTTGTCTCTGATCCACACGGTGAATGGTTACAGGAATGGAGGGTGTTTGTCTCTGATCCACACTGTGAATGGTTACAGGAATGGAGGGTGTTTGTCTCTGAACCCACACTGTGAATGGTTACAGGAATGGAGGGTGTTTGTCTCTGATCCACACTGTGAATGGTTACAGGAATGGAGGGTGTTTGTCTCTGATCCACACGGTGAATGGTTACAGGAATGGAGGGTGTTTGTCTCTGATCCACACGGTGAATGGTTACAGGAATGGAGGGTGTTTGTCTCTGAACCCACACTGTGAATGGTTACAGGAATGGAGGGTGTTTGTCTCTGATCCACACTGTGAATGGTTACAGGAATGGAGGGTGTTTGTCTCTGAACCCACACTGTGAATGGTTACAGGAATGGAGGGTGTTTGTCTCTGATCCACACGGTGAATGGTTACAGGAATGGATGGTGTTTGTCTCTGATCCACACTGTGAATGATTACAGGAATGGAGGGTGTTTGTCTGTGAACCCACTCTGTGAATGGTTACAGGAATGGAGTGTGTTTGTCCCTGATCCACACGGTGAATGGTTACAGGAATGGAGGGTGTTTTTCTCTGATCCCACTCTGTGAATTGTTACAGGAATGGAGGGTGTTTGTCTCTGATCCACACTGTGAATGGTTACAGGAATGGAGGGTGTTTGTCTCTGATCCACACTGTGAATGATTACAGGAATGGAGGGTGTTTGTCTCTGAACCCACTCTGTGAATGGTTACAGGAATGGAGGGTGTTTGTCTCTGATCCACACGGTGAATGGTTACAGGAATGGAGCTTGTTTGTCTCTGATCCACACTGTGAATGGTTACAGGAATGGAGGGTGTTTGTCTCTGATCCACACTGTGAATGGTTACAGGAATGGAGGGTGTTTGTCTCTGATCCACACTGTGAATGGTTACAGGAATGGAGGGTGTTTGTCTCTGAACCCACTCTGTGAATGGTTACAGGAATGGAGGGTGTTTGTCTCTGATCCACACTGTGAATGGTTACAGGAATGGAGGGTGTTTGTCTCTGATCCACACTGTGAATGGTTACAGGAATGGAGGGTGTTTGTCTCTGACCCCACACTGTGAGTGGTTACAGGAATGGAGGGTGTTTGTCTCTGATCCACACGGTGAATGGTTACAGGAATGGAGGGTGTTTGTCTCTGATCCACACTGTGAATGATTACAGGAATGGAGGGTGTTTGTCTCTGAACCCACTCTGTGAATGGTTACAGGAATGGAGGGTGTTTGTCTCTGATCCACACGGTGAATGGTTACAGGAATGGAGGGTGTTTGTCTCTGATCCACACTGTGAATGATTACAGGAATGGAGGGTGTTTGTCTCTGAACCCACACTGTGAATGGTTACAGGAATGAAGGGTGTTTGTCTTTGATCCACACTGTGAATGATTTCAGAAATGGAGGGTGTTTGTCTCTGAACCCACACTGTGAATGGTTACAGGAATGGAGGGTGTTTGTCTCTGATCCACACGGTGAATGGTTACAGGAATGGAGGGTGTTTGTCTCTGAACCCACTCTGTGAATGGTTACAGGAATGGAGGGTGTTTGTCTCTGATCCACACTGTGAATGGTTACAGGAATGGAGGGTGTTTGTCTCTGATCCACACTGTGAATGGTTACAGGAATGGAGGGTGTTTGTCTCTGATCCACACTGTGAATGGTTACAGGAATGGAGGGTGTTTGTCTCTGAACCCACACTGTGAATGGTTACAGGAATGGAGGGTGTTTGTCTCTGATCCACACTGTGAATGGTTACAGGAATGGAGGGTGTTTGTCTCTGAATGCACACTGTGAATGGTTACAGGAATGGAGGGTGTTTGTCTCTGATCCACACGGTGAATGGTTACAGGAATGGAGGGTGTTTGTCTCTGATCCACACTGTGAATGGTTACAGGAATGGAGGGTGTTTGTCTCTGATCCACACTGTGAATGATTACAGGAATGGAGGGTTTTTGTCTCTGAACCCACTCTGTGAATGGTTACAGGAATGGAGGGTGTTTGTCTCTGATCCACACTGTGAATGGTTACAGGAATGGAGGGTGTTTGTCTCTGAACCCACTCTGTGAATGGTTACAGGAATGGAGGGTGTTTGTCTCTGATCCACACGGTGAATGGTTACAGGAATGGAGGGTGTTTGTCTCTGATCCACACGGTGAATGGTTACAGGAATGGAGGGTGTTTGTCTCTGATCCACACTGTGAATGATTACAGGAATGGAGGTTGTTTGTTTCTGATCCACACGGTGAATGCTTACAGGAATGGATGGTGTTTGTCTCTGATCCACACTGTGAATGATTACAGGAATGGAGGGTGTTTGTCTCTGAACCCACACTGTGAATGGTTACAGGAATGGAGGGTGTTTGTCTCTGATCCACACGGTGAATGGTTACAGGAATGGAGGGTGTTTGTCTCTGATCCACACACTGAATGGTTACAGGAATGGAGGGTGTTTGTCTCTGATCCCACTCTGTGAATGGTTACAGGAATGGAGTGTGTTTGTCCCTGATCCACACGGTGAATGGTTACAGGAATGGAGGGTGTTTTTCTCTGATCCCACTCTGTGAATCGTTACAGGAATGGAGAGTGTTTGTCTCTGATCCACACTGTGAATGGTTACAGGAATGGAGGGTGTTTTTCTCTGATCCACACTGTGAATGATTACAGGAATGGAGGGTGTTTGTCTCTGAACCCACTCTGTGAATGGTTACAGGAATGGAGGGTGTTTGTCTCTGATCCACACGGTGAATGGTTACAGGAATGGAGGGTGTTTGTCTCTGATCCACACTGTGAATGATTACAGGAATGGAGGGTGTTTGTCTCTGATCCCACTCTGTGAATGGTTACAGGAATGGAGGGTGTTTGTCTCTGATCCACACTGTGAATGGTTACAGGAATGGAGGGTGTTTGTCTCTGAACCCACTCTGTGAATGGTTACAGGAATGGAGGGTGTTTGTCTCTGATCCACACTGTGAATGGTTACAGGAATGGAGGGTGTTTGTCTCTGATCCACACTGTGAATGATTACAGGAATGGAGGGTGTTTGTCTCTGATCCCACACTGTGAATGGTTACAGGAATGGAGGGTGTTTGTCTCTGATCCACACGGTGAATGGTTACAGGAATGGATGGTGTTTGTCTCTGATCCACACTGTGAATGATTACAGGAATGGAGGGTGTTTGTCTGCGAACCCACTCTGTGAATGGTTACAGGAATGGAGGGTGTTTGTCTCTGTTCCACACGGTGAATGGTTACAGGAATGGAGCGTGTTTGTCTCTGATCCACACTGTGAATGGTTACAGGAATGGAGGGTGTTTGTCTCTGAACCCACTCTGTGAATGGTTACAGGAATGGAGGGTGTTTGTCTTTGATCCACACTGTGAATGATTTCAGGAATGGAGGGTGTTTGTCTCTGAACCCACACTGTGAATGGTTACAGGAATGGAGGGTGTTTGTCTCTGATCCACACTGTGAATGATTACAGGAATGGAGGGTTTTTGTCTCTGAACCAACTCTGTGAATGGTTACAGGAATGGAGGGCGTTTGTCTCTGATCCACACTGTGAATGGTTACAGGAATGGAGGGTGTTTGTCTCTGATCCACACTGTGAATGGTTACAGGAATGGAGGGTGTTTGTCTCTGATCCACACTGTGAATGGTTACAGGAATGGAGGGTGTTTGTCTCTGCACCCACACCGTGAATGGTTACAGGAATGGATGGTGTTTGTCTCTGATCCACACTGTGAATGATTACAGGAATGGAGGGTGTTTGTCTCTGAACCCACACTGTGAATGGTTACAGGAATGGAGGGTGTTTGTCTCTGATCCACACGGTGAATGGTTACAGGAATGGAGGGTGTTTGTCTCTGATCCACACTGTGAATGATTACAGGAATGGAGGGTGTTTGTCTCTGAACCCACTCTGTGAATGGTTACAGGAATGGAGGGTGTTTGTCTCTGATCCACACGGTGAATGGTTACAGGAATGGAGGGTGTTTGTCTCTGAACCCACTCTGTGAATGGTTACAGGAATGGAGGGTGTTTGTCTCTGATCCACACGGTGAATGGTTACAGGAATGGAGGGTGTTTGTCTCTGATCCACACTGTGAATGATTACAGGAATGGAGGGTGTTTGTCTCTGAACCCACTCTGTGAATGGTTACAGGAATGGAGGGTGTTTGTCTCTGATCCACACGGTGAATGGTTACAGGAATGGAGGGTGTTTGTCTCTGATCCACACTGTGAATGATTACAGGAATGGAGGGTGTTTGTCTCTGATCCACACGGTGAATGGTTACAGGAATGGAGGGTGTTTGTCTCTGATCCACACTGCGAATGGTTACAGGAATGGAGGGTGTTTGTCTCTGAACCCACTCTGTGAATGGTTACAGGAATGGAGGGTGTTTGTCTTTGATCCACACTGTGAGTGGTTACAGGAATGGAGGGTGTTTGTCTCTGATCCACACGGTGAATGGTTACAGGAATGGAGGGTGTTTGTCTCTGATCCCACACTGTGAATGGTTACAGGAATGGAGGGTGTTTGTCTCTGATCCACACGGTGAATGGTTACAGGAATGGAGGGTGTTTGTCTCTGATCCACACTGTGAATGATTACAGGAATGGAGGGTGTTTGTCTCTGAACCCACTCTGTGAATGGTTACAGGAATGGAGGGTGTTTGTCTCTGATCCACACGGTGAATGGTTACAGGAATGGAGGGTGTTTGTCTTTGATCCACACTGTGAATGATTACAGGAATGGAGGGTGTTTGTCTCTGTACCCACACTGTGAATTGTTACAGGATTGAAGGGTGTTTGTCTTTGATCCACACTGTGAATGATTGCAGGAATGGAGGGTGTTTGTCTCTGAACCCACACTGTGAATGGTTACAGGAATGGAGGGTGTTTGTCTCTGATCCACACGGTGAATGGTTACAGGAATGGAGGGTGTTTGTCTCTGAACCCACTCTGTGAATGGTTACAGGAATGGAGGTGTTTGTCTCTGATTCCACACTGTGAATGGTTACAGGAATGGAGGGTGTTTGTCTCTGATCCACACTGTGAATGGTTACAGGAATGGAGGGTGTTTGTCTCTGATCTCTCACGGTGAATGGTTACAGGAATGGAGGGTGTTTGTCTCTGACCCCTCACGGTGAATGGTTACAGGAATGGAGCTTGTTTGTCTCTGATCCACACTGTGAATGGTTACAGGAATGGAGGGTGTTTGTCTCTGAACCCACACTGTGAATGGTTACAGGAATGGAGGGTGTTTGTCTCTGATCCACACGGTGAATGGTTACAGGAATGGAGGGTGTTTGTCTCTGATCCACACTGTGAATGGTTACAGGAATGGAGGGTGTTTGTCTCTGATCCACACTGTGAATGATTACAGGAATGGAGGGTGTTTGTCTCTGAACCCACTCTGTGAATGGTTACAGGAATGGAGGGTGTTTGTCTCTGATCCACACTGTGAATGGTTACAGGAATGGAGGGTGTTTGTCTCTGAACCCACTCTGTGAATGGTTACAGGAATGGAGGGTGTTTGTCTCTGATCCACACGGTGAATGGTTACAGGAATGGAGGGTGTTTGTCTCTGATCCACACGGTGAATGGTTACAGGAATGGAGGGTGTTTGTCTCTGATCCACACTGTGAATGATTACAGGAATGGAGGGTGTTTGTCTCTGAACCCACACTGTGAATGGTTACAGGAATGGAGGGTGTTTGTCTCTGATCCACACTGTGAATGATTACAGGAATGGAGGGTGTTTGTCTCTGAACCCACTCTGTGAATGGTTACAGGAATGGAGGGTGTTTGTCTCTGATCCACACGGTGAATGGTTACAGGAATGGAGGGTGTTTGTCTCTGATCCACACTGTGAATGGTTACAGGAATGGAGGGTGTTTGTCTCTGAACCCACTCTGTGAATGGTTACAGGAATGGAGGGTGTTTGTCTCTGATCCACACGGTGAATGGTTACAGGAATGGAGGGTGTTTGTCTCTGAACCCACTCTGTGAATGGTTACAGGAATGGAGGGTGTTTGTCTCTGATCCACACTGTGAATGGTTACAGGAATGGAGGGTGTTTGTCTCTGATCCACACTGTGAATGATTACAGGAATGGAGGGTGTTTGTCTCTGAACCCACTCTGTGAATGGTTACAGGAATGGAGGGTGTTTGTCTCTGATCCACACGGTGAATGGTTACAGGAATGGAGGGTGTTTGTCTTTGATCCACACTGTGAATGATTTCAGAAATGGAGGGTGTTTGTCTCTGAACCCACACTGTGAATGGTTACAGGAATGGAGAGTGTTTGTCTCTGATCCACACTGTGAATGGTTACAGGAATGGAGGGTGTTTGTCTCTGAACCCACACTGTGAATGGTTACAGGAATGGAGGGTGTTTGTCTCTGATCCACACTGTGAATGGTTACAGGAATGGAGGGTGTTTGTCTCTGATCCACACTGTGAATGATTACAGAAATGGAGGTTTTTGTCTCTGATCCCACACTGTGAATGGTTACAGGAATGGAGGGTGTTTGTCTCTGTTCCACACGGTGAATGGTTACAGGAATGGAGGGTGTTTGTCTCTGATCCACACTGTGAATGATTACAGGAATGGAGGGTTTTTGTCTCTGAACCCACTCTGTGAATGGTTACAGGAATGGAGGGTGTTTGTCTCTGATCCACACGGTGAATGGTTACAGGAATGGAGGGTGTTTGTCTTTGATCCACACTGTGAATGATTACAGGAATGGAGGGTGTTTGTCTCTGAACCCACACTGTGAATGGTTACAGGAATGAAGGGTGTTTGTCTTTGATCCACACTGTGAATGATTGCAGGAATGGAGGGTGTTTGTCTCTGAACCCACACTGTGAATGGTTACAGGAATGGAAGGTGTTTGTCTCTGATCCACACTGTGAATGATTACAGGAATGGAGGGTGTTTGTCTCTGAACCCACTCTGTGAATGGTTACAGGAATGGAGGGTGTTTGTCTCTGATCCACACTGTGAATGGTTACAGGAATGGAGGGTGTTTGTCTCTGATCCACACTGTGAATGGTTACAGGAATGGAGGGTGTTTGTCTCTGATCCACACTGTGAATGGTTACAGGAATGGAGGGTGTTTGTCTCTGAACCCACACTGTGAATGGTTACAGGAATGGAGGGTGTTTGTCTCTGATCCACACTGTGAATGGTTACAGGAATGGAGGGTGTTTGTCTCTGAACCCACACTGTGAATGGTTACAGGAATGGAGGGTGTTTGTCTCTGATCCACACGGTGAATGGTTACAGGAATGGAGGGTGTTTGTCTCTGATCCACACTGTGAATGGTTACAGGAATGGAGGGTGTTTGTCTCTGATCCACACACTGAATGGTTACAGGAATGGAGGGTGTTTGTCTCTGATCCCACTCTGTGAATGGTTACAGGAATGGAGGGTGTTTGTCTCTGATCCACACTGTGAATGATTACAGGAATGGAGGGTGTTTGTCTCTGAACCCACTCTGTGAATGGTTACAGGAATGGAGGGTGTTTGTCTCTGATCCACACGGTGAATGGTTACAGGAATGGAGGGTGTTTGTCTCTGAACCCACTCTATGATTGGTTACAGGAATGGAGGGTGTTTGTCTCTGATCCACACTGTGAATGGTTACAGGAATGGAGGGTGTTTGTCGCTGATCCACACTGTGAATGATTACAGGAATGGAGGGTTTTTGTCTCTGAACCCACTCTGTGAATGGTTACAGGAATGGAGGGTGTTTGTCTCTAATCCACACGGTGAATGGTTACAGGAATGGAGGATGTTTGTCTTTGATCCACACTGTGAATGATTACAGGAATGGAGGGTGTTTGTCTCTGATCCACACTGTGAATGGTTACAGGAATGGAGGGTGTTTGTCTCTGATCCACACTGTGAATGATTACAGGAATGGAGGGTGTTTGTCTCTGAACCCACTCTGTGAATGATTACAGAAATGGAGGTGTTTGTCTCTGATCCCACACTGTGAATGGTTACAGGAATGGAGGGTGTTTGTCTCTGATCCACACTGTGAATGATTACAGAAATGGAGGTTTTTGTCTCTGATCCCACACTGTGAATGGTTACAGGAATGGAGGGTGTTTGTCTCTGTTCCACACGGTGAATGGTTACAGGAATGGAGGGTGCTTGTCTCTGATCCACACTTTGAATGATTACAGGAATGGAGGGTTTTTGTCTCTGAACCCACTCTGTGAATTGTTACAGGAATGGAGGGTGTTTGTCTCCGATCCACACGGTGTAAGGTTACAGGAATGGAGGGTGTTTGTCTTTGATCCACACTGTGAATGATTACAGGAATGGAGGGTGTTTGTCTCTGAACCCACACTGTGAATGGTTACAGGAATGGAGGGTGTTTGTCTTTGATCCACACTGTGAATGATTACAGGAATGGAGGGTGTTTGTCTCTGAACCCACACTGTGAATGGTTACAGGAATGGAAGGTGTTTGTCTCTGATCCACACTGTGAATGATTACAGGAATGGAGGGTGTTTGTCTCTGAACCCACTCTGTGAATGGTTACAGGAATGGAGGTGTTTGTCTCTGATTCCACACTGTGAATGGTTACAGGAATGGAGGGTGTTTGTCTCTGACCCACACTGTGAATGGTTGCAGGAATGGAGGGTGTTTGTCTCTGATCCACACGGTGAATGGTTACAGGAATGGAGGGTGTTTGTCTCTGAACCCACACTGTGAATGGTTACAGGAATGGAGGGTGTTTGTCTCTGATCCACACTGTGAATGATTACAGGAATGGAGGGTGTTTGTCTCTGAACCCACACTGTGAATGGTTACAGGAATGGAGGGTGTTTGTCTCTGATCCACACTGTGAATGGTTACAGGAATGGAGGGTGTTTGTCTCTGATCCCACACTGTGAATGGTTACAGGAATGGAGGGTGTTTGTCTCTGAACCCACACTGTGAATGGTTACAGGAATGGAGGGTGTTTGTCTCTGATCCACACGGTGAATGGTTACAGGAATGGAGGGAGTTTGTCGCTGACCCCTCACGGTGAATGGTTACAGGAATGGAGGGTGTTTGTCTCCGATCCACACTGTGAATGGTTACAGGAATGGAGGGTGTTTGTCTCTGAACCCACACTGTGAATGGTTACAGGAATGGAGGGTGTTTGTCTCTGATCCACACGGTGAATGGTTACAGGAATGGACGGTGTTTGTCTCTGATCCACACTGTGAATGGTTACAGGAATGGAGGGTGTTTGTCTCTGATCCACACTGTGAATGATTACAGGAATGGAGGGTGTTTGTCTCTGAACCCACTCTGTGAATGGTTACAGGAATGGAGGGTGTTTGTCTCTGATCCACACTGTGAATGGTTACAGGAATGGACGGTGTTTGTCTCTGATCCACACTGTGAGTGGTTAGAGGAATGGAGGGTGTTTGTCTCTGATCCCCACGGTGAATAGTTACAGGAATGGAGGGAGTTTGTCTCTGACCCCTCACGGTGAATGGTTACAGGAACGTAGGGTATTTGTCTTTGATCCACACTGTGAATGATTACAGGAATGGATGGTGTTTGTCTCTGAACCCACTCTGTGAATGATTACAGAAATGGAGGTGTTTGTCTCTGATCCCACACTGTGAATGGTTACAGGAATGGAGTGTGTTTGTCTCTGACCTCTTACGGTGAATAGCTACAGGAATGGAGGGTGTTTGTCTGTGAACCCACACTGTGAATATATTGGCGGGCCACTTAGTAGATAAAACTCTGATTGGGAAGGGTTTTTCATCAAAAACTAATTTCGTGACTTAGAGGAAGCTCAACAGTCTGGACAGATTGTTCACCCTTCAAGCAAAGTAACTGTTTCACAGCTCTAGTGATTCAGATTTTGTCCGGAGCTGGGGTGCTGTCTGACTGGAGTCTGCATGTTCTCCCTGAAACCACAAGGGTTTCTTCCAGACGTTCCACTTCCTTCAGAACCAGAATCAGATTTAATATCACCGATGTATGTGATGAGATTTGTTATTTTGCTGCAGCAGTACAAAATACTAATAACTATAAATTAACTTCGAATAAGTATGGAGGAAAAATGGAGAACTGTGTGTGAGGGGATGGTTAGATTGATCTTACAGAAGATTAAAGGTTTGGCACAACATTCTGGGCTGAAGAACTTCTATTGTGCCGTACTGTGCTATGTTCTATAATATTGGTGGTCACACTACTGAAGGAACCTGGATTCCATTGATGTCTATAATTCGTTTGCACTTCCCTGCCAGTCATTGCTTGTGTGGTGAAATGCTCCTCATACTGTTGGTTCCCGTGCATTGTTTGCCCTTTATGTCATAAACACTGTTCTTGCTGTAAATTAATGTTAGCCATCAAATGAACTGCCTCATCTGAGACTGGATGTGCATCCATGGCAGGTACACTAGACTCAAAAACAGTTACTTTCCCCAAGCAGTAAGGCTGATCAACACCTCAACTCTCTAACTCCACCACTACTTTCTTATTTCAAGTTACCTGATGTACAGCCTCACATCATTTTATGAACATATAGTTAATCTATATATCTAAGGTATCTCATATATTTATTATTGTGTATATTTTTATTATCATTATTTGTTCTTTACCTTTTGTGGGTTTTTTTTGTGCTGCATCTGATCTGGAGTAACAATTATTCTGTTATCCTTACACTTGTGTACAGGAAAGAACATTAAACAATCTTGATACATCCTGAGTGTCTTCTCTGTAATGGTGTCTCACTGGTGTCAAGGTCTTTGGTGTCAGTTACAACAATGTCCAATCAACGTAATAATGGTAATGGTGCTTTGGATCACTTTAAAACCATATATTTATACTGCACATTGAAAGTTGCTTTCCAAGGTGTTCTATTCATCATGCTATCGAGCTAACAAAGGTAGTTGATGACATTGATTTATTGAAAAGGAAGTAGAGAATTTATTTGATGATACATGCAGTTGACATGCATATTGACAATATTATTTAGAGAGCAGCATGTAATCTTGCAAAGTGAAGCAGTCTATTGAGATGAGGTTAATCGCCCCTTCCAGAATCACTGGGTCACCATTGTGAGGGTCCTGTGTCTTGGGCACGTCAGCCTTGCAGATTTTCCTTGTCTTACCCAATCAGGGAAGCAGGAATTTGTAAATTGTACAGTTTTGTTTGTGCTGTGCAGACTCTCAAGTATGAGAAGACGACCTTCAGACCAATTTCTTATTTTCAATTTAACATTCCCATTCCAAAATCTTGTGTCCTGCCTATTCTCACGCCAATCCCAGTAAACTGATCGACACAGTAGCATAGCAGATAGCATATTGCTTTACAGTGCTAATCTTACAATGTTGTCACTAGAAATGTAGACACAATGTTGACAGGTGATGAAACTCTTCTCTGAGTGGAAGGTTTCTGGTTGGAATCTCTTTCAGTTTTGCGTAGATGAGCGAATAAGTGGGTACCCCTGTGAACATTCGGAAATCCCTCAGCACTTTCATGAACTGTTCTGAGTGTTGTCTGTACTTGTGTGTCTGTGATACTGCTGCAAGCAGCTTTTTCCTTTTTTCTGTATCTGCACTGTACTGTGTGCAGGTAATAAATGACGTGTTGCTCTCGTCTGAGTCACGTGGGTTTGGGGTCAAAGGTCACTCTCCGTACAGGTTCTGCATTGTTGGAGGCGTCATTGTCCTGTTCTCTTAGTGGGACATCAGGCACACCAAGACACAGTTTCAGATAAGACCAGGTATGGTGGCCACGTCAGTGTGATACGCGTGGTGTAAATGATATTGGGTGTATACCCCCTTAAGAATTGTGACATGTGACCTGCTGGTCTGTGCATTCGCTCCAGTGAACAACTTTACAGAAATAGTCTATACTTGTACACTAAACCTCAAGGAAAAGCAGCTTTACACAGTGTAAGTTCTTTTTTACATATAAATTCCCTTTGTTGTTTAAATTATTGATTACTCTCCAGACCCTGAGTGGATGAATGAGAGAGGGAGACTGAGAAGTGGTGTCAAACATGCTGATTAATGAAACTTTGAAACTTGGATCCTGTGTCTGAATCTAAATATTGTCCATCAAAGCTGTGTTAATTCTTGTTTTGCCTTCTTCAAACATTGCAGGGAGGAAAAGTCCCTTCATTATCTGACTGTGGCATGTGGTTAAGGTGTTCGACTAGCGATCTGAAGGTCATGAGTTCGAGCCCCAGCCGAGGCTGCGTGTTATGTCCTTGAGCAAGGCACTTAATCACACAGTGCTCTGCGATGACACCAGGTCCTATGGGTCCTAATGCCTTTCCCTTGGACAACATCGGTGGCGTGGAGAGGGGAGACTTGCAGCATGGTCAACTGCCAGTCTTCCATACAACCTTGCCCAGGCCTGCGCCCTGGAGAGTGAAGACTTTCCAGGTGCAGATCCATAGTCTCACAGGACTAATGGATGCCTTTACTTTATCTGACTGTGGGAACCTGCTTAAATGGACAGGAGAGGTTTGGAGTGGTATGGGTCAAACCCAGGCTATTGGTGTGCATTGTGGTCAGTATGGATAAGTGGGCCGAAGGGTCAGTTTTCATGTTGTGTTACTCTGTGACTTCATGTTTAAATTGATTGGCGCATACTGTAGACATTTTACAGCAGCTATTTGCAAAATGACACAATTTAAAAATAATTTCATTGGCTGTAATATGTTCCATGGTAATAAAAGGTGCCAAATAAATGCAGATTGTTTTTGTTTCTTTCTTGCTGTGGATTTCTGAGATTTTAATTAGAACCGTTACCCTTTTGAAAGGGATAGATCAGATAGAAGTGGGATAGATCAGATAGAATTAGGAAAGCTGTTTCCATTGGTAGGTGAGGTTAGAACTAGGGGACATTGCCTCAAGATTCAGGGGAGAAGAGTTAGGACGGAGATGAGGAGAAACTGTTTTTCCCAGAGAGTGGTGAACCTGTGGAATTCTCTGCCCAGGGAAGCAGTTGAGGCTTCCTCACTAAATATATTTAAGAAACAGTTAGGTAGGTTTTTACATAGTAGGGGAATTAAGGGATTATGGGTAAAAGGCAGGTAGGTGGAGCTGAGTTTACAGACAGATCAGTCATGATCTTATTGTATGGCGGGGCAGGTTCGATGGGCCAGATGGCCTATTCCTCCCATTTCTTATGTTCTTTTCGAGTACGTGGACTGTCTTTTGTAGGGGCACAGCAGCCCACCACAGTCTACCGACACCTCCATTTCTCACTCGCTACCTTCCGTGTGACCATCGGCAGGGAGCTCGCTGAATCTCTGCTAATTAATGCCGGGCTCGACAAGAGTCACACTGGGCAGCCTGGTCTCCCTCCAGGGGCAGATTGAACTGTCCAGACCTCCGAGCAAGGCTCATAAATGATCATCAACGTGAATTCACGGGGAAGGATGTACGGAGCCCATAAATCGGTCGTCCGTGTCTGTGTCAACTTCAGCACCGCACAAACAAAATAATAAACAGTGAAGATAAAATCTGATTTGGATTGTAGAGTTTGCATTTACACTGGATCTTCTGGTTCCCAATTCAATATGCTGATATTAAATTTGTATCCCTGTTATTTTAACTCAGGCATTAACTTCTTTTGGGTTTTATGTGAGACCAGCAGAAGGTAGATAATCCAATTCCTTTATGTCTTTTGAAATTAGCTTTGCAATAATCTTCAATAAGCGATGCCGCTCGTTGCGGGGGCTGTCCGTGATCCACTTACTCCTGGCTCGGTTTGAAGTCGTGCTCCTGGGTCCCAAGCACAGAAAATGAATCAGCGAGCGCTGTCATGGCTCACAGGCCTGGCGGTGACAGTGGACAGAGACGGTCGAGGGGCCGGGGTGGGGAGAGGAATAAACTGTACGGTGTTGAGTCGTAAGGTTCAGGAACCGTTATTACTCTTCAACTGCCAGACTCCTGACATCTTCACTCCCCTCCACACTGAACACAACCCGAGGACTCACTTTCAAAGACTCTATAACTCGTTCTCAGCTTTATTGATGTATTATTGAAGTAGTTTTTGTATTTGCAGTTTCAGTGTATAGTTTTTCATTCATTCTTTTGTATTACTTTGTTCTACTGTGAATGCCTGCAAGAAAATAAAGCTCAGGGTAGAATTTCGTGATGTACGTACTTTGATAATAAATTTGAACATGAATCTCGGGGTCGAATTTCGTGATGTATACGTAATTTGTTTTGAACTTTGAGCGGTTGGAGGAAGGCAGGGAACCAGACAGAAGGTGGATGATAGAGTGGAGGCTGTGATGGAGGTGGTAGTTGCGCGTTTGATAGCGATGGGAGAGGTTGGTCGTAGAGTCATAGGGCATAGGTCAAAGAGTCATGGGGCGTCACAGTAGTGGAGCGGTCAGTGTGAAGCTGTTACCCCTGGGGGCGTCGAAGTTCAGAGTTGAATTCCAGCGAGCTCTGTAAGCAAGTTTGTAAATTCCTTCGCGTGTGGGAGTGGGTTTCCTCCAGCAGTCTAAAACTTGGGCAGGTAGATTATTCCACACACGCATCATTCTCTGAGTGAAGAAACTCGCTTAAACATTTCACCTCTCACCCTTACCCTGTGAGCTCTAGTTCTAGTCTCATGCAACCTCAGTGGGGGAGGGGGGGCGTTCTCGTGTTTACTCTACGTGCCTCATAATTTTGTATACATTAAATCTCCCCTCATTCTCCTCTGCTCCTCTTCATTGGTTAGAATATGTTTTGGTGGTTTAACATACTCCATGTTCTATTTTAATTCGGTGTTGTGTTTGGCCTGCAATGTCAGTGCTGTATACGAGGTTGAATTACTCTAAAACTCTTCTGCCAGCATGTGATGCACCCCCCCCATTCCCCGTACCTATACTTGCATCTATCTAACAGCCTCTTAAACACACTGTCATATCTGTTTCCATGGCACCCACCACTCTGCTTTTTTAAAAGAAACTTGTCCCACCTATCTCCTTTAAACCTCATCCTCTCAGCTGAAATGATGTCTTCTGGTACTTGACATTGCGAAGCTCTGTACAAAGATTATGATTCTCTATCTTGTCCAGGGTTGTTAAAGGTACTGACGAAATATTGGTTGTCATTTCGTGGTACAACACAGTGACAGGCCCTTCCAGACCAACGAGTCTGTGTTGCCCAGTTACACCCATGTGACCAGTGCACCTACTAATCCATATGCTTTTGGAATGTGGGAGGAAACCGGAGCACCAGGAGGAAACCCACGTGGACATGGGGAGAGCGTACAAACCCCTTACAGATTGCGGCAGGATTGAGTCTGGGTTGCTGGCACTATAATAACGTTACACTAACCTCTACACTACCATGTCGCCCCTGTTGAATATGCTTTATTAAGTGGTTTTCTGCATTATTTTATAGAGTCAGAGAGTACTACAGCACAGATACAGGCCCTTGGACCTCCGAATGATCCTGGGAATGAAAGGGTTAACATAGGAGCATTTGATGGGTTGCTGGAGTTTAGAAGAATGAGGTGGGAATCTCATTGAAACTTATTGGATATTGAGAGTCCTCGAGTGGATGTGGAGATGCTGTTTCCAATAGTGGGAGAGTCTAGGATCAAAGGGCACAGCCTCAGAACACAGGGCATCCCTTTAGAACAGAGGTGAGGAGGAATTTTTTCGCCGAGGATGGTGAGTCTGGATTTATTGCCATAAACGGCTGGGGAAGCCATGTCCTTGGGTCTATTTAAAGAGGAAATTGATAGCTTCTTGATCAGTCAGGGTGTCAAAGGATATGGAGAGAAGGCAGGAGAATGGGGATGAGAGGGATAATAAATCAGCCATGATGAAATTATGGAGCAGATTCAATGGGTGGATTGTGCACCTATGTCTTATGGTCTAAGCACAGAAACATCTTGTCCATGCTGACAGGGAATAAGTATTCGGAAGTGAGTAAGTCCTATCTGTCTGCACCTGGAAAAGAGAATTCCATATGGCTGAAGTCCATGTCCCTTTGCAGGTATCCTTCCAGGGTATTGAGAATTCCATAAGTAAATTCCATAGGTAAAGAGAATTCCATACGGCTCAAGTCCATGTCCCTTTGCAGGTACCCTTCCGTGGTATGACTGCCATTCTGGTGGTAATGTCCCCATGTGAAATACAGAATAGTCAATTCCTGCTACAGAAAACTCCAGTCCTTTTTGATCAGAAATGCCCATCCTTGAGTATCTCATTAATCAGTAAATCCTCACTGCAAATTCTGCAATGGTTTCGTTGCTCTGTCGTGGAATTCAAAAACACTAATTCCCTGACCTTTCTGCTTTAGAAGCTTTTGGTAATTCAATTGACCTTAATTCTGTCCTCTATTGCTAGCCAAATGCAGATTATCACTTGATAATCCTGTCGTGATTATGTTCCCATTGTCCATCCTTCAGAGGGGTGGATAGCCCTGTCCAGAAAGCTCTGTAATAACTCACTGCCGTCAGCATTAACTGCAGTGCAGTGTTTGCAAAGGGAAGAATTTGGAGGCAGCCACCCAGTCACAGTCCAGACAGCTGTACTTCAGTAAAAGGAATACAAAGTAAACGCAATCCAAAGAGTAGGTGGAGGAATTCCTATCAATTAGTGGTGGCCTATATTCAATTGTTGATTCGGTGGTTGAAGATCTTGTCGGAATAATTGTTTACTAATATTCTTAAAACAGATGAACTCTCTATGATCTAGGTTGGATATACTTGGAAGCACATTTTGCAGATGAAGGCTCTTCAGCCCTCTATGTTGATGCTAGCTCCTTGAGAGAACCATCCAATTAATACAGCAGCCCACCTCTGCACTTCTCCCGTTTTCTCTACTTTGTCAGGACGCTAAAGGAATTTGGCATGTCCCCTCGGATCCACACCAATTTTTATTGATGCGCCATAGAAAGTGTCTAATGCAGATATATCATGGCTTGATAAGGCAACTGCTCTGCTCATGATGGCAAAAAAACAGCAGATTATTGTGTACACAGCTCAACACATCACAGAAACCAGCTTCGCCTCCACAAATCAGCAATGCAAAATGTAATGAAAAGACTTTCATAATAGCCTCATACTTCTAATAGGTCAGGAATTGGGCTTGTGAGAGTTAGGAACAGATACCCTTGTGTTAGGTGGTAATTAGAGCCAAAGAAGTTTTGTTTTCACTGAGGTGGTGGATATTGAGATTGTAGATCACCTGATTACAGGGCTCAAAGAGAAATGATGGCCAGAAGAGCGCATGTTTTGAGTAGATAAATCACAGGGATCTTCTGTACTGCAGCCAAGGATCAGGAGAGAAACCAGGGAAAAGCCTGTTAACTGAAGCACTCACTGAACTGTTGTTACAGTATTGCTTTTCAAATCTGGTCGCCTCACTACTGGAAGTAGCGATGACCTTAAGAGTGCATGCAGAGAAGATTTAGTACAGTGGGACTTCACTGGTGACCTGGAAGTATTCTCATCAGATCAGATAGGAAACAGACCTTTCAGCCCATTGAATCCCTACTGACTATCCTACGCTCACTTACACTGACCCCATGGTGTGCTGTCCACGTTCCCTTCAACCCTCCCTCCAGATTCTACCACTCACCTGCATGCAGGGGGCAATTTGCAGCAGCCAATTAACTGACCGACGTGTGGGAGAAAGCCAATGGTTACAAGGAGAGCCTGCAAACTCCACACAGACAGCACCAGAGGTCAGTGAGCCATGTCACTGGAGTTGATAGGCTGCAGCTCTACCACCTGGATCACTGTGATGCCTAAATTAATGCAAGGAACAGAATGAGAGGTCATTCGACAGGTTACAGGAGGCATAGGTATTAGGGACAGGCAGAGACTTTTTCTCAGGATGGAAATGGCTGATACAACGGGGCATAATTTTAAGATGATTGGAGAAAAGTATGCAGCTTGGCATTCAATGCCATCATCCCCTCAAAGCAGATCAATAAGCTCCAAGTCATTGGTCTCAATACCTCCTTGTGTAATTGGATCCTCAATTTCCTCACTTGCAGACCCCAGTCAGTTTGGTTTGGCAACAACATCTCCATCAGCACAGGTGCTTCGCAGGGCTGCGTGCTTAGCCCACTGCTCTATTCATTTTATATTTATGACTTGAATGCTACATTCAAATTTGCTAATGATACCACGGTCGTTGGCCAAATCAAAGGTGGCGATGAATTGGCATATAGGAGAGAAAGTGAAAACCTGGCTGAGTGGTGTCAATACAGCAACCTCTTACTCAACGTCAGCAAGACCAGGGAGCTCATTACAGATGTCAGGAGAAGTAAACCAGAGGTTCATGAGCCAATCGACATTGGACGATCACAGGTGGAGAGGGTTAGCAATTTCCAGTTCCTCAGTGGTATTATTTTAGAAGATCTGTCCCGGATCCATTACATAAGTACAATTATGAAGGAAACACAGCAGCTCCTCTCCTTCCTAAGGAGTTTGTCTAGATTCAGCATATCTAATACATTGACAAACTTCTACAGATGTATATTGATTAGCTGCACTACAGCCTGATATGGAAGCACCAATGTCCTTGAATGAAAAATCCTTCAAAAAGTAGTGGATATGGTCCAGTCCATCACTGGTAAAGCCCTCCCAACCATAAAGCACGGCTACATGAAACCCTGTTGCAGGAAAGCAGCATCCATCATCGGGGACCCTACCACCCAGGGTGTTCACCCTTCTTGTTGCTGCCATCAGGAAGAAGGTACGGGAGCCTCAGGGGACACACGACAGGTTCAGGATCAGTTACTAGCCTTTAACCATCAGGCTCTTGAACCAAAGGGGATAACTTCACTCAGCTTCACTTACCTTATCATGGAAAGCTTCCACAACTAATGGACTCTCATTCAGAGGTTTCAATAGGTACATTTAGTGTCAGAGAAATGTATACAATATACATCCTGAAATGCTTTTCCTTCGCAAACATCCACAAAAACAGAGGAGTGCCCCAAGAATGAACGACAGTTAAATGTTAGAACCCCAAAGATCCCCCCCATCTCCCCTCCCTCCCACGTGTAAGCGGCAGCAAGCAACAATCCCCACTCCCCATCAGCAAAAAATAAAGCTCACCCACTACTAGCACTCAAGCGTGAGCAATAGCAAAGACCCAGACTTGCAGTTACCCCAAAGACTACATTGTTCACCCAATAATTCAACGTGCTGCAGGCTCTCCCACTCCTAATAAGGGAGAACGGTGACTCCATTTTCCAACGAGTGGGGAGATATAACAAACAACTCATCGGTTTACAATAAGGCTCGTCATGAGGCGCCTCAGGACCCTGCTGCCCCCCTCACTGGACCTCCTGCAGTTCGCGTACCATCCCAACTGTTCAACAGACGACGCCATTGCCATCACTCTCCACCTGGCCCTAACCCACCCGGACAAAAAAGACATGTACGTTCAAATGCTATTCATAGACTTCAGTTCAGGATTCAACACAATCATTCCTCAGAAACTGATTGGAAAGCTGAGCCTGCTGGGCCTGAACACCTTCCTCTGCAACTGGATCCTAGACTTCCTGACTGGGAGACCTCAGTCAATCCGGATTGGAAGCAGCATCTCCAACACCATCACACTGAGCACGGAGGCCCCCCAGGGCTGTGTGCTCAGTCCACTGCTGTTCACTCTGCTGACCCACGACTGTGCTGCAACACACAGCTCGAACCACATCATCAAGTTTGCCGATGACACGACCATGATGGGTCTCATCAGCAAGAACGATGAGTCAGCATACAGAGAGGAGGTGCAGCGGCTAATGGACTGGTGCAGAGCCAACAACCTGTCTCTGAATGTGAACAAAACAAAAGAGATGGTTGTTGACTTCAGGAAGGCACAGAAAGACCACCCTCTGCTGAACATTGACGTCTTCTCCGTAGAGATTGTTAACAGCACCAAATTTCTTGGTGTTCACCTGGCGGAGAATCTCACCCGGTCCCTCAACACCAGCTCCATAGAAAAGAAAGCCTAGCAGTGTCTCTACTTTCTGCAAAGGCTAAGAAAAGTCCATCTCCCACCCCACCCCCTGCCCATCCTCACCACATTCTACAGAGGTTGTACTGAGAGCATCCTGAGCAGCTGCATCAGGCCTGGTTCAGAAATTGCACCATCTCGGATCGCAAGACCCTGCAACAGATAGTGAGGTCAGCTGAGAAGATCATCGGGGTCTCTCTTCCCGCCATTACAGACACTTACACCACACGCTGCATCCGCAAAGCAAACAGCGTTATGAAGGACCCCACGCACCCCTCATTCAAACTCTTCTCCCTCCTGCCATCTGACAAAAGGCACCAAAGAATTCAAGCTCTCACAACTAGACTATGTAACAGTTTCTTCCCCCAAGCCATCAGACTCCTCAATACCCAGAGCCTGGACTGGCACCAACCTACTGCCCTCTACTGTGCCTATTGTCTTGTTTATTATTTATTGTAATGCCTGCACTGTTTTGTGCACTTTATGCAGTCCTAGGTAGGTCTGTAGTCTAGTGTAGTTTTGTGTTGTTTTACTTAGTTCAGTGTAGTTTTTGTATTGTTCATGTAGCACCATGGACCTGAAAAACATTGTCTCGATTTTACTGTGTACTGTACCAGCAGTTATGGTCGAAATGACAATAAAAAGTGACTTGACTTGACTTGAAAAGTCTATTATGTCGCTTTTTTCGAGCTCTGTGCCTGAAGATCGCAAAGATCCAGGGTCCCCAGGCACACAGCAAATATTCCGACTCCCCCAACGACACACGGGTTTCCTGTGGCGACACCGACCCTTGATCCGCCCGTTACCCGAGATCCCAGGCTTCTGAATCTGTGCCGAAATCTTAGACCAAGCCTTTGGTGTGCCGAATAGTGGCCGATTGTGGAACCCTGAGAGCGCGTCCCATTCCCGCAAAGAACCATAGTCAGTGTGTAACTCCAGGTCAGGGTCTTCAAAAGAACCCTGAAAGGGAAAAATAGAGTTATTAAAGATAAAATAGAACAGTTTTCGAAGATGCAAGCAAAGGAGTTGCTGTTGGGCACCATAACTATTTAGTTCCACCTCCTCTTTCCCTCATGTTCTCAATATTTAATGCTTATTTGTCATTATGCAGTCTTCCATTGATTCATTTATGGTTATTATTATAAGACCCTAAGATATAAGAGCAGAATTAGGCCATTTGGCCTATTAAGTCTGCTCCACCATTTCATCATGGCTGATCCAATTTTCCTCTCAGTCCCAATCTCCTGCCTTTTCCCTGTATCCCTTCATGCCCTGACCAATCAAGAATTTGTCAACCTCTGCCTTAAACATACATAGTGACTTGGCCTCCAGGGCTGCCTGTGGCAAAGAATTCCACAGATTCACTACTCTCTGGCTAAATAAATTCCTCCTCATCTCCGTTTTAAAAGGATGCCCTTCTATTTTGAGGCTGTGTCCTTTGGTCTTAGACTCTCTCACCATAGAAAACATCTTCACTGCATTCACCCTGTCAAGGCCTTTCACCATTCAATGGGTTTCCATGAGGGCACCCTCATTCCTGTAAATACAGGCCCTGAACCATCAAACACTCTTCATGTGACACGCCATTCAATCCTGGAATCATTTTTGTGAACCTCCCTCGAACCCTCTCCAGTTTCAGTGCCTCCTTTTATAAGATAAGGGGCCCAAACCTGCTCACAATTATGCAGGACCTCACCAGTGCTTTCAATAGATTCAACATTATATCCTTGTTTTTATATGATTCCAGAAGAATGGAAAATTGCAAATGTCACTCCACTCTTCAAGTAAGGAGAGAGACAGAAGAAAGGAAATTATAGGCCAGTTAATCCGACCTCAGTGATGTGAAGATGTTGAAGTCAATTATTAAGGATGAGGTCTCAGGGTACTTTGGAGGCACATGATAAAATAGGCTGTAGTAAGCTTGGTTTCCTCAAGGGAAAATCTTGCCTGATAAATCTGTTGGAATTTTTTGAAGAAATAACAAGCAGGTTAGACAAAGGAGAATCAGTTGATGTTATGCAATTGGATTTTCAGTAGGCCTTTGACAAGTGCCACACATGAGGCTGCTTAACAAGCTATGATCCCATGGTATTACTGGAAAGGTTCTAGCATGGATAAAGCAGTAGCTGATTGGCAGGAGGCAAAGAGTGGGATTAAAGGGAGCCTTTTCTGGCAAGCTGCTGGTGACTAGTGGTATTCCACAGGTCTCTTCTGTGTGACTGATTTTTTACATATATGTTATATATCATTGATTTGGATGATGGAATTGATGGCTTTGTTGCAAGGTTTGCAAACGATCTGAAGGTAGGTACAAGGGCAGGTAGTTTTGAGGAAGTAGAGAGGCTGCAGAAGGACTTAGACAGATTAGGAGAATGGGCAAAGAAATAGCAGTATCGAAAAGTGTACGATCATGCACTTTGATAGAAGAGATGAAAGGGTTGACTATTTTCTAAGTGGAGAGAAACCCTGTTATTTTTGCACCTTTCCAAAATCTGCCTCCCAATCTGCTCCTCGGTATCTCTGCTGCTACCAGGAGGCCTATAGAATACCCCCAGTAGAGTAACTGCTCCCTTCCTGTTCCTGACTTCCACCCATACTGACTCAAAAGAGGATCCTGCTACATTACCCACCCTTTCTGTAGCTGTAATAGTATCCCTGACCAGTAATGCCACCCCTCCTCCCCTTTCCCCCCCTCTCTATCCCTTTTAAAGCACTGAAATCCAGGAATATTGAGAATCCATTCCTGCCCTGGTGCCAGCCAAGTCTCTGTAATGGCCAGTACATCATAATTCCATGTATGTATCCAAGCTCTCAGTTCATCACCTTTGTTCCTGATGCTTCTTGCATTGAGGTACGCACACTTCAGCCCTTCTACCTTACTACCTTTACATCGTTTATTCTGCTTCTCTTTCCTCAAAGCCTGTCTGTATGTTAGATCTGGCTTTACTCCATGCACTTCTTTCACTGCTCTATCGCTCTGGATCCCATCTCCCTTGAAAATTATTTTAAATCCTACCAGACTTGCTAGACAACTGGCTGAAGCTTTTGAAAGACGTTGTGGGGTGAATCACAGGTGACCACAGTGTTCAGGAAAATGAAATTTTATAGTCTGCTAGGAGTGGGGTTCAATGTTCCCACTTCTCAGTGTGGGTCTTGTCGTTCAACTTAAGGAGCTGAAGAGCAGAGCACGCCAGTACGTGTCCGTGGAGATGATGTGTTGTCACTCGTGCTGTGCTCTGGGTGACGTTCTACTGGTTTTCTCACCCCTAAGTACCATGATTAAATAGGCAGCTGAAAACCCTGCGAACTGGGCAAGGTCAATGTGAACAGCATCTCCAACACGAAGAGGCAACGCCAACTCTGATGTTGGGTCAGACCAGCTGGATACCCGACTCGGGGCTCCTCAAACAGATAATTTATTCCTAGTTAAAAGAAGGTCAACAAGCCCCTGTTGTGCAAAGAAAACACTTCAAAGATAATATCAAAATGAGCCTGAAGAAATTCAACATGACATTTAAAACTGGGAAGACCTGGCACTCAACAGATACACCTGAAGGAAATCTGATCTAGAGGGAGCTGCGCTGCATGAGAGCGACTTCCGTGTGCCACAGCTGCAGCTGGGAAAGGAGAGACTGAACGACCGAAAGGCCCAACCACTAACCATAGCCACCACTTTCTCCTGTCTACACTGCACAAGAATCTATCGGCTTCTACAGCCACCTGAGGAGACACCGATTTATAACCCTGAAGAAGAACATCATACTCATTCGAGTGACTGCACCGCTGAATGCCACAAACCCCATGGCTTTCTGGCCCACTTCAGATGGCAATTGGGACTCAGAATTATTAACATACAGTAAGTCCATGAAGTTTATTGTGTTGAGGCTGTAAGGTCCTGATGAATGGTCTCAGCCTGAAATGGCAACTGTTTATTCCCTTCTGTTGGTGCTGCCTGACTTGCAGAGTTCTTCCAGCAGTCTGTGTGTAGTGATTTTTAAAAAAAATACTATAAGTTACAATAAGAAGTAAAACAAAGAGTGAAAGAAAGAAATAGAGAGGTAGTGTTCATGGACCATTCAGACATCTACTGGCAGAGGGGAAGAAGCTGTTTGTGAATCGTGGAGTGTATGTGTCTTCGGGCTTCTGTTTGTCCTCCCCGATGGTCATTTTGGGAAGTGGGCATGTCCCAGATGCTGAGGGTCCTTCATGATAGATGCCACTTCCCTGAGGGACTGCCATAACCACATTGTCTAAGTGTGGAGGGCAGACTGGATAAGGACAGCATATTTAAGTTGGACCAGGATGATGTTGGGTCAAACTCATTAATTTAATGGTATTTACTGCTTGTAACCTGAGGCATTTAACCCTATTATTTTCACATGTATCAGAATCAGGTTTATCATCACCGGCATGTGTCGTGAAATTTGTTAACTTAGCAGCAGCAGTTCAATGCAATATATAATATAGAAGAAGAAGAAGAAAAAAAATAAGTCAATTACAATATACGTGTATTGAATAGATTAAAAATCTTGCAAAAAACAGAAATAATACTTATTTAAAAAAAGTGAGGTAGTGATCAATGCCCGTTTAGGAATCGGATGGCAGAGGGTAAGAAGCTGTTCCTGAATCGCTCAGTGTGTGCCTTCAGGCTTCTGTATCTTCTGACTGATGGTAATAATGAGAAAAGGACATGTCCTGGGTGCTGGAGGACCTTAATAATGGATGCTACCTTTCTGAGACACCGCTCCTTGAAGATGTCCTGGGTACTTTGTACAGAACTGTACAGTTTTGTGACTGAGGTACAGTAACAAAAACTTTGCTTTCCATGCCATCCAGACAGATCATTTCACCACATCGATGCAGTGAGGTAGGACAAGGGAAAACTAATAACAGAATGCAGGATATAGTGTTAGAGATAAAGAGAAAGCACAGCGCAGGCAAAGGTCTATGGTTGTGACGAGGTAGATTGAGAGATCTAGATTCTATCTTATTGTAGAAACCATCCATTCCAAAGTCTGATAACATTGGTCCACGTTCCTCCATTCTGTACATACTCTGTGCTTATCCAGCACCTCCGACACAAACAGCCCTACCACTCTCTCTCTACTTATTCAAAACCAGGCTGTGCTGCTCCTCTTCTGGGGTATGTGGTAGTTAGCAATTATCATAACGGTACTGTAGTGCCAACAACCCTCATTCAATTCCTGCTGCTGTCTGTAAGGAGTTTGTACAATCCCGCCATGACCATGTGGGTTTCCTCTGGGTGCTCTGGTTTCTCCCACTGTCCAAAAGCATTAATTTGCCACAGATGGGCTTGTCACAATAGATTGATTGGTCACAGGTGCAATTGGGTGGGTTGGGCTCATTGGGCTGGAAGAGTCTGTAACTGTGTTGTGTCTCTAATAAAAAATCAACAAAAATTTCTGACTGAACGACTGAAAGAGAGAAATAACAGAATGCAGGATACAGTGAGTGTCAGAGTGAAAGGCAGTGTACAGGTTTTTCATTTGGGTTCAAGAACCAGATGGCAGTGGGGACCAAACTGATGTTGAACATGAAACTGTGGGTCTTTAGGGTCCTGTACCTTTTGACTTTCGGCAGCAATGAGAAGAGGGCAGACCCTAGATGGTGAATGCTGCCTTCCCAAGACATTCCTCTTGTAGATACAAAATGCTAGAGGAACTCAGCAGGTCAGGCAGTGTCTAAGGAGAGGAATAAATAGTTTTGGACTGAGATGCTTTGGACCAGTCCTGATGAAGGGGTTCGGCCTAAAATGTTGACTGTTCATTCACTTCAATAGATGCTGCCTGACCTGCTGAGTTTCTCCAGTATTTTGTGTATGTTCTCTGGATATCTCTTGTGTTTGTGAAGTGCCTCTTGTAGCTGTTCTCCAGCACCCTGGTGGGAACTGAATGCTTGGCTCCGGATTCCAATGGAATACTTTAATCCTTGATCTACAGTAATATGAGAAGGGTTCTGTTTTAAATTAGAGCTGGGCTGTTCTCCATCATGCCTCATCAGTGTCTATCCATCAATGAATTACAATCTGATTCTTCGATGGGAACTTGCTGTGTAAGGACCAGATGCTGTTACCTCTGGCACAGCAGTGACTTTGCTTCAGAAGAACATCTTTGTCTGCAAAATGCTTTGGAACCATATAACATAGGATTAGCTATTCAGCCCATCGAGTCTGCTCTGCCATTCCATCATGGCTGATGTATTATCCCTCTCAGCCCCATTCTCCTGCCTTCTCCCCGTAACCTTTAGCGCCCTGACTAGTCAAGAACCTATCAACCTCCCCTTTAAATATACCCCATGACTTGGCCTCCACAGCCGCCTGTGGCAACAGATTTCACATATTCACCACCCTCTGGCTGAAGAAATTTTCCAATGCCAGATGTGTCAGACTGTCCGACATCCCAGGAGTGGTAACACTACACTCTTCATTTCTGCCGAGGGTGTTTTTATTCTGTGTAATGGGGCTTTCAAGCCAGTAGTTTGCTTTTGTTCTGTGAAATGTGCAATCCAGCATCAAATGAAAATGTTCAACAGAAACAATCTGATGAGCTGTCAGGTCTGTAGGGCAACAGAATGAGAACGTAGCATGAAGAAAATTCCTGTGTTCCAGCTGAAGCTGAAAGGTGTAAACATGATCACACACAGACAGAATCCCCCCTCTCTCCCCCACCTCTCTCTCTCTCTCTCTCTCTCTCTCTCAACCTCTCTCTCTCTCCCCTCTCTCTCACTCCCCTCTCACTCCCCCCTCCCATTTTATTACTTTCCCAGTAAACCCTTCCTGACTTGCATCTGGCGTGCCAATAGTTGGTGGAGCCGGGGTGAAGTTGTCCTTGGCTGCACCACACTTGCTTTAACATGGGTTTAGATGAAATTGAGGCACGATTCATTGACAGTTGCATAATTCTTGCTGTGTGGTCAGGCAGGGGGATCTCCTTCCTTGCTCCGAATACATGCTGAAGTTGTAAAAAAAAGAGTGTGGTTCTCTGCAGCGGAATCTGGTGGGGAACTCTTGGCAGACGATGCTATTTGCCAGCCTGCTAGAATCCAGTTGCCTGGTGATGGGACAAGTGGTCGGTGCTTGTGTCAGCTGCACTTCTAGGCGCGAGATGCTGTCTTGGTAAAAGTGAGTGTTACACTGACCAGCTGCTATCCTCTGTTCCACTGTCCTGAGACTCTCAATAATCTGCTGGACACTACTTACAGCACCCTGCCAGAGAAAAAAACACCTGTGACAAGTTTATTGAAACTCAAAAATGATTTAAAATATGGTGTACCTTAATTGTACAAAGACCACTAGAGACTGTATTTCCTGGAATCTTAAAATCTTTATTATATGAACCAAATTTGTGCTTAGAGATCAGTCAGTCACAGGCAGCTATTGGCAGTACAGGGTTTTGGGTCAGAAGTACAGAACAGAATGAATATTTATGGAATATAGCCACGTTTTATAAATAGCAGAAGTACTTGCCATACTTATATAATCTCCTTACCAGCTACAGTGCAATACATCAAAAAACTAAGTTACAATAAAAATCGTATATTAAAATAGTGCAAATTAATGAGGGTTCACAGACTGTTCAGAAATCTGATAGCGGAGGGGGAGAAGTTTTTCCAAAAATGCAGTGTGTCTTCCTCAGGCTCCTGTACCTCTTCCTTAATGGTAGTAATGAGAAGAGGTTATGTCCAGGATGATGAGGTCTGTAGTGATGGATGCCGTCTTTTTGAGGCACTGCCTTTTGAAGATGTCCTCTGGTGGGGAGGCTAGTGCTTACGGTGGAGCTTGTTGAGTCTACAACCCTCTGTCGCTTTTTCTGATCCAGTGTGTCGACGCCTCCATACCAGACAGTGATACAAGCAATCAGCATTCTCTTCCTGCTACAAGTGTAGAAATTTTCTAGAGTATTTGACATACCAAATCTCTTCAAACTCCTGATGAAGTGTAGCTGCTGGTATGCCTTCTTCATGCAGCTCCTCAGTCCTGCAATGCCTCAGTTATAAACATCTCAACTTATTTTCACCTTCCACTATGATCTCCATTCTCACTATCTCTAAAATTCTCCTCTAAGTAGACATCCTCTGAGATTTCTGCCTGTAGTCATTTCTGACCTCTTGTACAACTTTTTAAATACTGCAATCCACCACTGGTAGCAGTACTCTCCTTTGTCTGGGCCCTAAGTTCTAGAATTCCCTCTTTATCTCAGTCTATGTCCACACTAGACTTGGTGCGCATTTGTCCAGTTACAGACTAGAAAAACTTAAAAGGAAATTGCCAAACGAAAGACTTGGTGCGCGATTATCCAGAAACATTTCCTACAGCCATAGTCTCTTCACCGATGAAAGGGACGACAGCTACAACTAAATGCAATAAGACTTGTTGCTGGGCAAAAGTGAAATTTGCTGTTACCTCATTTGTTTACCTTTACTTTTGCCATGTCTTTGTGTATTATTTTGCTGTATTTAACATGTGCAATAAAATGAGTTACTGGGCAAAAGTGACAATTGCATCTATTGAATGTTGCACAAGCAATACATTAATAAAGCAACTTGTCTGCATCAGTGTTATCTTGTATTTCCATACAATGTTACATTAGGCTGTTACACATCTATTGTCAGATATCGTTGTTGTGGTGTTGGAGGTTGCGTTCAGGAAAACAATGAAATGCCGCACTGCCGCCACCATTTGTTCCGGCACGTCATGACAGCAATTTTAAATTAGCTGGTTACCCCGTACACACTACAACGGCCAACAGGTGTTTTCAGATTTAAACACTCTGGAGAGTGTTTTAGAATAGCTCTGTTTTAGTTGGAGGAAAACGCTGTTTCAGTGTGGACGGAGGGTCAAAACGAAGAGAAAAAGCTTCGGTTACGGATTTATCTGGCCTAGTGTGGATGCAGCCTTAGTTCAGATGCTCCTTAAACCAGAGCCATTAACTTCCTGTTGGGCTGCTTAGCCTATACAATGTTCTGGGTAAATTATTTGTCTGTGAAAGATCTTCTGAAATGCTTAATGGTGTTATTAACACTTGTAACACGTACTCCTCTGTGTTGATCAGGTCAAACACAGACAGGGAAAATACTTTGCAGAGAGTTTCCATTCAGTCAGCAAAGTTGAATCCAATGGTTTATCACACTGCCTCTCTGCCCTTCACCTTGTTAACTGTTTCTATGAAACTCTGCATAAACTCTCAGAACAGCATATTCATAGCCGACTGTCATGGTCCTTGTTTATGTTACCATCCGGACCGTTGATTCCCTGTTTTCCCGTGTCCCTCGACTTTGGTGATTAGAGGCAATTAACGCTCGGCTGAACCGGTAATTTATAGTCTCTGGCTTTCAGCCATTCAGTGCGGGAGCGTCTGCAAAGTCACCTAAGGTATGGTGTGCCGATGTCATCTGGCCAGAGCAAGCCTACTCCCTGCAGAAGTAAGTGCCGGTAATTCGCCTTTTCCTCACCGGAGCAACCCTGTCCAGTTACCTCGCCAAAGTGAGCCTGCAAAGTTTCCTTACCGAGGTGGGTCCGTCAGTTAACCTGCCGGAGGGAATTAAGAACCGCTGTCTACTGTTCCCGGGCCAAGTCGAGAGCTCGCCACTACCCGGAGGCTCCAAGTCAAGTCCTAGCTCCAGCAACATTCTGGCACCAAGTCAAGTCCTGGCCCTGGCGGCATTCTGGTACCAAGTAAAGTCCTGGCTCTGGCGGCATTCAAGCATCAAGTCAAGTCCTTTTCCTGGCGGCATTCAAGCACCAAGTCAAGTCTTGGCCCTGGCGGCATTCTGGCACTGTCAAGTCCTGGCCCTGGCGGCATTCTGGCACTGTCAAGTCCTGCCCCTGGTGGCATTCTGGCACTATCAAGTCCTGGCCCTGGCGGCATTCTGGCACTGTCAAGTCCTGGCCCTGGCGGCATTCTGGCACCAAGTCAAGTCCTGTCCCTGGTGACATTCAAGCACCAAGTCAAGTCCTGTCCCTGGAGACGTTCAAGCACCAAGTCAAGTCCTGTCCCTGGAGACGTTCAAGCACCAAGTCAAGTCCTGGCCCTGGTGGCATTCAAGAACCAAGTCAAGTCCTGGCCCTGGCAGCTTCCCAGTTCTAAGTCAAGTCCTGGCCCTGGCGGTCTGTGATTCCTGTCCTACCCCCTTGTCTGAATCCCTTCTCTGCCCCTCTCGCCTCTAGCCCTTGTCTGCAGCCCCCACCTGCACTTCGGTCTAGTTCCATCGCTGGAGCTAGATAGGTACTGTCTGGTGCTCATTCGTGTTGGTCTTGTCTTGTCTGGTCCTCGCGTCCATGGGGGTAAGTCTGGCCATCTTGCCATTGCCCGGCGGGGAGTCATGTCTTGTCCTGTCCTTGCCTCTGTAGGGTAAGTCAGGCCATCTTGCCGTTGCCCCGCGGAGGGTCATGAGTCCCGGCCCTATTTCCTGTACCCAAGGAGGGGTCTCGACTCTGTGTTCTGTGTATGTGTCCGTGGTTCCATGTATCGGCTCTCCTGAGACCGAGGCTCTGTGTTCCCATGTTCTTCCTCTCCCTAGTCCATGTCATGTCCATGCCTGGTTCTGGGGTCCGAGCCCGAGGCAAGACCCAGGTACTGGGTCCTTGCCCAGTCTTGGGCTCGGAGTCCATACCCTAGCCTCTTCATGTCTCCTCTAGTTCTGGGAGCCGATTCCGAGTCCTAGACCAGACCCTTGGTCCCAGCCTAGTCGTAGTCCTCAGTCCTTGTCCAGTTCGCTACTCCTGCTCCTGCCTAGTTCTCCTGATATCGAACAGTAAACTAAATTTAATTAGCCTCACAAGATGTGTCTTGCATTTGGGTCCACCCTTGCTCCCAGTGCCCCGCCATTGTGAACTGACTCACTACAGAATTCCAGACCCAACAATTGGAGGCAATTATTCTGTTATTTACAAACTTCTGATCCAAAGTTCGAAGTAAATTTATTATCAAAGTATGCGTGTTTCATCCAATATTACTCTGAAACTCTTGTTCTTTGCAGGCATTCACAGTTGAAAAAAATACAATAGGGTCAATGAAAAACTAAACAAAAAGACCGAGAAGCAACCAATGAGCAAAAGAAAAACAGTACAAATACAAAAGAAAAACAATAAATAAATAAATACTGAAAACGTGAGTTGTAGAGTCCTTGAAAGTGAATCCATAGGTTATGTTCAGTGATGCTTGATTTAAAGAATTCACATTGTGCTCTGAGCCCATAATCGTTTTCACACTGTCTTGAGGTTTTGGTGATCTTCCTTGTCATCTTTACTTGTGATAATGATGTTATCCAGGTAACACTGAGTGCCTGGACACCCTTGTAGCACCTGGGCTATAGCTTTCTGCCAAACTACAGGTTTGGATGCCATTCCAAAAATAAGCCTATGACATCGATAAAGCCCTTTGTGCGTGTTTATGGTGAGAAACACTTTGCACTCTTTGTCTAACTCCATTTCCAAGTAGACCTCAGCTAAGTCCATGTTGCTGAAGTGCTTTTCTTCTGAAATGTTTGCAAAGATAATCCTGGGCAGAGGGTATTGATCTATTTTCAGTAGTTATAGTCATAGTCATAGTCATACTTTATTGATCCCGGGGGAAATTGGTTTTCGTTACAGTTGCACCATGAATAATAAATAGTAATAAAACCATAAATAGTTAAATAGTAATAGAACATAGAAACATAGAAAATAGGTGCAGGAGTAGGCCATTCGGCCCTTCGAGCCTGCACCGCCATTTATTATGATCATGGCTGATCATCCAACTCAGAACCCCACCCCAGCCTTCCCTCCATACCCCCTGACCCCCGTAGCCACAAGGGCCATATCTAACTCCCTCTTAAATATAGCCAATGAACTGGCCTCAACTGTTTCCTGTGGCAGAGAATTCCACAGATTCACCACAATAATTTACAATAATATGTAAATTATGCCAGGAAATAAATCCAGGACCAGCCTATTGGCTCAGGGTGTCTGACCCTCCAAGGGAGGAGTTGTAAAGTTTGATGGCCATAGGCAGGAATGACTTCCTATGATGCTCAGTGTTGCATCTCGGTGGAATGAGTCTCTGGCTGAATGTACTCCTGTGCCCAGCCAGTACATTATGTAGTGGATGGGAGACATTTTCTAGGATGGCATGCAACTTAGACAGCATCCTCTTTTCAGACACCACCGTCAGAGAAACCAGTTCCATCCCCACAACATCACTGGCCTTACGAATGAGTTTGTTGATTCTGTTGGTGTCTGCTACCCTCAGCCTGCTGCCCCAGCACACAACAGCAAACAAGATAGCACTGGCCACCACAGACTCATAGAACATCCTCAGCATCGTCCGGCAGATGTTAAAGGACCTCAGTCTCCTCAGGAAATAGAGACGGCTCTAAACCTTCTTGTAGACAGCCTCAGTGTTCTTTGACCAGTCCAGTTTATTGTCAATTCGTAAGGTATTCCAGGTATTTGTAATCCTCCACCATGTCCACACTGACCCCCTGGATGGAAACAGGGGTCACCGGTACCTTAGCTCTCCTCAGGTCTACCACCAGCTCCTTAGTCTTTTTCACATTAGGCTGCAGATAATTCTGCTCACACCATGTGACAAAGTTTCCTGCCGTAGCCCTGTACTCAGCCTCATCTCCCTTGCTGATGCATCCAACTATGGCAGAGTCATCCGAAAACTTCTGAAGATGACAAGACTCTGTTCAGTGGTTGAAGTCCGAGGTGTAAATGGTGAAGAGAAAGGGAGACAAGACAGTCCCCTGTGGAGCCCCAGTGCTGCTGATCACTCTGTCGGACACACAGTGTTGCAAGATCATGTACTGTGGTCTGCCAGTCAGGTAATCAAGAATCCATGATACCAGGGAAGCATCCACCTGCATCGCTGTCAGCTTCTCCCCCAGCAGAGCAGGGCAGATGGTGTTGAACGCACTGGAGAAGTCAAAAAACATGACCCTCACAGTGCTCGCTGGCTTGTCCAAGTGGGCGTAGACACAGTTCAGCAGGTAGATGATGGCATCCTCAACTCCTAGTTGGGGCTGGTAGGCGAACTGGAGGGGATCTAAGTGTGGCCTGACCATAGGCCGGAGCAGCTCCAGAACAAGTCTCTCCAGGGTCTTCATGATGTGGGAGGTCAATGCCACCGGTCTGTAGTGATCGAGGCCGCTGGGGCGCGGTGTCTTCGGCACAGGGACGAGGCAGGACGTCTTCCACGGTACAGGAACCCTCCAGAGCCTCAGGCTCAGTTTGAATACATGGCGAAGTACTCCACATAGCTGAGGGGCACAGGCTTTGATCACCCTAGTACTGACACCATCCAGTCCTGCAGCCTTGCTTGGGTTGAGACGTTTCAGCTGTCTTCTCATCTGTTCAGCTGTGAAGCCCACCGTGGTGGTTTCGTGTGGGGAAGAGGTATAGTCATAAGAGCAGGATGGGGGACTGTGAGGAGGGGTAGGAGGGGAGAGTGGAATATGTGTTGGTTGGGGGCCGACAACAGATGACTCATGTGGATGGGCACGGGCCACAATGTCAAATCTGTTAAAGAACAGGTTAAGTTCATTGGCGCTGTCCACACTGCCCTTGGGTACTGGGTTGATGGTAACCTTAAAATCACCACAGATCCTCACAGACCCGTTCTTCTTGGTTTCTGGGACCACTGGCTTTGCCTCAACCTTGGACTGAATTCCTTCAGCCTTCGTACGATCTTGCTTACTGGTTACTCTATCACAGATGGTAGAAGGAACCTGAAGGGCTTTGCAAGACTTGGCTGCAGTATTTTCATTTAGCACTATTTTACCCATGATATGTTTGAGTTTTCCAATACTGCCCTTGAACGCTGTCGTGACATCATCCAGTATGTTTCTTAATTCGCTTTCATATGGCTTCATTGCTGGGGATGTGGCATGCAAATGGTGGCTGGATCTCCAATCAAGTTGTAGTTGTCTCAGCCACTCATGACTCCACAATGTTCGACCTTCTGTTTTTACCACATACGAGCACCAATGTGACTTGATGATTGTTGTATCTCACTGTTAAGAATGTCTTTCCCACAGGAGTTATCTTTTCTCCAGTTTAAGTTCTTAGTTGGATACTTGCAGGCTTCAGTGTAGTTTCTTTGAAATTGCATTCAAACTCATTTTGTGGAATATCTGAAACAGCTGAACCAGCATCCAATTCCATTTTAATTAATTTGCCATTTACTTCTGGCATAAGCCATATTGCTTGTCAGTTGTTAGTTCTTACATCATAAATTTCCAGGCTACACGGTCCTGTTCACTCTCATCATTATCAGAGTTTTCATCAACAGCAGATTAGTGCTCTTTTTGAAACTGCAACTTGACGTTTTATTTTTCCCCTGTTCAGTTTAGTTATTTTTGTCTGCCCAACGTGCTTTTTGCATGTGTCTTACTTTGTTGCGTTTTCTGCAAGTTTTGCCTTTAAACCCACATTTGTCTGGTGTGTGTGAACCCCTGCCACAACAGGAACACAACTTGTTTGGCCAGGCAGGTTTCTGTTTGGACATTGGAATTTTGTTCATGTTTGCTTTCATCCCAGACTGCAACTCCATTGCCTCTCTGGCTGTGGTTTCCATTAATACAGTGATTTCAACTGTTCTTTGAAATATAAACTGTGTTTCAGTTAGGAGCTGCTTCTGAATGCTTTTGTGTAATGTTACATGCCCCAAGGAGACCTGTTTTTTTTTATGAGAATGATGTAATGGTCTTTTGGAGGTCACCTGATGTGATTATCCCGCCGATGTGAGGTCACGTGATGACATATGCACCATTGGTATATAAGGGTAGACCCCAGATGATGCAGTTAGTTTTTAGTTTGTACATTTCCAGGTAGAATGTGCTGTGTCTCCGTTTCTGTTGCGTGTTTGTTTTTGGTACGCAGTTTCATTTTTAAAATGAAGTGTTGCGTTCTATTGCAAAATACAATATTATTGGACTGGAAATTTTTGGCTAGGTGTGCTGATTTACTCAATTTCAGCTGTAGAAGGGAGAGTGAAGACTTCATCGAAGTACAGGACCAAAGGATTGAGAGGAGTCGACATCTTTCGGCAGTTTAACAAAGGATTGACCTATTGAGTCTTCGTTGAAGGAGTAGCGACCTGCATCGAGATAACTCTTGCCAAAAGAGCAAAGAGTTCATGCAAAGGTTTGCTCTCTCTGAAAGAATTTAAGGTCAGTTGTTTTAAACTGTTTATTTACTGCCACGTGAGTCCTGTGGACAGAACCAGCAGGAAAGTCGCGTCTATGAAGAAATCCTTCTCCAAAGAAGTCTCTCCCAATTGAACGTATAAATCTGTTGGACTTTCGAACTTACCATTTTAAGAACTATATCTGACTTTATCGCTTCAAGAACTGTTTTTGCATTTAATGCTTTAAGAACCAGTGCCGAGTGACTATTTGTTGAAGGGCTGCATATCGGTTAACTTCTGGTTAAAGTTTTTATTTGTTTTTTCTTTATCGTTTTTCCGTGTTTAATAAATGTTTGGTTGTTTTTATATAACCTGTCTCGATTGATATTCATTGTTGCTGTTTTCGTAACAGTAAGATTCCACAAATTAAGCCCATCGCTGAACTGACAATGCTCAGGCTTCTCTTCAATTCAGCCACATCGGCTGAAGTAAATTCCCCTTCTTTTTGATTCTGCTTATGAAACCTAAAGTGTTCTGAAATCAACAATGGTTTTGGTTCTAAGTGTTCCTGCATCACTTTTACAATAGTAGCAAAGCTGATGGTTTGGTTCAGCAGTCAAACCTGAAGCAACTGTCTGCCTTTGAACCTAAGATGTGATAACAGCACATTTGGAAAGCGGTGAAATCATCGGACAAGGTCAGCATGGATTTGTGAAAGGAAAATCATGTCTGACGAATCTCATAGAATTTTTTGAGGATGTAACTAGTAGGGTGGATAGGGGAGAACCAGTGGAAGTGGTATATTTGGATTTTCAAAAGGCTTTTGACAAGGTCCCACACAGGAGATTAGTGTGCAAACTTAAAGCACACGGTATTGGGGGTAAGGTATTGGTGTGGGTGGAGAATTGGTTAACAGACAGGAAGCAAAGAGTGGGAATAAACGGGACCTTTTCAGAATGGCAGGCAGTGACTAGTG
The DNA here is from genome assembly GCF_963921235.1 of Mobula hypostoma. NCBI lineage: Eukaryota > Metazoa > Chordata > Chondrichthyes > Myliobatiformes > Myliobatidae > Mobula > Mobula hypostoma. Next base: position 153,849,553 of record NC_086098.1, on the reverse strand, counting down.
GAGTAACGCAAGGCTCAGTGCTGGGACCCCAGTTGTTTACAATATATATTAATGACTTGGATGAGGGAATTAAATGCAGCATCTCCAAGTTTGCGGATGACACGAAGCTGGGCGGCAGTGTTAGCTGTGAGGAGGATGCTAAGAGGATGCAGGGTGACTTGGATAGGTTAGGTGAGTGGGCAAATTCATGGCAGATGCAATTTAATGTGGATAAATGTGAAGTTATCCACTTTGGTGGCAAAAACAGGAAAACAGATTATTATCTGAATGGTGGCCGATGAGGAAAAGGGGAGGTACAACTAGACCTGGGTGTCATCATACACCAGTCATTGAAAGTGGGCATGCAGGTACAGCAGGCGGTGAAAAAGGCGAATGGTATGCTGGCATTTATAGCAAGAGGATTCGAGTACAGGAGCAGGGAGGTGCTACTGCAGTTGTACAAGACCTTGGTGAGACCACATCTGGAGTATTGTGTGCAGTTTTGGTCTCCTAATCTGAGGAAAGACATCCTTGCCACAGAGGGAGTACAAAGAAGGTTCACCAGATTGATCCCTGGGATGGCAGGACTTTCATATGATGAAAGACTGGATGAACTAGGCTTATACTCGTTGGAATTTAGAAGATTGAGGGGGGATCTGATTGAAACATATAAAATCCTAAAGGGATTGGACAGGCTAGATGCAGGAAGATTGTTCCCGATGTTGGGGAAGTCCAGAACGAGGGGTCACAGTTTGAGGATAAAGGGGAAGCCTTTTAGGACCGAGATTAGGAAAAACTTCTTCACACAGAGAGTGGTGAATCTGTGGAATTGTCTGCCACAGGAAACAGTTAGGGCCAGTTCATTGGCTATATTTAAGAGGGAGTTAGATATGGCCCTTGTGGCTAAAGGGATCAGGGCGTATGGAGGGAAGGCTGGTACAGGGTTCTGAGTTGGATGATCAGCCATGATCATACTGAATGGCGGTGCAGGCTCGAAGGGCCGAATGGCCTACTCCTGCACCTATTTTCTATGTTTCCATGTTTCTATGTTTAATGCACTTAGCAAAATTGGCACTCGCTTCTCATTGGCTTCAAAATACTGTTCCAATAGCTTAGTATACATGAGCTAATTACTTCTCATGAATCAAACTCATCAATCTTTCTGATGTAACCAGCCATTTCTGATTTTTAAAAAATGATTAGTATCACTCAGTACTCACAGTTAATGAACCCTGAATTCTTCTGTTTTACTGCCTTTTTAAAAAAAGACTCGATCATATCTGCCCTTCCGAAGACCATGTGTTATCTGCTTTTTAAAAAAAAATGAACCATCTCTCCACATGCTGGGGAGCCCTTTTTACTTGCTAATGCTTCCGCTGCATTTTATTTTATTTCAAATGTCTCACTGCGTTTAACAGGTCGGTTGTCTACTCCAGTCTGTTTTAAAATACCTCACCAATGTTATGTTTTGTAACTTCAAAGCATAGTACTAATTCAAAGAAGAGATGGGGAATCCAAAATACTGGTGTAACTTTGAGTTTACATCAAGCAAAGTGCGCATGTATCATGTGATAACATGATAACCTATTCAATTAATGTCTTTACATATAACCCAAAATTAACGATAAAAACAAAACGAGAAAGGTTAATCAAACACACACACACACACACACACGCACACACAAGATTACTCAAATGTTATTGAAATATTAAATACACAACAGGCAGGAAGTAAGAAGCAGGAAGGTGATAGGTGGAAAAGGTAAAGGATGGATTTGATGGGAGAGGAGAGAGGATGTGGAAGGAGGAGGGGCACCAGAGGGACATGATCGGCAGGTGAGGGGAAGGTGAGAGGTGAGAGAGGAGCCAGTGGGGAATGGATGTAGAGGGATGAAGGACGAGGGGGGAAATTACCAGAAGCTAGAGGAATCATTGGAGAATCCTTTCCAGCTGGAGTTTGCCTTATTGCCAATGGTAAATGCAGCAAGATTGCAGCCAGTTCCACCCAAAGTCCTTTGACCTCCTGTTTATAATGGTCAGGGTGGGGGAGAGATAGAGTGAGAGAATGACCTTAATGTCCTTTCACCATAGCACTGAATGTGTTAGCCTGTATTTTTAACCTGCTCATATTGTTAATGCAGTGCTTGAAAATATCTGAAGCAGTAATTCCCTTGGCAAAAGCAAGCCTCCAAGTCAAAATGTTGTAGATTGAAGTCCCATTGCATAGAGCTGAGGGCAGAAAACTAGGCAGGACCATTGGCGCAGGGCTAAGGGAGAGCTGTATTGCTGTCTTCTATATGAGGTAGTAAACTGACAGTTGCATGGCTGGAAGAGATCTTAGTCCATCTTTTCAAAGAACATCTCTTCAAGCATGTTATCAAGTGAAGCTATCAGGCCATTTTTACGTTGCCAATGCAAATGGACTTTGATGTTCTAATTTACAAGAGTGACTGTACTGTGTTACTGAAGCACTTTGGGATACCTTGAGGGGCTGAATTATTTTCATATAGATTTGCATTGGTTCTGCAAGTGTCAGCGGCCTGGACTATCATCCTGAAGACCCAAGTCCAATTCCCACCGCAGCGATTTAAATTCCATTCATAATCTGGAGTTTATTATTGATAACTTTTGTATTAATGGCCACAAAACAACTGGATTGTTAAAAACTTACCCAGTTTACTAATGTTCTTCAGTATATGTGACTCCAGAACCATCAATGCAATTAATTCTTAATTGCCCTCAGAAGGGGCCTAATAAGCCAAGGGCAATAAGAAGTGGGGAACAAATGCAGGTTTGCCAATAACGTCCACGTACTGAAAAAAGATTTAAAATTAACAGAATGAAGCCCAGCTTACTTGGAGTCGCCCAGCAAGGAAACAGGCCCTTCAGTTCAACACGTCTCCTCTCTATCTACTTACCTAGGTGGCTTTTATTGGCGTCAATGTGTCTGACTCAGCTGCTACTTCATTCTAAATACACAACACCCTTTGTGTGAAAGCATTGTCCCTGATGTCCCTTTTTAATCTATCTCTGATCTTAAATCAATTCCTTCTAATTTTAGCACATCCCTCCCGGGCAGAAAAGTCCCTGCCTGCGACCCTCGTGGTCTTGTGTTATTTAGAGATACAGAGAAGAACAGGCCCTTTCCAGCCCAAAGAATTGTACCACCCACCAACCCACCCATTTAACGCCAGCGTAATCACAGGACAATTTATCTTGTATACCTCTATCATGTTGCTCCTGAATTTCCTACGTTCCAAGACTGAAGTCCTTGTCTGCCTGTCCTCTTCTTGTAACCCAGGGCCCCACGTCCAGGCAACACACTGAGCACAAAATTATTTCTGCACTCTTTCTAGTTTAATAACATTTCTCCAGGGTGGCCAAAACTGTAGGCAATCTGCCAAGTGAGGCTTTGCCAGTGTATAATATATCTGCAGTATAATATTCCAACTCCTGGCCTCAGTGCTCCAACTGCTGACAGTCACTTGTAGCAAACTTTACTTGTGAAAGGACAATATTACACTTGGCATTGTACCATTTTGTTTCCTTACAGAGCAGCTGGGGGGTGGTGTCCTGGGGTGTTCTATCACAGGCTTGAGGGGAGCAAATGCCCCCTCAAATTGCCGTGACTTGCTGTAGATTTTGAAAGCTGCAATGAGTGGTGGGTTGTCGGAAGCTGGTTTCTGGAGGGATTCGTCATGGAGTCACACAGCATAGAAACAGGCCCTTCAGCCCGATGGGTTCATGCTCTGTCCAGGCTAGTCTGCTACATCTGCATTTGGCCCATAACCTTCAAAACCTTTCCTATCTGAGGACCCGTCCAAATACTTTTTAATTAGTGGCCATTGCTTCTTTGTGGCAGCTTCTCTGAACCAGGCCCTGGAACTGTCCCTGTTACCAGCACTGATCTACTCCCTTTATACCCATGACTGTGTGGTTAGGTGTAGCTCAAGTACCATCTCTAAATTTGCTGATGATACAAACGTTGTGGGTAGAATCTCAGATGGAGATGAGAGGACATACGGGAGAGAGGTAGACCAGCTAGCTGAATCATGTCACAGCAAAAACCTTGCACTCAATGTCAGTGAGATGAAAGAGCTGATTGTGGACATCAAGAAGGGTAAGATGAGGGAACACATACCACTCATAGAGGGATCAAAAATGAAGACAGAGAGCAACTTCAAGTTCCTGGGTGTCAAGAAAGGCAACGTCCATTATTAAAGACCCCCATCACCCCGGACGTGCCCTTTTCACATTGTTACCATCAGGAAAGAGGTACAGAAGCCTGTAGCCACACACTCAGCGATTCAGGAACAGCTTCTTCCCCTTTGCCATCAGATCCCTAAATGGACATTGAACCCATGAACACTACTGCACTTTTATTTATATGTGTGTGTGTGTGTGTGTGTGTATATTTTCCATTTTTGCCCTATTTTAAATCTATTTGATATATTTATTGTAATTGATGTACAGTACTTATTTTTTCCTACTGTGTTATCATGTATTGCATTGAACTGCTGCTGCTAAGTTAACAAATTTCACCACACGAGCCAGTGATAATAAACCTGATTCTGATTAGGTTGTGCTGTTGTTCTGGGAAAGGAGGGGTAGGTGGAATCTTACCTCCACGGGCTTCATTTCAGGTTGCCTGCATGGTTCTGGGGGAAAGTTGCCAGCTTATAAATAAAATATCACTGAGATGAACAATGTTGCAAATCATCTGGGGACCGCAGTGTGGATCAGTGAACAACTCTTGGAGATGAGCAGTTGATGAATTGGCTTTGTGTTTGAAGTTTGACAGTTTCTTCCATTAGTTTACTGGAAATAATAATCCCTCTGTAACTTCACTGTTCTGAGGCAGGGTGCAGCAGCCTAACAGTAAATCCTTGTCCCAGGATGGAAATGTCCAGTACTAGAGGCCATGTATTGAAGGAGAAGGGGGCAAGTTCAAAGGAGATGTACATCGAAGTGGTCATGATCTGAAATGCACTGCCCGGTGTGGAGGTGGAGGCAAATATGAAGAAGGCATCTAAGAAGTTCTTCGATGGGTATATGTGCAGAGAATGGAGGGACTGTTCCATGTTCCATGTGAATCTGACATGGGATCCTTCACTGTGTTCGCCAGGTGAGCCTGTATGGGGTGCTGAACCGATCCAGGTGGCTGACACACTCCACACCCTGGCCCTGCACCCCCCTCTGGCCGAGTGACAAATTGATGGAGCATGTGGTTGTGAAGGGGAGAGTGTGCACAGGAAGTTCACTAGGATGTTGCCTGAGTTCAAGGACTTCTCTGTTGTGCCGAGAGTTGGCAAGGTTGAACGAGAGAGGTTGAGCGGAGATCTGATAGAGGTGGGTAAGATTATCAGAGGCATTGATTAGGTAGAGAGTTGAAATCATTTCCCATGGTTAGTGGGTAACAAGCAACACACACAAAATGCTGGAAGAACTCAGTAAGTCAGGCAGCATCTGTGGAGGGAATAAGCAGTCAATGTTTTGGGCTGGTTGGATTCTATTGCATTTCTTTGTTTTGTGGGTGCCTGCAGGAAGGTGAACCCCAAGGTTTTATGTGGTATACATACTTTGATAATTTGTGAACTTTGAACCTTTGATCAGCACTGAAAAGGATGGGGGCAGAAGCCAGAGTAAGTCGGGGGTGGGGAAGGAGTATAAGTTGGCAGCTGATAAATGAGACCAGTGGAGGAGGAAGGTAGGTAGGTGGGGGAGGGAGATGAAGTCAGCATGTGAGAGACGATGGCTGAAGAAGAAGGAATCTAATAGGGGAGAACAGTGAACCATGGAAGAAGGGGAAGGAGGGACACCGAAGGGAGGAGATGGACAGATGAGGAGAAGAGAAGGGGTGAGAGGGAACCAGAAAGAGGAATGAAAGTAGAGAAGGGAGGGGGTGTAGAAGTTACCAGAAGTTAGAGAAATTGATGTTCATGCTGTCAGGTTCGTGCCTGACCATGCAGCCTGACTTTTCTAAGCTCCTACAACATTTTGTGTGGATTGCTCAAGATTTCCAGCAGCTGTTGAGTCTCCTGTGTTAGGAGTAACAAAACAGGCTGGTGTGGGTTTAAGATGAGAGGGAGGAATTTTGAATAAGTTGTATTTTTACACAGAGCGTGGTAAATATCTGACACTTGCTGCCAGAGATGGTGGAATTGGAAACAATCTCTGCATTGAAGAGGTCTCAGACAGACCTGAATAGGCAGGGCACAGAAGGATTTGGTCCTAATAAGGCAAATAGGTTTATTATGAATGGGTAAAAATGGTTGGTGTGGATACGGTGAGGTGAAGGACCTGTTTCTGTGCGGTACTGTGAGACATTACATCAGATTTGCTTTATTTGTCACATATAATTGAAGCAGAGTAAAATGTGGCGTTTGATTCGACAACCAACACGGCCCGAGGGCTGGGCCAGCGGGCAGCACAGCCCGAGGGGGTCTGGGTCAGTTCAACGATCGTGCTAGAGGCAGCCCCCAAGCTTCTGGTGCCACAATAGCATGCTGCAACTCACTATTCCGAACTGTAGGTCTATGGAATATAGGAGGGAATATAGTGTTGTGCTAACCTATACGCTACTGTGCTGTGCGTGTCCTCATGGAAAGCAGCCTTGATAAATCCAGCGAGGCTTAGACCAGTCCTCTTGCCTTTGAGTCAGGAAGCTTGTTGGGTCTATTCCCACCATGGGGAGTTGAACCAGTGTGTTATGGTCAAGAGTTTTGATCAGCCTTGAATTGGTTCCTCTGTGGTTGGGGAGTCAGATGCTTGGAGTGCCTAAAGGAGATAACGGAAATATTGCATAACTCTCAGCACTGGCCCCTAAGTTCCCATTTATATGAGACAGTAGGTCACACTCTCAGGTGGAAGTAAGTTACTCGCAGGTTACAGAGAATCATCAAGTCGTGAAGGGATATAGATAATGTGAGTGGTGCAGGGAGGTCTAGAACTAGAGGCAATAGGTTTAAGGTGAGAGGAGAAAGATTCAAAGGGAACTTGAGGGGCCACGTAGAAGATGGTGCATATATGGAACGAGCTGCCAGGGGAGTGTTTGAAAGAGTACAATGAAAGTGTTTAAAAGGTACTTGCATGCGTACATAAATAGGCAGGGTTTAAAGGTTTTATGGGGCAAATGTGGACAAAATGGGATTAGATTTAGTAGGCAACTTGGTTGGCAAGGACAAGTTGGTTTGAAGGGTCAGTTTTCATTGTGCCCAAATCTCTGACCACATGGTTCTTGTCAGACGAAGAGGGGGGTCTCGGAGAATGCTATAAAGGCATTATTCCTCACCCCAAACTATTACCCTCCTCCGTTCAACATCCCAAAAACAGGTGAATTGGCTGTTGTTTGTGGGAGCTTGCTATGCATTGTTTTGCTGCCGCTAGTCTCGAAGCTGCTTCACTGGATGGAAGACATTTTGGGATGCACTTCTTACCCACTTAAGGCCGTCACTCCTACTGGGACATAGGCTCCCAACCGTAGCTCACCAGAGTCCACTGTCCTGGGCCAGTCTTTCAAGTTGTCCCCAGGCGCAGTCCATCTTCGCAGAGTATCCTCCTTCTGCAGGGACGAGGCCTTTGGTGCTTCTGTCGGTGTTTCTGCAGCACTGCGTTTCTAATGGGATGGGCTTGTCAGCCGGGTGCAGTTACTTTGGGATGTCCCATTGTCTAAATTTAGCTATAGAAATGGAGCAGAGTCTGGCAGCTGGGAAATGTTTGGTGTCTGTAAATCGGGGCAGAGAAACTCGGATGAATTCAGAAGGAGGAACACGGAGAGATTTGCAATTCCTCTGTAAGAGCAGGAAGCGTATTTACTGATGGAGTCACCTGGGGACCAATGGCAGCTGCACTTCTTTACACTGGGAATCTGTAGCCTGAAAGAAATTAAACACTGTCAAACTAGTAACAACTTTTAGGATAAAGGATGCAATATGTGCTTTATGTAAACACTCCGGCCTGCCCTGTGCACTAGGCAGTTGGCCGATGAACAATGAAACAAACTAGGAGGCTGCTTTGCCAGGCACTCACGCTCCATCCGACACGGCCGTCCGGAGCTTCTGACTATCAGCCATTTTAACTCACCTCCGCACTCCCACGCAACATGGAGACCAGAACGAGAGGTCATAGATTAGGGTGAAATGTGAAATATCTCAGGGGAATCTGAGGGGGCACTACTTCACTCAGAGTGGAACGAGCTGCCGGCGGAAGTGGTGGATGTGGGTTCGGTTTAAGAGAAGTTTGGATGCGTACTTGGACAACAGGGGTTTCAAGGGCTATGGCCCCTGTACAGGTAAATGGAACTAGCAGAAACACGGGTCAGCATGGACTAGATGGTCTGAAGGGCCTGCTTCTGTTCTGTGGTATTCCATGACTTTGTGACATGTCTGTCCTCTGCCTCCTCTACTTCCAGGGCGAGGCTAATCGTTTAAAGGGACAACACCTCATTCTGGCTGGGAAGTCTACAAGCCAACAGCATGAGCATTTGAACTCTCCAACTTCTGCTAACCTGACACCCCCCAACCCCGTCCCTTTTCTCTCTCTTCCTGATTCGCCCAGTTCTTTTCAGCCCCACCACTTCCTTGCCGCTCCTGCCTCTGCCCGTCAGCCAGTGTGTCCCTTCCCCCGTACTGTTCACATCTGCTCCCTCCACTGCTGTACCTTTCTCTCCTACTTGCAGCATCACAGGCATATGGCATTATAAAAGCAGCATCCATAAGGTAAATCTTAATTAAATATAAATCAAACATGGAGTTTTAACAGGAAAGAACACAACTGGAATAAAACAAACAACACACATCAAAGTTGCTGGTGAACGCAGCAGGCCAGGCAGCACCTCTAGGAAGAGGTACAGTCGACGATTCAGGCTGAGACCCTTCCTTAGTCCTGACAAAGGGTCTCGGCATGAAACATCGACTGTACCTCTTCCTAGAGATGCTGCCTGGCCTGCTGCGTTCACCAGCAACTTTGATGTGTGTTGCCTGAATTTCCAGCATCTGCAGAATTCCTGTTGTTTGCGTGGAATAAAACAAAAGCAGGAAGTCCACTTAAGTGCAAAGTAGTCGCAATGGTTGTAGTGTTGCTAAATTGTGATTAGCGTTGTACCATTTTGTTCAACGTTTGGATAGTTGAACCTTGTGGGTTTTTGTACCTCCTGCCCAATGGTAGTTGGGAGAAGATAGCATGGTCTGGGTGGTGGGGATCACTGGATCTTGCCTTCTTGAGGCATAACCTCTTGCAGATAGTTCTGATAGTGGGGAAGGATGTGCCTGTGGTGTATTGGACTGAGTCCGCCATTCTCTGCTGCTGCTTCTATTCCTGCTCATTTGAATTGCTTACTAGACCATGATGCACCTATATCGAACAGTTCGTTTCCTTTAATTAATTCTGTACAAGTCAATTAATGCACCCCTTTCACTTTATGTTCTACTGAGCTCCGTGTTTCCCTGTGATGGAGAATGAACACACCTTGTTCTAACTCTCTTTGTGATTTAGGCTGGTTTCTGAAGCAATCAACAAATCTGGCGGGCACTAGGATCTCAGGGAGTTCCTTTCCAGCGTTATTGGCTCCCAGACCTGTCAGGTTGCTATGCATCAGGAGGCCAAGATAACTGTATTACAATGACAGCCGAGAAGAGACAGAATTGTCATGGGCTTATTGATTTGATAAAGAGCCCGATTACAACTCTGAAGGCTTCTATAGTTGATCACATGCAGGTTAATAAAAGTTCAAAGGTTTCATTATTGGTGTTTATCGTGCTAAATGCAGAGATTGTGAGGGCTGTTCTCCCTTTGTGGCTGCCCTGGTGTGTGATGTGTGGTTGGGGAGCTTCCTACACCTTGACTCCGTGGCTGTCATGCTCTTCATCCACCAATCATCATAATGACCTCTTGCCTCTTGGACAGGGCCAACTTTTCTCTCCTTGGAGGTGAGGAAGCTGTTTCTTCTTGAAGTTAGGCCTAAGATTAAGGAACTTATTTATTTTTATTTGGTGATAGAGCTCAGTAACAGGCCCTTCTGGCCCAGCGAGCCCATGTTGCCCAATTAAACCGATCTGACCAATTAATCTTCTAACCTGTGCGTCTTTGGAATTTGGGAGGAAACCAGGGCACACAGGGAAAGCCTGAGATAGCTGTGGAGGCCAAGTTTTTGCGTACGTATAAAGTGGAGGTTGAAAGGTTCTTGATTAGTAATGCTGTCAAAGAGTACAGGGAGAAGGAAGGAGAATGGGATTGAGAGAGAAGATAAATCAACCGTGATTGAATGGCAGAGCAGACTGGATGGGCTGAATAGCCTAATCCTGTTCCCATGTCTTATGGTCGTAAGGAGCCCACATATGGGCAAGAGGAGAACGGACAGAGAGGGATTGAACCTGGTTTGCTGGGGCCGAAACAGCATTATACTAATGTACTGTCCGAAAGCAGTGATGGGATCTGAACCCACAATTTCCTGTTTTACTGGGCAGGTGCTTTGACCAGTGAAGCCACAGACGTGTACTAGTTAGTCAGTGCCAGAAACTGGGGGTCAATTCCTGCTGCTCTCTGCAGTGCTCTGTGACTCTATGGCCTGTAAGGGAGACCCAGCTCCACAGAGCTAATGGATACCCTGTTCAGCTGGCATAATCCTTCCAGAAAGCCAGGTTGCGATCTTTGCATGTGGTTATTAAGAGGTTAACTAGCTACCAGTTCAAGGAATTAGGTTGTGAAGTCAAGAACATCCAGAACTTGCTGCTCCATTTACACCGATCCATTTTACTCCAAGATTCACGATTGTTTAATGTCATTTCCCGTATACAAGTGTAAAGGAGAACAAAATAATTGTTACTCTGGATCTGATTCAGCACAAAAAAAACAAGATAAGGAACACAAATGGAATTAAAAAAACACAATGAATATAAGATAGCTTGTATGAATAGATTGAACATATGTCTATGAAATAACGCTAGACAGAGCAGTGTCTGTAAAATACTGACAGGAGATGATAAAATAGTTGTGTTGGGGGTGTGGAGGTGTGGGTTAGTGGGTGGAGGTATTGATTAGTCTTACAGCTTGGGGACAGTAATTGTTCTCAAGTCTGGTGGTCCTGGCATGGATGGTACCGTACATAGACATCTCCCTGATCTGAGCAGGACAAACAATCCATGAGCAGGGTGGGTGGGGTGCTTTATGATGGTACTGGTCCTCTTCTGGCACCTTTCTCCATATATGTCCGTGATGGCAGGTAGGCTGGTGCTGGTGATGAGTTGGGCAGTTTTGACTACCCGCTGTAGAGCCCTCCTGTTCTCTCTGTGTAAGTCACACCCAAGGTCCAAGAACTTTCGAATATGATATAAGGGTACACTATTGCTGATGGGAAAAGGGATTGTGACCATCCTGAGTAAAATTAAACCTTTGATCATTTCCAGCCACAAGTTAGAATTATTAATTAAAATTTGAGGCAGCGAGGGAGGTTTGGTCGAAGAGGGAGATCTGATTGAGTTTCTGAAAGGTAATTGGGATGGTAGAGAACTTCATGAAAGGCATTTTCAGAGTCTGGGGCCAGGGAAGGTGGAGATATGTCCGACAACAGTGGAGCAAGTGAAATTCAGATGCCGAAGAGGCCAGAATTAGCAATGTTCAGGGATCTGAAATGGTTGCAGCTCTGAAGTTGAGCACAGAGTTGGCGAGGAATAAGGCTGTGGAGGAGAGTTAAGAGCAGATTGAGAAGTTTACAAACAGATTGTTCAACATGGAAACTGCGAACGTCTCAGGAATGATGAATGATCAGAAGTTTGGGCCGGATTGCTGTCCACAGTTTTGGATGGTCTTGTGGTTGTGGAGAGCGAGCTGAGGATACCAGGCCAGGCACGTGTTACAGAGATAGAAGCATAGAAACATAGAAAATAGGTGCAGAAGTGACGATAGATGAGGATTAGGTCAGCTGTGTGTGGGAGCTTACTGCCTGCAGAATTCTCCAATGTAAAAGATAACTAAAAAAGTAATTAGTGGGTTCACGAAACTGAACGGGAAACCCCCAGGGGCTTTGATGACACTGCATCAAAGTGAGTTCTGTTTTCTTCTTCATAGACTCCCCCCACATGCAACACTTCTGTGTTAACATGCTTATTTAAAGTCATTTGGCGGCTTTGAATGGAACGTCATAATGTGCTTCTCCCTGCTCTGTAATAACTGTGTTTTGTGCGTCGGTGATGCTGCATGGTTTTCAGAAGCCCAGCGTGAAATACGGTTGTGCGTGAATTGCGAAATAAATTGCACTGCCGATTTCCCATCTCATCCCTTTATCAGAGGTGCAGTTCAAGCATTAACCTCCATTTCTTCATCACCCTTGTTCACTGAAAGCCCCAGTATGAGGTCTCTGAAAGCAGAGATATGCTTTTTATGGCTGGTTGAAGTCAAACATATTTTAAATCTCTTTCAATCAAAGCATTTGTTGGAGAACAGAGATGATGGAAACCAGCTGATTAAGGATAGCTCATCGAATGCAAGCTATTTAAAATTGGGAAATGGAAATATCTGAAGCCTAACAGCACTGTTGCATTGTAAAGTCAAAAACAGCTGAACTGAATATTAACACTCTGGCCGCTTTATTAGGTACAGGAGTGGAACCTGGTGTGGTTTTCCACCACTGTAGCCCAACCACTTCAAAGTTCAACGTGTTGTGCATTCAGAGATGCTCTCCTGTGTAGCACAGTTGTGACATGTGGGTATTTGAGTTACTGTCACCTTCCTGTCAGCTTGAACCAGTCTGGCCATTCTCCTCTGACTTTTCTCGTTTACAAGGACTTTTCACCCACAGAACTGCTGCTCACTGGACGTTTTTTGCTTTTCACACCAGTCTTTATAAACTCTAGAGACTGTGTGTGAAAATCCCAGGAGATCAGCAGTTTCTCAAATACTCAAACAACCCCGTCTGGCACCAACATCCATTCCACAGTCAAAGTCACTTTTCTTCTCCGTTCTGATGTTTGAACAGCAACTGAACCTCTTGACCATGTCTGCATATTTTTATGCAGTGAGTTGCTGCCACGTGATTGGCTAATAAGATACTTGCATTAACGAGCAGGTTTACCTAATAAAATGGTCACTGAGTGTATTACCCTGCAGGTAACAGACACTGTCCTTTTTATCCTGCAGCTTAGTGATGGAGGCATTCCTTCTGGATTGGAGCAATCAAGTAATACCTTCCATGCTTTTGGTCAACAGCTCTGCCTTTAGTTGAACAGAGAAGTGATTGCCAATCAGTGGGGCATAAACACAAGAGATTCTGCAGATGCTGGAAATCCCGAGTAACGTATACACAGTGTTAAATAAATCAGCAGGTCAGGCACATTCCAGAGAGAGGAATAAGCATTCAACATCCTGGGCTGAGATCGTTTGAGTCTTGATAAAACTATTTATGCTGCCCAACCTGCTGAGGTCCTCCAACATTTTGTGTGTTGCCAGTCGGTGTGAGGGGGGAGGGGGAGAGAAACAGAGGAGACTCAGATCCACATACAGAAGGCAGCCTCCCTCACCCAACCCTGCCACGTCCACCATTCCCCGTTCTATGCCCAACCACACCAGTCCTGCTTTTGAGAGTCTCAAATGCTTCAGGCAAAATTAGCCGGGTGGGACTGTCCCAGACTAACACACAGAGGATAATTGGACAAAACCGCATCGACGTACATTGTTACATACATCAAAGTTGCTGGTGAACGCAGCAGGCCAAGCAGCATCTATAGGAAGAGGTGCAGTCGACGTTTCAGGCCGAGACCCTTCGTCAGGACTAACTGAAGGAAGAGTGAGTAAGGGATTTGAAAGTTGGAGGGGGAGGGGGAGATCCAAAATGATAGGAGAAGACAGGAGGGGGAGGGATAGAGCCAAGAGCTGGACAGGTGATAGGCAAAAGGGGATACGAGAGGATCATGGGACAGGAGGTCCGGGAAGAAAGACAAGGAGGGGGGGGGTTGACCCAGAGGATGGACAAGAGGTATATTCAGAGGGACAGAGGGAGAAAAAGGAGAGTGAGAGAAAGAATGTGTGCATAAAAATGAGTAACAGATGGGGTACGAGGGGGAGGTGGGGCCTTAGCGGAAGTTAGAGAAGTCGATGTTCATGCCATCAGGTTGGAGGCTACCCAGACGGAATATAAGGTGTTGTTCCTCCAACCTGAGTGTGGCTTCATCTCCACAGTAGAGGAGGCCGTGGACAGACATGTCAGAATGGGAATGGGATGTGGAATTAAAATGTGTGGCCACTGGGAGATCCTGCTTTCTCTGGCGGACAGAGCGTAGATGTTCAGCAAAGAGGTCTCTCAGTCTGCGTCGGGTCTCGCCAATATATAAAAGGCCACATCGGGAGCACCGGACACAGTATATCACCCCAGTCGACTCACAGGTGAAGTGTTGCCTCACCTGGAAGGACTGTTTGGGGTCCTGAATGGTGGTAAGGGAGGAAGTGTAAGGGCATGTGTAGCACTTGTTCCGCTTACACGGATAAGTGCCAGGAGGGAGATCAGTGGGGAGGAATGGGGGGGACGAATGGACAAGGGAGTTGTGTAGGGAGCGATCCCTGCGGAATGCAGAGAGAGGCAGGGAGGGAAAGATGTGCTTAGTGGTGGGATCCCGTTGGAGGTGGCGGAAGTTACGGAGAATAATATGTTGGACCCGGAGGCTGGTGGGGTGGTAGGTGAGGACCAGGGGAACCCTATTCCTAGTTGGGTGGTGGGAGGATGGAGTGAGAGCAGATGTACGTGAAATGGGGGAGATGCGTTTAAGAGCAGAGTTGATAGTGGAGGAAGGGAAGCCCCTTTCTTTAAAAAAGGAAGACATCTCCCTCATCCTAGAATGAAAAGCCTCATCCTGAGAGCAGATGCGGCGGACAACTCCCTTGTCCATTCGTCCCCCCCATCCCTCCCCACTGATCTCCCTCCTGGCACTTATCCGTGTAAGCGGAACAAGTGCTACACATGCCCTTACACTTCCTCCCTTACCACCATTCAGGGCCCCAAACAGTCCTTCCAGGTGAGGCATCACTTCACCTGTGAGTTGGCTGGGGTGATATACTGCGTCCAGTGCTCCCGATGTGGCCTTCTATATATTGGTGAGACCTGACGCAGACTGGGAGACCGCTTTGCTGAACATCTACGCTCTGTCCGCCAGAGAAAGCAGGATCTCCCAGTGGCCGCACATTTTAATTCCACATCCCATTCCCATTCTGACATGTCTATCCACGGCCTCCTCTACTGTAAAGATGAAGCCACACTCAGGTTGGAGGAACAACACCTTATATTCCGTCTGGGTAGCCTCCAACCTGATGGCATGAACATCAACTTCTCTAACTTCCGCTAAGGCCCCACCTCCCCCTTGTACCACATCTGTTACTCATTTTTATGCACACATTCTTTCTCTCACTCTCCTTTTTCTCCCTCTGTCCCTCTGAATATACCTCTTGCCTATCCTCTGGGTCACCCCCCCCCCCGTCTTTCTTCCCGGACCTCCTGTCCCATGATCCTCTCGTATCCCCTTTTGCCTATCACCTGTCCAGCTCTCGGCTCTATCCCTCCCCCTCCTGTCTTCTCCTATCATTTTGCATCTCCCCCTCCCCCTCCAACTTTCAAATCCCTTACTCACTCTTCCTTCAGTTAGTCCTGACGAAGGGTCTCGGCCTGAAACGTCGACTGCACCTCTTCCTATATATGCTGCTTGGCCTGCTGCGTTCACCAGCAACTTTGATGTATGTTGCTTGAATTTCCAGCATCTGCAGAATTCCTGTTGTTTGTTGTCGACGTACATTGTTGGAAGCTTTGTTTTTGGAGAGGAGTTTGAGCTGCGGCTGTGTGGTATGGAGAGTGAGGAACATAAAATGGTTGAGTGGAAGGCGTTCCTTGGTTGTCTTGTTGAGAACTGGAAGGTGGTAGCACCCGTAACCCAGACCAAGCATGAAGTGGACCGTTTGATTCTGAAGGCAGTTACAGAGGTGTGGAGAAATGTCTCCTCCCGGACTGAACACTCACCAAAGATGATCACGTGCTCCCCAAGATATAAAATAATGGTGTAAATCATTACTGCCAAGATAGTAAAATGCAATGCAGTTCTCTAGTGATGAGGAGTCACATTGGATTTTGTCTTTTTAGGATGTCGACTTTACTGGCGTGCAGGTGAACGAGCGGAAGTATTACAGAGGTATTCACAATAATGAGGGGTATGGATAGGGTGAGTGCATGCAGACTTTTTCTCCTCAGATTGGTGTGTGTGTGTGTGTGTATGTGTGTGTGTGTATGTGTGTGTGTGTGTGGTGTGTGTATGTATGTGTGGTGTATGTATGTGTGGTGTGTGTGTGTGTGTGTGTGGTGTGTGTATGTATGTATAATACACTCCCAGTGGAAGTTTCAGATGCGGTTTCCATTGTAACATTTGACAGCACTGGATAGGTGCTTGGATACAAGGGGTTTGCTGGGATATGATCCGGGTGCAGGTGGATGGGACTAGGCAGAAGGTTGGGTAGACATGGACTAGATGGGCCAAAGGGCTTGCTTCTGTGCTGGAGTGCTCTTTGATTCTATGCCAGGGGTTGCCAACCTTTTCAATGCTATGGATCAATACCATAAAGGAAGGGGTCCGCAGATAGTTTGTTGTTTTGGATTCCAGCAACCGCAGTCTCTTGTGTCTCCACTCCCAGAGTGCTGTTGGGTCAGGAGCTCCAGGAATTAGATCCAGTGATGATGAAGGAACGTCAATACATTTCCAAACCAAGATGAAGGGACACTTTCATGGTGGTTTTGTATTCAATCTCTGTCCTTGTCCTCCTTGGTGGTAGAGACCGAGGACTTTGGAGATGCTGTAAGGAGTAACTGCAAGGTATTTTACAGATGGTATACATTGCACTCAGTGTTTGTTACTGTAATCACATTGAAACATTACCTTTTACTTACAATATATTTCTACTGAAGATTGTAAACTATTGCTCACCTTTTGCTACAACTTAATGTACTTTATTGGCTCTGACTGACCTGAGATGTTTTGGGAATTGGAATCATAGGGTAATACAGCACAGAAACAGACCTTCAGCCCAGCTTGTCAACACCGACCACAGCATCCTCCCTGCTAGTCCCAATGGTCCATGTTTGGCCCATAACCTTCCAAGCCCCCTCCCCCCTTCTATGAAGTTATCAAAATATCTCTTAGATGTTGCAATTGTACCACCTTGACCACTTCCTCTGGCAGCTCATTCCAGGTATTCACTGCCCTCTGTGTTAAATCTTTCTCTTCTTATCTTGTATCTGTGTCCTCAGGTTTTGGTCTCCCCAAACCTGGGGAAAGACCCTGACAGTCCACCTTATCCATATCCCACAGAATACAGATTTTATAAACTTCTCTGAGGCCACCTCTCCGACTGTCAAAGGAATAAAGATCTAGCAAGGCGATCTCTCCCTATAACTCCATCTCTCTTGTTTGGGCAGAGTCCTCACTCGTCCCTTCTGCACTCTCTCCAGCTCCACAGTCCGTCTCCAATAACAGAGTGACCAGAGCTGTATACGATGCTCCAACTGGGGCTTCACCAGTGATTTGTGTTACTGCAGCATAATGGCCCCACTCCTGAACTCCATATCTTGACTGATGAAAGCCATTCTGCTCAGCGGCTTCTTCACTGCTGTCTTCTTGCACAGCTGGTTTAGAGAACTGTGCACTTGTGAATTCAGGTCCCTGTGCTCCACAACACTTGTCTGTGTCCTGCAATTCACTGTATAGGCCCTGCCCTGGTTTCGGCAGCCACAATGTATCACCTCACACTTTAAGTTGAAATCCATTTGCCATTCCTCAGCCCAACTCCCTGCCTGATCAGGATCTCTCTGCAGTGGTGAAGAACACCCCATGAATGCAAGTCTTTGGGGATTCCCTCTGTGTCTGAATCCAGGATCGAAGGACAGCGGGCAATGATCTGGTTAAGTATTGGTACTAGTCAGCATGCCATCACCTATGGATTGTTCCCTCCTGTGAATGTGGCCAATGAACCACACTGTGCATTGTTGAATAGATCATATAGTGTCTGAGCTTACTAATGGGGTGAAATTCCTTTGGTAATGAAGTGTTTAACAATTCATGTAAAATTTGAACTTCATCATTAAAATGTTTATCTTAAACGCACGAGTAACTGTGTTGTGCAGAGAGTAATTCTACATAAACTCACCAGTATGAATGGAATCCCAGTGTAAAGCAGCAAAGGAATTGTGTATAATATTTCAATAAAGAAATGTGGGGAGCCAGTAACACTTTATAATTAATGGTTCACATCCAAAGCATCCTCTACAGAGGTGTCATGTGCCCATTTCAAGTCCCACAGTCACTGGTCAGAAACTGGTCAGGACATTAGCAATGACACATCTGACTTATTAAGTATAAACTGATCACCAAGGAAGAACAAGTCACCAGCAGAAATCTCAGTCATAAATTCCTCAATTTATTTTCTGAAGCTTCCAACAGATTGACTTTCCCTGTCGTCCAAAATTCAAGGTTATGTGGAACAAGTTACAAGAATAGGGCAGTGATTTAAAATGGAGGTGGGAGAGACTTCTCACAGGGTGCGAAACCTGTCTGCATCTACATTTGGCTGTATCCTCTTTGGATTCATTTCGAGAGAGGAATTTGAGGAAAATGTCAGCATTGATGTGTACTTAAAACTAGCATATTTTTTCTTACAACCCAGTAATTTTGAGTTTGTTTGTTGCAACGGTAATCTGGCCATCATCTCACCACCTTGTCCATTTATTGATCGTGAATAGGGTGACTAGTATTTAACGATATGCTCATTAATTTGAGAATATTTTGTTTGAGAAAATTCTCGGCAATGTACAACTGGAGATTGGCAACTTCACCACATGTACCTGCGCAGGGTGGAATGTTTGATGGGATTATCGGGTGCTCGTGAAGCAGCCTCGAGGTTTCCACTGAGCTGATATCAGTATCATTGAAACTTGGCAGTGGAGTTGTACCAGACTTGGAAACAGATTGAACATCCTCTGAGATCGAGAGAAAAACATGACCATTAACGTGAGCCTGGTGATCTGTAACCCTCTGTAATATTGGTCTTGACCTTGAAAGGAAGGTGGCGGAAGCAGAGAAGTTTTAATTTTACACCCACTGAGAACAACTCACAGCAAATATGGCAAATAAATTAAGTATAGCTGACAGCTTTGAGGTTGACTTTTGGAATTTGGAATGTGTCGAGTCTCAATCTATAGAAATAAATCTGTGGTTATTGAAACTTCAAAACAAAATCAGCAAAGGGGATTGTGAGTCTTTAAAGTTTGATTGTTGTTGAATGAATCTTTGAAGTCAAATCAGAATAGCAAAGGAGAAATGATAATATAGACCATTGGAAAATGACAATACAGTAGTATAAATCCATGGATATTATTAGTGGCTCTGTAGTACTAGAAATTACACCTAAATTACTGTGTAAAGTTTTGTTTATCACTGTAAATATTATTCCATCTGTTTATGACCTCCTGTCCTTTAAGCTGGAATGGCTTCAGAAAGAGTTGGATGAAATACACTCATTCCAGATAGAACAGACAGCAGTGTAGCAGAGAACAGGCCTTTCAGCCCACAATGTTGTTCTGTCCTGTATAAACCTACTCTACAAAGATGGCAACTTTATTTCACTGTAAACTTTACTCACTTTCCTAAAGAAATTTAAGGATAAGGAACAGTTATTTTTCCCTTTAGTGTCATGTAATAGAAATTATTTCCAGGCCACTTCACTTAACTGTAATATTCAACTGGGCCCCTCATGATGTGAATGACAATTGTGCCCTCAGAATTCCTTGTGCAGCAATCCTTGGGGAATGTTTAAGGGGATTTATGGACCAGGCTATCAAGAGGCTCATTTACTGTCTTTGGGAGAACTAGACATGTCCAAAAGCCACCTAAGTACCCAGAAAAGTGCATAGATTGAAGGATAATCGTGTATTAATTAATGTGGGAACACAGTAGCGTAGGGGACAGAATGGTTGTGTAGCGGTTAGTACATCACTTTACGGTGCTGCAGTCACTGATCAGGGTTCAAATCCTGCTGCTGTCCGTAAGGAGTTTATATTCTCCCGTGACCGCGTGGGTTTTCTCCGCTCCAGCTTCCCACGCACTCCAAAGACATGCACTTAGTGAGTTGCGCCATGCTGTGTTGGTGCCGGAAGTGTGGCGACACGTGTGGGCTGCCCAGCACAATCCTCACTGATTTGATTTGATACGATCGATACATTTTACTGTATGTTTCGATGTACATGTGACAAAGTTAACCTCTTTATCTCTGTCTCTACAGTAACAGGAATCAGGTTAATCATCACTGACTTGTCTGGTGAAATCTGTTGTTTCTGTGCCAGCAGTATCGGGCAAGACTACGAAAAGCGACAATAAGTTACAATAAAATAACATTCATAAACAGTTCAAATAAATGTTTCCTCATTCTTAATTTTCATCATTCTACTCAACACCCCACCAAAGTCCTGATGGAATCCTTGATCTCAGACGATCACTGGCTCTGTTCCCAACTTTTACTAAATCTGCAACTTCAAATGCCGTCCCTCATTCCTCTCCCATCCCTGTTCCAAGCACTGTTGTTCCCCAGACCTCATTGACTAGTTCTTGTTCCTCATTTCCCCAATACCCACCCCAACCTAACAATTTTAACAGAAGTAAAGTTTTAGCTGGAGGAGGGAGAATATCTATATTCCCGTTGCTACTCAGTAACGGATCAGAACCAGCTGATTTTGAAGCACGAGCACAAAATGGTGACATGGTGGAATATCTGGACATCAGGTAACTTGTGCCTCATATGTCCGATGACCCTGGTTCAAACTGACCACAAACATGTCTGTGTGGAGTCTGCAAGTTCTTTCCTCCATCAAGTGTGTTCTGTCTGCGTGTTCTGATTTCCTCCCACATGCCAAAGTTGGTAGATCAATTGGTTTACTATAGACTACCCTTGGTAATGAGTAGATTGCAGGAGAATCGGGGTGGAATTGGGTGTGTGATGGTGTAGCTTGTAGAACGAAAGTTGTGAGTATGAGATTGATGGCATTCCTCAAAGACATGAATTTCTTCCTACGTTGCAAGGAAGCATCTTCGAAGAAAATGAAATGGAGAAACAAGATTCAGGATTGTTTAATGTCACTTCCAGTACACAAAAGTAAAGGAGAACAAAATAACTGCAGCGCAACTGAAAACACAATAAGATGAGGAGCACAATAGTAAATATACAGAACAAATATAAATACAGAAGGTAGCTTATGCACATTGATTGTACAACCATCAATTGACACTGGTCACAGGAGTGTCTGTACGTAAGCTGACTCTGACAGAAGATGATAAAGCAATGGTTATGGGGGTGCAGTGGGGTGGATTCATGGGAGGAGGTGCTGATCAGTCTTACTGCTTGTGGGAAGTAACTGTTTTTGAGTCTGGTGCTCCTGGCATGGACGCTACGTAGCCTCCTGCCTGATGGGAGTGGACAAACAGTCCATGAGCAGGGTGGGTGAGATCCCTCGTGACATTGCCAGCCTTTTTCTGACACATTACTGTGTCTTCGACCATGATATCAGGTAGGATGATACTGGTGAGATGTTGGACAGTTTTGACTACCTTGTAGAGCCTTCCTGTCTGCTGCAGTTCCCATACCAAGCAGTGACACAGCTTGTTAGGGTGCCCCCTGCTGCACTTCTGTGGAACAACATGAGCATGGATGTGCAAAGTCCAGCTCTCTTCAGCCTGCTCAGGAAGTAGAAGCATTGGTGAGCTGTGGCACTTTTGTGCAGGACGCCTAGTTGCAGGCATCAAACATGAAGTCAGGTCGCTCTGTCTTACCATTCATAAAATCTGACCTATCTTTGACCTGAGTTACTCATCTTCAGCTTCAATGAGGGTCATCCTGCTCTATGGCACTAGAGGATTCCATTTGGATTGTCTGAAGATTCCTTGTGTAGCTTTCTTGGTGCAGGTGTATTGTTCCATTAACAGCAAGGTTATCGACCCCTACATAGCAGAATCTAGCATGTTCCGTGTGTCCACCTGAAAGGCTGACTTTACTTGAGGGATAACTGTTGTGGCAAAGTTTTGTGAGCCCCTCCATATGAGATCATCTACTTGGCAGGCAAGTATTCAAATCACATGACATTCTGAATCTTGCCCCCTAAAATAAACAGCTGGATGCACTTGTGACATCTTTCCACCTGTTTTCAACATTATTTCCTTGACCTTTTTCTACCAGCAGAGTGACACATCTGCGAGACCACATGCACATTTTTGAGTTTCAGTAGTGTTCCTTCACAGGCAGCACAGTAGCATAGTGATCTGCGTGACACTACGATAACGCCAGTGTCCCAGGTTCAATTCCCGCTGTTGTCCGTAAGGGCGTTGGTTCTGCATGTGTTTCCTCTGGATTTCCTCCTGCAGGTTAGTAGGTTAATTGGTCACATTGAGTCGGAAGTTGAGAGGTCTGAACTGATGAAGTATCTAGGCCTGAAACAGTGACTGTTTATCCCCTCCATAGATGCAGTCTGACTTGCTGAATTCCTCCAGCATTTTGTGTATTGGCATTGGTTTATTATTGTCACATGTACCAAGATGCAGTGAAAAGCTCGTCTTGTACGCAGATCACAATCATTACACAGTGCACTGAGGTAGAACAAGGTTAAACAATAATGCAGAATAAAGTGTAAAAGCTACAGAGGAAGTGCAGTGTAGGTAGACAATGAAGTGAGGTAGATTGTGAGGTCATGAGTATTTTTCCAAATTCCAATGAGTGCTCTTCAACTTGAAACATTAGCTCCTCTTTCTCTTTGTACAGATGCTGCATGACCAGTTTTTGTTTCTGATTTCCAATGGCTGCATAATTTCAGTGGGAGAGGATTTGCTCCCTTGCCCCACACCACCTTGTCCCAGTATTTCTCCCTCATTATTACATATTAGGCTGTGGGAAAGAAGTGTTTTCCTCTACTGAGTTACAGTAACGTCAGCCCCTGATGTTGCAATAGTAACAATTTTGTGATGACTGTGACTTTAGAGGGGTGTTGGGGACAAGGAGCGGCAATGAAGGGCTGATTAACACAAGGCCTTCATGTCCCAAAGATGGAGATTTGTTGAACTGCAGTGTCAGTGACTAAAGTTGAATTGACTGAATAGAGTGAAAGGAAGGCAAAGGAAAACTGCTGATTCTGAAAGGAAAAATCTGTTCTGTCTGTTAAAAGCTTGATGGATTGGAGCTCTGAGTTCTTTCAAAACTTTATGGCTTTCAATTTATTCCATCCCAGGCCTGGGCATTTATAGTCACAATTATGTCATTTCTCTCTGAGGGCCCAACACATAATTACTTGTTCAGAAGGAGCCTTTTAAATAGGCAGTTCAATGAACAGTTGAAATCTCTTGTCAGTCATTTACAACTTACGGAGAATGGTTCAGGAGCATGCTGCAAAAGTTAGAGTGGGTAGGGGGAGCGTGGTTTGCAGGTGAAATTTGCCGTCTACCTTGGTGACAAGAACATGAAAACCTACAAAAAAGAGGTGGATACAGCCCAGTCCGTCACAGGCAAAGCCCTCCCCACCGTTGAGCACACCTACAAGGAGCTATCATCAAGCGCTCCCCACCCCTCCCCTGCCCCGTCACCCAGTCCATGCTGTCTTCTCGCTGCTACCACTGGAAAGGAGGTACAGGAGTTTCAGATCCCACACCACCAGGTCCAGGAACAGTTATTACCCTGCAAACACCAAGCTTGTGACCTAACGGAGACAACTTCATTCACCTCAAATCTGAACTTATTCCACAACCTGTGGACTCACTTTCAAGGGCTCTGCAACTTGTGTTCTGAGTATTATGATTTATATATTTCTCTTAGCTCAAGCTGGTAAAACCTGACGTATGGGCATAGGGAAGCACACTCATTTCTCAATTGCTAGGAACTTTCAGACTATTCTTGTGGAGTTTAGTATTGTGGCTTTCTGAAGATCTACATAAATTGAGTTGTGTGGGCCTAATTGTTTAATGTTATTGTGTACTGACTCTGGGAAGACATCAGTTATAGATATTACTATTGGGACAATGTATACCCTGTCATGTTCCATAGTCTATCAATTTCCTCTTTTAGTTCAGCATATTTCTGCTGTTTTGCACATATTGATTTCTGTATGTTATGTATGTTTGGAATGGCTATATCTATCAAGTAAGTTGTTCTTGCATGTTTATCCTGAATTATTATATCTGGATGGTAATTATGGATTGTCTTATGTGTAATAATGAATCAGTTATCATATATTTTGTGGACGCGGATTGTAAAACTGCATCAGACTTGTATTTATAGTAAGGTATGGTGTCTTTTATGAGTTTGTATTTTTAAATCAAGATTTTGGTGAATGATGTTCAACACTTGATTGTGCCTGTGTAAGAAATCAGACTGAGTTAAACTTCTGCACGATCCTATAATGTGTTGGATTGTTTCTGGTTCCTCTTGCCATTTTCTGCATTTGTCATCTATTATTAAGTATTTTTGATACTTTTTTTTTATGAGTTAATCACCTGGTCCTGTATTGCCCCAAGTAATCCCTCTGTTTCTAGGCAACAGCTAAATGTTAGATGTTTCTTTGTCAACATCTGTTCTGCTCAGTTCATTAGATTATCTTCCACGGAGGGTCATGTTCTTCCACTGGTTAATAGTATTATCATTATTATTTTGTATTTGCACAGTTCATCTTTTGCATATTGGTTAACAGTCTTTCTGTGTAATTTTTTATTGATTCTATCATATTTCTGTTCTACAGAGAATATCTGCAAGAAAATGAATCTCACAGTAGTGTATGATGACATATACCAACTTTGATAATATATTTACTTTAAACTTTGTGATGTTTAAAGGGCAAAGAGCGAGCTGCGGTCCCGTGGAAAGCTGAGTGCTGGTCTTTGGAAGACTTTTTGATCAACAAAACCTTCATGAGAAAAGTTCAGGAGTGTGTAGGCTTCAAGATTAGCCTTGGGAGGGCTCTGTGGCTAATGAAAGGCTGAGTGCCTGTTGTTGTTGTGTGAGCTGCACTTTTTCATGAGGCCCAAAGCTTTTGGAAACCAATGTCTGAATGAGACAAACTTAATGAAGGTAATCACACTCCAGAAAACGTTACCACGTAGTTCTCCGGGTGCCTGGGGAGGACATTTCACAAATTTAAAAAAAAGGCTGGTAGAATTAGGGAATTAAATCACAGCAGAGAAGTGTGCTCTGTGATGCCCATGAGACCCCTCCCCTTCCACCTCAACTTGTCCTTGTGTGAGGGCTCGCCTTAATTCTGACAGCTTCTCTTGGCTTCATGCAGTGAGTGACATAACGTGACAATTTCTTTCTGAATTAATTTTCAGACATCACATCTACCAACCTGCACCTCTTTGCGATGTGGGAGGAAACCAGGATACATGGGGGTGGGGGGATCCCATGAGATTGCAGAGAGAACATGCAGATTCCAGGCAGACAGCACTTGAGGTGGGGATTGAACCTGGGTTCTCTGGTACTGTGAGATGGTGACTCTAGGAGCTGTGCTTCTCCGTAATCCGTGAGCTCAGGCAAATACCTCTCCTCTGGCCCAGGTTCTGCTTCCCAGGTCCAGAACTGGCCCCATCTTACTCCGTACCACACCATCCCTTCCACTCGAGCCTCTTTCTGCAGACTCACCATGACAACAGTAACTGTTTTCTTAATTGCCATGATAAAGATACTAAACTGCTCATTATCTTTGAGAGGGAATCCAGATCTTGGTTTTTGACAGGGAAGTATAACAACAGGATATGTATCTGTATTGTGTGATTCCATGAAGAAGACAACTTTAATTACAAAGGATCTTAGCTCTTCACTTGAAGAGACATGGGAGCCTGGAGACACACACTTGACATTTTAAGAATGGCCTCTTCCACTCCGCCATCAGATTTCTGAACAAAGTTACAGTACTGTGCAAAAGTCTTGGGCACATGTAAAAAAAGAATCTGTAAAGCGAAGATGCTTTCAAAAATGAATGAAAAGTTTCTAAATATCAAAAAAATTATAGAGAGCAGTAAACAGTAAAAAGACCAAATTAAATCAATATTTGGCCAGACTACCCCTTGCCTTTAAAACTGCATCAATTCTCTCAGTTGTGCAGTTTTATAAGAAAATTGGCTGGTAGCTTGTTCCAAGCATCTTGGAGAACTTGCCACTGTTCTTCTCCAGACTTTAGCTGTCTCACTTGCTTCTGTCTCACCAGGTAACTCCAGATATCATTGATGATGTTGAGATCAGGGCACTGTAGAAGTCAGAATCAGAATCAGAATTAGTATCACCGGCATGTGTGGTGACATTTATTGACTTAGTGGCAGCAGAACAATGCAATAATTGATAATATAGAAAAAAATAAGTAAATTAATTACAATGAGTGTACGTATATTAAATAGTTAAATTAAAAGTAGTGCAAAAACAGAAATAATAAAGAAGTGAGGTAGTGTTCATGGGTTCGCTGTCCATTTAGGAATCAGATGGTAGAGGAGAAAAAACTGTTCCTGAATCGCTGTGTTGTGTCTCCTGGCTACTGTACCTCCTTCCCAGTGGCAACAATGAGAAGAAGACTTGTCGTGGGTGATGGGGTCCTTAATAATGGATGTCGCTTTTCTGAGGCACTGGTCCTGGAAGATGTCTTGGATACTACGGAGGCTAATACCCAAGATGGAGCTGACCAATTTTACAACTTTCTGTAGCTTTTGATCCTGTGCAGAAGCTTCCCCCAACTGCAACCCGCCCCCCCCCCCCATACCAGACAGTGATAGAGCCTGTCAGAATGCTCTCCACGGTACACCTGAAAATGTTTCCAGTATTTTTGGTGCCAAACAAAATCTCCTCAAACTAATGAAATATACTGCATTGCTCTGTTTGGACCAGGTTAGATTCTCAGAGATCTTGACACCCAGGATATTGAAACTGCTCACTCACCTCACTTCTGATCCCTCCATGAGGATTGGTTTGTGTTCCCTTGTCTTACCCTTCCTGAAGTCCCCAATCAGCTCTTTTGTCTTGCTGATGTTGAATGCAAGATTGTTGCTGCGACACCACTCAACTAGCTGGTAAATCTCGCTCCTGTACACCCTCTGATCTCCATTTGAGATCCTGCCAACAATGGTTGTATCATCAGCAAATTTATAGATGGCATTTGAGTGATACCTAGCCACACAATCATGGGTATAGAGGAAGTAGAGCAGTGGGCTACCACCTGAAGAACAGAGAGAACTGCAATGGTTTCTTACCATCTGAAACCAAATAGGATGCCTGAGACTTTTGCAGAGTACTGCATATCTGTGATATTAAGCCAGATTCTAATTCTGAATGATATAGTTTGTAAAATAATTGGAATGACAAATTCCCATTATTGAACAAAGTAAAAATAAATCTCAGCCTTTGACTGAAAGGTCATCAAAACTTTAACTGGGAAGATGATTAGTGACCAGAAACCATCGGTTTTCGGGAGTATGTATGTGAAAGGGGCCACAGTTTGAGGATAAATGGGAAGCCTTTTAGGACCGAGATTAGGAAAAACTTCTTCACACAGAGGGTGGTGAATCTGTGGAATTCTCTGCCACAGGGAACAGTTGAGGCCAGTTCATTGGCTATATTTAAGAGGGAGTTAGATATGGCCCTTGTGGCTAAAGGGATCGGGGGTATGGAGGGAAGGCTGGTACAGGGCTCTGAGTTGGATGATCAGCCATGATCATACTGAATGGTGGTGCAGGCTCGAAGGGCCGAATGGCCTACTCCTGCACCTATTTTCTATGTTTCTATGTTTCTGTAAAGATGGAGGCACTCAGGATTTAAATTCATGGTGCTTGTGGGGAACTGGGGATGACCAAGAGGCTGGAATTGAAGGAAGATAACGATAGCAGACGGATGTGACCCGGCAAAATGGAGAGGTGGATCAAGGTCTTTCTCACGGAACATCGACACCTTCTAGTTGATAATGTGAGTTTTCTAGGACTATCAATGTGTGTGCAAAGCTCGTTAGTCTGCCAGCACATGGAAGTGTTTATGCAGGAATGCTGCTGACTGGCACATTCCAAGTTGCAGGAGTACGCGCTGAGGGACATGCTTAAGGCTGGTGCAGCCACAGCAAGGAGTCAGTAGGAGAGGACCACCAGATAGGCTTCCTCCTCTACTGGACAGGGATGGGCTACATTGGTGAGGAAGCCCCTCAACTGATGTAGTGGTGAACACCACTGGGGTGGGGGGCACAAGAGCTATTGGTTTTAAGGAATATAATAGATCATGACATAACACATTATCGATGTAGAAAAGCTATTGCAGATTTATGCTTGTAGATATTTTTTATTGTGAATAAAGCTTATTTTGATCTTTTGAAAATGTGAAACACACGTAACATGCTGGAGGAACTCAGTAGGCCTCAGGCAACACCCCTGGAAAGGAATAAACAGTGGATATTTTGGGCTGAGACCCTTCAGCAGTGGATGTGAATCCTTTCCTGCTTCCGTTGAGCCACTGGAACAAGTGTTCAGGGGGAGTGCTGTGAAATTCCTGGCGCTGGTATTGACAGGGTCAGGATCTTGCCGGTTTTTATTCTGTCTCGTGAAGAGAAGTGTCACGTTGAGTAGAATGGTGCTGAATGGAAGTGTGTCTGACAGCAAGAGCAGCCAAGAAACTATTATTTCCTCCCCCCCAACCACACCGCGCATAAAGGGAAAAACAAACTGAGTTACTGCTTGAAATTAAAGTTGACAGGTGTGGATTTGAGAGTGCACAGGGCCACACTGGAATTCTCTCTGCCTGCTCTCAGTGGGCCATTGTCAGGTACTGTTTGGGGGCTTTGAGACTGAATGCCAGACCACGTTGTTTGAGGGGGCATACTTGCAGATTTTATTCCCACCCCCTTGGGGCACAGCCTCGGTCTTCCCCTGCTGACACCAGCCTCCGTAAGCCTGGATCTGGTTTATTAGTCTGTAGGTGCATCAAAGCGTGCAGTGAGGTGCTTCCTCAGCATTAAGGAGGACGTGCTGGGAGTAGCCCGCAAGTGTTGTCGTGCTTCTGGTGCCAACATGGCATGCCCACAATGTTCAGCAGAACAATATATAACAAGACAGACACAACATCAGCAAAACAAATCCTTTCCTACTCACACCCCCACACCCTGGCCATCGAGGATCAGCAACCCTCATTGTCAGAGCCTGCTGGCCTTGGGCTTTGGCCTCAGGAATCGCAGGTCTTCATTCTCAGCACCAGCCTCTATCCTCGGGGATCACTGGAGTCCAACATCCGTACCCTCTGACCAGTCTCAGATTTCCAGATCTGCTGAATGACCTTGGGTCCCCGGACCTGCTCCGCATGGACTCCTGACCCCAGCTCTTGCCATCCTTGACTGAGTCATTGGCCTTCGATCTCTGGGCCCAGCAACTTCAGAGATCACTGGTCCTCCCCATCAGCACTTGCCATCACACCCACACTTGCAGGCTGCCCCCAGCGTGTCTTTGAATTATAAAAAATAAAGTGGATGAGCTAGAGGATCAGTTGGAAATTAGCAAGTATGATATTGTAGGAATAACAGAGACATGGCTGCAAGAGGACCAGGGCTGGGAAATGAATATTCAAGGTATATGTCCTATTGAAAGGACAGACAGGTGGACAGAGGGGGTGGGGTGGCTCTGTTGGTGATGAATGAAATCCAGTCCCTTGTGAGAGGCGACATAGAATCAGGAGATGTAGAGTCAGTATGGATAGAACTGAGAAATTGTAAGGGCAAAAAGACCCTAAAGGGAGTTATCTACACACCCCCAAACAGTAGCCTGGATATAGGGTGCAAGTTGAATCAAGAGTTAAAATTGGCATGTTGCAAAGGTAATACTACGGTTCTTATGGGGATTTCAACATGCAGGTAGACTGGGAAAATCAGGTAGGTACTGGACCCCAAGAAAGGGAGTTTGTGGAGTGCCTCCAAGATGGATTCTTAGAGCAGCTTGCACTGGAACCTACCAGGGAGAAGGCAATTCTGGATTTAGTGTTGTGTAATGAACCGGATTTGATAAGGGAACTCGAGGTAAAGGAGCCATTAGGAAGTAGTGACCATACTATGCTAAGTTTTAATCTACAATTTGAGAGGGAGAAGGGAAAATCGGAAGTGTCAGTATTACAGTTGAGCAAAGGGGACTATGGAGCCATAAGGGAGGAGCTGGCCAAAATTGACTGGAAAGATACCCTAGCAGGGATGACAGTGGAACAACAATGGCAGGTATTTCTGGGAATAATACAGAAGGTGCAGGTTCATTCCAAAGAGGAAAAAAGATTCTAAGGGGAGTAAGGGCGATTGTGGCTGACAAGGGAAGTCAAGGACAGTATAAAAATAAAAGAGAAGAAATATAACATAGCAAAGATGAGTGGGAAGCCAGAGGATTGGGAAACTTTTAAAGAGCAACAGAGGATAACTAAAAAGGCAATACGGGGAGAAAAGATGAGATACGAAGGCAAGCTAGCCAAGAATATAAAGGAGGATAGTAAAAGCTTCTTTAGGTATGTGAAGAGGAAAAAAATAGTTAATACCAAAGTTGGGCCCTTGAAGACAGTAACGTGTGGATTTATTATGGGGAACAAGGAAATGGCAGATGAATTGAACAGGTACTTTGGATCTGTCTTCACTGGGGAAGACACAAACAATCTCCCAGATGTAATAGTGGCCGGAGGACGTAGGGTAACGGAGGAACTGAAGGAGATTCACATTAGGCAGAAAATGGTGTTGGATAGACTGATGGGACTGAAGGCTGATAAATCCTCAGGGCCTGATGGTCTGCACCCCAGGGTACTTAAGGAGGTGGCTCTAGAAATCGTGGACACATTGGTAATCATTTTCCAATGTTCTATAGATTCAGGATCAGTTCCTGAGGACTGGAGTGTAGCTAATGTTATCCCACTTTTTAAGAAAGGAGAGAGAGAGAAAACAGGGAATTATAGACCAGTTAGCCTGACATCAGTGGTGAGGAAGATGCTGGAGTCAATTATAAAGGATGAAATAGTGGCACATTTGGATAGCAGTAACAGGATTGGTCGGAGTCAGCATGGATTTACAAAGGGGAAATCATGCTTGACTAATCTTCTGGAATTTTGTGAGGATGTAACTATGAAAATGGACAAGGGAGAGCCAGTGGATGTAGTGTATCTGGACTTCCAGAAAGCCTTTGATAAGGTCCCACATAGGAGATTAGTGGGCAAAATTAGAGCACATGGTATTGGGGGTAGGGTACTGACATGGATAGAAAATTGATTGGCAGACAGGAAACAAAGAGTAGGGATTAATGGGCCCCTTTCAGAATGGCAGGTGGTGACTAGTGGAGTACCACAAGGCTCGGTGCTGAGACGGCAGCTATTTACACATTTACACATTAATGAGTTAGATGAAGGGATTAAGAGTAACATTAGCAAATTTGCATATGACACAAAGCTGGGTGGCAGTGTGAAATGTGTGGAGGATGTCGTGATAATGCGGGATGACTTGGACAGGTTGGGTGAGTGGGCAGATGCATGGCAGATGCAGTCTAATATGGATAAATGTGAGGTTATCCAATTTGGTGGCAAGAACAGGAAGGCAGATTACTATTTGAATGGTGTTAAATTAGGAGAAGGGGAAGTACAACGAGATCTAGGTGTCCTTGTTCATCAGTCACTGAAAGTAAGCATGCAGGTACAGCAGGCAGTGAAGAAAACTAATGGCATATTGGCCTTCATAACAAGGGGAGTTGAGTATAGGAACAAAGAGGTCCTTCTGCAGTTGTACAGGGCCCTGGTGAGACCACACCTGGGGTATTGTATACAGTTTTGGTCTCCAAATTTGAGGAAGGACGTCCTTGCTATTGAGGAAGTGCAACGTAGGTTCACGAGGTTAATTCCCGGGATTCCAGAACCAGAGGCCACAATTTGAGAATAAGGGTTAAGCCATTTCGAACGGAGTTGAGGAAAAACTTCTTCATCCAGAGAGTTGTGGATCTGTGGAACGCGCTGCCTTAGAAGGCAGTGGAGGCCAATTCTCTGGATGCTTTCAAGAAAGAGTTAGATAGAGCTCTTAATGATAGCGGAGTCAAGGGATATGGGGAGAAGGCAGGAACGGGGTACTGATTGTGGATGATCAGCCATGATCACAGTGAATGGCGGTGCTGGCTCGAAGGGCGGAATGGCCTACTCCTGCACCTACTGTCTATTGTCTATTGAATTGTTTGTCTTTGACACAAATAACACACCTCAATATATGTTTTGAGGTACGGGTGACAAATGAAGCTAATCTTCTTACGGATGCTACAGAAAAGGTTCTCAGACTTCAGGCTGGTCTCTGTCTGGTTGTTTGAGCTGTCCCATGGATCTGCAGAGGGTAACAGGCAGTTTCACCACAGCCTGATAGAGAATGGTTTTGCTGAGCCCGAGGATATCCTTTGCTAGAGGAACCCGTGCAACTTTGTCAGAGGTGCTGTCTT
Source organism: Mobula hypostoma (assembly GCF_963921235.1). Lineage (NCBI taxonomy): Eukaryota > Metazoa > Chordata > Chondrichthyes > Myliobatiformes > Myliobatidae > Mobula > Mobula hypostoma. Next base: position 153,817,091 of record NC_086098.1, on the reverse strand, counting down.
CCAGAGGAAGATGTACACTCGTGACGTCTGCTCCAAGATGAGCAGAAAGTGATAGACACAGCCCAGTCCACCTCAGGCAAAACCCTCCCCACCGTTAAGCACAGCTACAAGCAACACTGCCACAAGAGTGTAGCATCCATCATCAAGGACTCGCACCATCCAGGCAATGTTTTCTTCTTGCTTCTACCATTAGGTAGAGGATAGAGTGGCCTTAGGTCCCACACCATCTGTGATGGTATCGGGTTTGCTGACTGCGAAGTCTAAACTCATCTGGTGACTTTGAGCTCTACGGGATATAAATAGGCATGAGTAACCACACTAAAGGGGGATTTTACTGTAACTACCCAATCTTCAAAGGGCTGTTTACCCCCTGGTTATTCTCCACGGTGAGTTTAGCTGCAAAATCCCACTATTTGAGTGGTAAATCCCTTCTTACCAAAGAGAAAATACGTCCAGGTAACAAAGTAGTTTAAAAACACATTTAAATCCAAACAATATTCTTAAAATACATTTAAAATTCACAGAGGATTTCTATCTAAAACATTTCAAAATTCTTATGGAGCATTTTTATCTTATCTTGAATCATTGAATCATAATCTTGAATCCTGAAACATTATTAAACCATTTCCAAATTACAGTCCATTTTTAAAACACAAGGCATAAAGCACAAAGAATTAAAGAAGTCTTAAACTCAAAAGATTTCCAAAACACAAAAGATTTCTTGTACTCAAAGGATTTCTAAACAGGTACAATTCCTATAAACTAAAAAGACATATTGAAATAAGTCACCCATCTTAGAAACCAAAGCTGGGGGAATGGAATCTAGTTCACCCTGTGTTTCTTCCGTGATTCTTCTTGATGTTTCTTACCCCATTCCTAATAAGCCTGAACCATTCTCTACATTTATGGTATAACCCATTTCTCTCACTCGGGTAACTTCACAAGCATGTGGTATTTCCTCAGATATCCTTCAAACACAAATGGTCTAAAAGCATTTTTTTGAGATATAGATGTCAACTAAAGCTGTAAATGCCGTGAAGCTAACTTCCTTCACCACATAACGTTTCCAAACTATAAACACATCAGTTATTGATATGCTAAATGATATTATCCATGCATTCTACAAGCTTCCATTAACTAACCAATTTAAGAGTCAGCTTGTTTGTTTGAAAAAACTCAAATTAAACAACCCACTGTCTTACAATCTACCTTGATACCTTGAGCAGTTACAAAGCAGGTGCAGTGACAAGCATTTGCTTCTACACAGACAGGGCATCTGCAAAATACACAGTTTATTTACAAAGCTGTTCTACAGACAATGCTTTGTTTTAACTTCAAACTGATTACAGATTTCCATGTACATTTTAAGAACAGAAGACCAACTGTCGCTTATGACCAGAAGTTAAACAAAGCAATATAGTTGAAAGTTTACTTACAACTGTTTTTGAACTTAGAAGTTGGAGATCTATTCAGAAAACAAGCCTAGCAAAAAAAAACAAGTGAATATCCATCACACACCAGGTTCAGGAACAGATATCACCCTACAACCATTAGGCTCCTGAACTAGTGTAGATAACTTCACTCATCATAATGCTGAACAGACTCCACAACCTATAGACTCACTCTCAAGGACTACAGCTCACGTTCTCAGTTATTTGTTTACTTTTAAAATTTTCATATTGGCATGATTTATCCTCTTTTTCACAATGAATGCTTGTCAGTTGTTGTTGTATATAGTTTTCCATTGTATTTCTTTATTTTCCTGTAATGTCTGCAAGAAAATTAATCTCAAGGTAGTATACAGTGACATGAATGTACTTTGATAATAAACTTACAGTTGATATGATTAGCTATTCTAGAGGGAGGAGGCAGGTTCTGGAACCAGTGAAGAGATACTGGAACAAGATCTAAATGTGCAAGTAATGAGCTACATTAAAACACTTATCAACTTGTTTTATTTAATCAAATCCCATCATCTCATTATATTCTTGGCCACTTTCCCTTCATAAAATTCCTTCTAATTGTCTTTTACATCTATTTGCACTGTCTGCATTAGGGTAATTTACACTGATTTATTCCACAGCTCCCTTCTCCTCAGATGGAGATGTATCATCTGATGTTCCTGGGGCTTCGTGTTTCCTTCACTTGCTTTGGAGTTGTGCAACTAATGATGCTGGAGGAACTCAGCAGGTCAGACTGCATCTATGGAGGGGAATGGGCAGTTGACATTTCACCTGGGCCCATCTCAACCCAAAATATCGACTGTCCATTTCCCTGCAGAGATTCTGCTGGACCTGCTGAGTTCCTCCCAGATCCCATTGTTCAAGATTCCAGCTACTGCAGTCTTCAGTTTTGGAACTGTCCACTTACTTAAGTTGTCTTCATTGTTTCTTTTAAATGTCTTTCTCCTTTTCTTTGTTAATGTTCTACCATTTTTAAGGTGGCATCCATCATTAAGGACCCTCACCATCCTGGTCATGTACTCTCCTCACTAATACCATCAGGGAGGAGGTACTAAAGTTGGTAGATACACATTCAACATCTTAGGAGCTGCTTTTCCCCTTTCAGTATCAGGTTTTTGAATAGTTCATAAACCTGACCCGACTATTTTGCTCTCTTTTTGCACTCTAATTTTTTTGTAAATAGCTCATTGTAACTTACGGATGTTTTTGTGCATTGCAGTGTACTGCTGCAAGCAAATTTCATGACATATGTAAGTGACAACTAACCTAAATATTTATCATCTTTATCAGGACTGTCCTATGTAGAACTCTCTAAGCTCCTGCTCAACAGTAGCTGCTGGATATCCACATGGTCCAGATGGTGGACTTCTTTGATGATAGATGTTGCCTTCTTTTGATAGTGCCTCCTGGATATATCACTGATGGCAGGAGTGATGTACCAGAAATGTATTGGACTATGTCTACCAATCCCCTGTGCTTTGCAGTATAGACCATGATGCAACCAGTCAGAATACGTCATAGTTCTCATATATTTCAATCTGCATAGTTCTCAAGTAGTTAGAGGGAAAGAGGGTGAACATATGCCTAAATTATTTAGTGTCAGGATGTAATGGTCAGTAAAGTATAGTGGATCCTTAGTTTCATAAATAAGATAGAAAAACATGACATTTGTCCTGGGACCAGCACAAAACTCCCAGTACAAAGGAGATATGACAGCACCTCGACTTTCCTTGAGACATGCGCAGATTCAGTGTATCATCAAAAATGTTAACGAACTTCTGTAGATGCACAGTGCAGAATATGCTAACTGGTTGCATCATGACCTGGTATGGAAACACCAATCCCAAGAACAGAAAAGGTGACAGAAAGTGATGGATACAGCCCAGACCATCACAGGCAAAGTCCTCCACACCATTCAGCAAAATTAGAGGGAGTGCTACCTCGAGAAAATAGTATCCATCATCAAAGAACCGCACTATCCAGCCCATGCCCGCTTCTCACCACTGCCATTGGGCAGGAGATACAGAAGCCATCAGGTCTCACACCACCAGGTTCAGGAAGAGTTACTACCCTAAAACCATCAGGTCCCACACCACCAGGTTCAGGAAGAGTTAATACCCTACAACCATCAGATCCCATGCCATCAGATTTAGGAACAATTATTACACTAAAACCATCAGGTCCCACACCACCAGGTTCAGGATCAGCTGTTTCCCTACAACCATCAGGTCCCACACCACCAGGTTCGGGAACAGTTATTACCCTATGACCTTCAGGCTGCTGAACGACTGATCTTCACTCACCACAGCACTGAACTGACTGACTGTATAACTATATAACCTACAGACTCACTTTCTATGACTCTACAACTCATGTAATATTTTTATTTGAATAGTTTGTCCTCTCTTCCACTTTGGTTGTTTGTCAGTATTTGTTTATGTCGAGTTTATTAAAGATTTTACGGTACTGCTTTACTGTAAATACTTGCAAGAAAGTGAATCTCAAGGCAGCATATGGAAATGTGTATGCAATAAACTGAACTTTGAGGGATTTCAGCTGCAACATTAGACTAGAGAAACTGGGGTTGTTCTCCTTAACAAAGAAATTTGAGGAGATTTGATAGAGGTGGACAAGTTAAGTGAAGGTATTCCTTCCTATTGGTGATGGTTCAAGGACAGGGTTTTGCCCTTTAAAGGGTTTTGCCCTTTATTGGATGAAAGATCCTGAGGGGATTTGAGCAGAGAAAATACTTTACACTGTGTTGTTAAGTTGTGGAATTCATTTTCTGTAGAGGTGGTAAAAACATTCACTCAACTTTTCAAGGTGCAATTAGACAGGCACAAGGATTAATTGACAGGATTCTGGGATTTGGTATCAGAATGGGACTGATGAGATGTTATATTCAACGTGGGCTCAGTGGCCTCCTGTGCTGGCAAAATACTGATTTAACTTTTCCAGCTCAGAACAATTTGTCCACTCATTTTGACATTTCAATGTGCTTTGTTGAACTGGGTCCAGATCTGGTTCCCTTCATTTCACTCCTCCATCCATCTCCAACCACCCTACTCCTCTCACCGCTCCGCAACTATCGGACGCTGAACAAGCTCCTCACAGCTTTAGTGACCACATGAATTTCCAACTGTGGAGAAACAGTACAGAGTTGTGGACACGGTTCAGTAGATGACAGAAACCAGTCTCCCCTCCATGGCTGCTTTACTAAAGCAGTGCGAAAGGGAGACAAAGACACCACCTAGCCCAGACATTCCCTCTTCTCCGCTCTCCCATCAGACAGAAGATACAAAAGCCTGAAAGCACGTACCATCAGCTCAAGGACAATGTCTACCCTGCCGCTGTAAGACTATCGAACAATCCTCTAATACAATAAAGTGAGCACTTCACCTCACAATCTACCCCATTCTGGAACTGCTGCTTATTGTCTGCCTATACTGCACTCTCCCTGTAACTGTAACACTCTATTCTGTTCTCTGATTTTGCTTTCCTTTTGTACAACCTCACCTCATTGTGGTAATGAAATGGTCTGAAGGAACAGTAAAACAACCTCACTGTATTGTGGTAATGAAATGGTCTCTATGGACAGTAAAACAACCTCACAGTATTATCGTAATGAAATGGTCTGTATGGACAGTAAAACAACCTCACTACATTATGGTAATGAAATGGTGTCTATGGACAGTAAAACAACCTCACTGCATTGTGGTAATGAAATGGTGCCCATGGACAGTAAAACAACCTCACTGCATTGTGGTAATGAAATGGTCTGTACGGACATACAAAACAATGTTCTACCCTGCACCTCAGTACACGTGGCAATAGTAGACCAATTTACCAATTAGTTAGAAGCAAGTGTAAATCAGATGACCTAGTAGCCTGTCCAACATCCAACTGTGACATCAGCCTTGCAGTTTAGTTCACGCACTGTAATCTTGCATCTCCTTGATTTAGATGAAGGAATTAAAAATAACATTAGTAAATTTGCAGATGACACAAAGCTGGGTGGCAGTGTGAAATGTGAAAAGGATGTTATGAGAATGCAGGGTGACTTGAACAGGTTGGGTGAGTGGGCAGATGCATGGCAGATGCAGTTTAATGTGGATAAATGTGAGGTTATCCACTTTGGTGGCAAGAACAGGAAGGCAGATTACTAACTGAATGGTGGAAAGTTAGGAAAAGGGGAAGTACAACGAGATCTATGTGTCCTTGTTCATCAGTCACTGAAAGTAAGCATGCAGGTACAGCAGGCAGTGAAGAAAGCTAATGGCATGTTGGCCTCCATATCAAGGGGAGTTGAGTATAGGAGCAAAGAGGTCCTTCTGCAGTTGTACAGGGCCCTGGTGAGACCACACCTGGAGTATTGTGTGCAGTTTTGGTCTCCAAATTTGAGGAAGGACATTCTTGCTATTGAGGGAGTGCAGCGTAGGTTCACGAGGTTAATTCCCGGGATGGCGGGACTGTCATATGTTGAAAGATTGGAGCGACTGGGCTTATATACACTGGAATTTAGAAGGATGAGAGGGGATCTGATTGAAACATATAAGATTATTAAGGGATTGGATATGCTAGAGACAGGAAACATGTTCCCGATGTTGGGGGAGTCCAGAACCAGAGGCCACAGCTTAAGAATAAGGGGTAGGCCATTTGGAACGGAGTTGAGGAAAAACTTTTTCACCCAGAGAGTTGTGGATCTATGAAAAGCTCTGTCTCAGAAGGCAGTGGAGGCCAGTTCAGAGTTAGATAGAGCTCTTAAAGATAGTGGAGTCAAGGGATATGGGGAGAAGGCATGAACAGGGTACTGATTGTGGATGATCAGCTATGATCACAGTGAATGGCGGTGCTGGCTCAAAGGGCCGAATGGCCTACTCCTGCACCTATTGTCTATTCAGGTTTCTACCAATCCTGATGCAGGGTCTCCGCCTGGAATGTCGACTCTGTCTTGGCCTCCCCTGATGTTTGATGCACTGAGTTACACAGCACTTTGTCGAGGCTTTATAAGACATGGGTCAGACCACACTTGGAGTATTGTGAGCAATTTTGGGCCCCTCATCTGGGATGTGCTGGCATTGGAGATGGTCCAGAGGAGGTTCACAAGGATGATCTTGGGAATGAAAGGATTAATTTATGAGGAGAATTTGATGGCTCTGGACCTGTACTCACTGGGTTAGAAGAATGAGGAGAGATCTCATTGAAACCTATCAAATATTGAAAGACCTAGACAGGGTGGACATGGAGAGGAGGTTTTCAATAGTGAGGGAATCTAGGACCACAGGGCACAATGTCAGAATAAATCTGTCCCTTTAGAACAGAGGTGAAGAGGAATTTCTTTAGGCAGAGGTTGGTGAATCCATAGATGGTTGTGGAGGCTAAGTTAAAGGTATAATTAAAGTGGAGGCTAATAGGTTATTGATTAGTAATGATGTTAAAGATTAAAGAGAGAAGACAGGAGAATGGGATTCAGAGGGATATTAAATTTGTCATGATGGGAATGGCAGAACAGACTCGATTCTGCTCCTCTGTCTTATGGTCTTAAATACAATTTGTTTCTAATTGTTGTAAATGGTTCTATACTGAGAAATGTGTGTAGATTTTACAATATGGAACCCTGGGGAGATGGTACATTGTAGAACCTAGTTTCTTATGCCAGTTTGAAACCACAGTTCAATACATTTCTGGCAACAACTTGTGAATGGTGAAGCCAAGTTCCACACTGCTGTTGACTGACTTTCCCAATACAGTCATGTTAAAGGCATTTATCAGTTGCAGGGTCTTTCCTCTGGAAATTCCACATTAAAGACTGGTTTGGTTTATGGGCAGAGTTCACTCAAAACCTCAGGCAGATTCCAAAAACTCTGGTGAACAGGTTTTTGCCACTCAGCTGCACACTAGGGACAGTTCAGAGCCACCAATTTACCTAGCAACCTGCATGTCTTTGGGATGTGGGCAGAAACTGGAGCACCCGGAAGAAATCCACGCAGTCACAGGAAGAGCATGCAAACTCCACAAAAAGAGCATCCTTTGGCGCTACGAGGCAGCGGCTTTACCATCTGCTAGCTAGTTCCCTACAATAAATTTCTTTTTAAGGGTAATTTAAATTTTAAATCTGATTACAAATAAGTGATTGAGAAATCCAAACATGAGGAAATCTGCAGATGCTGGAAATTCAAGCAACACACCCAAAATGCAGGTGGAACACAGCAGACCAGGCACTATCTATTGGAAGAGGTACAGTCGACATTTCGGGCCAAGACCCTTCGTCAGAACTAACTGATAGTAAGAGATTTGAAAGTGGGAGAGGGAGGGGGAGATCCAAAATGATAGGAGAAGACAGGAGGGGGAGTGATGGAACTAAGAGCTGGAAAGTAGACTGGCAAAAGGGATACAGAGCTGGAGAAGGGGGAGGATCATGGGACGGGAAGCCTAGGGAGAAAGAAAGGGGGAGGGGAGCCCAGAGGAAGATGGAGAGCAGACAAGGAGTGAGAGAGACAGAGGGAGAAAAAAGAGAGAGGGAAAAAATAAATAAATTAGGGATGGGGTAAGAAGGGGAGGAGGGGCATTAACGGAACTTAGAGAAGTCAATGTTCATGCCATCAGGTTGGAGGCTACCCAGACGGAAGAAACCCAATCTGCTTATCTAAAATCTTTTTTTTTGAAGTGATAAATGCAGCAGATGTATTAGTCAGTCATGGCCATTTTGCGAAGCCATATATCAAAGGATATTTTCTAAGGTGACTTTTCAAAACTGTTGATGATGCTTTAAGATGCAATTTTATCACAGTGGTTGAAGTGAGAATCTGTGCTCAAACGAAGTTCAGCAGAAGTTGGAGTAACAAATAAAACGTGGGTCCACACCACGGCAATTTTTGGATGTATTTATTCCAAGTGGAAAACTTGAGCACAATGCTGCTAGGATTTTCCTGAAACCTGCCTGTTTTTCACATCTCCTTGCTGGCGGCAGTAATGTTGCTGCCTCTGAGTCTTTTATAACGTTACAATCCTTTAAAAAGAGATTAGATTTTGCTCTTCAGTTCAGATTGTAAAGTGGCAATGCCAGTGATGTCAGAACCTTTCTCCCAGCGTACAGCAATTAGACTGGCCTCCCAAAGCACTTAAGCTTAATAATGTACAATCCAATCTTATTTTTACCTGGAGATTAAAAAGGATCAACGAAGCCAATACATCAGTCGGGGTTTAGTCATCCAGGTCATCATAGAGTTATGCAGTGTGGAAATTCATCCAATCTGATCAGATGGTGACAAGGAAGCATGCAGGAGTGAAATAGATACAGCCTCGCACTCAATGTCAGGAAGACCGAGAAATTGATTGTGGGTTTCAGGAAGGTGAAGTTGGGACAACAACACCAGTCCTTATTGTGGAGGCAGAAGTGGAAAGGGTGAACAGCTTCAAGTTCCTGACTGTCAGTACCTTGGAAGATCTGTTTTGGGCCCAACACAAAGATTCAGTCATGAGGAAGGGATGTCAGTGCCTCTACCTCATTTGGAGTTTCAGGAGATTAGGTACGTATGTCACCAAACACTGGAAAATCTCGACACTCGTACCATGGAGACTATTCTGCATCACCTCTCTGTTCAGAGGCTCCATTACCCAGGATCGACAGAGGCTGCAGAGGGCTGTAGGCTCAGCTAGTTCCATTACAGGCTCGTCTCCTCACCATCAAGATCATCTTCAAAGGTCAGTGCTTCAAGAAGGCAACATCCACTAAGGACTCTCACGTCCAGGACATTTCCTCTTCTTGGTGCAGGAGCCTGAAGACTCACACTCAATATTTTAGGGACAGCTTCCTTCCCCTCCTCCATCAGATTTCTGAATAGTCCATGAACCCATGGACACCACCTCATCTTTCCCCTTTTGCACAATTTATTTAATTGTGTAACTCACAGTTCTTTAAAATCTACCTTGCACTGCACTGTTACTGCGAGATGTGGCAATTAATGTAATGTTTGTAAAGGAGATGGGAGGCCTGTCCTGGTGTTGCAGGACAGTTCGTGGGTGACGGACGGAGGGAGGGAGGAAAGGAGCATGTTTTACTGTTGTTTTGTTGCTTGTTGTGGTCTGTGTTGTTCTGCCGTCACTGTGGCCATGCTTTGTTGGTGCTTCAGGTAGATGATACATCAGTCAGATCTGATCCTGGTCTTTCCCATCACTGAGACAGTCACGTCTTTCCAGTAAGCAAGATGAGGGGTGGGTTGTGGATGGTAGGGCAGCAGGGAGTTGAAGGGTGGGGGGAAGCGGTGTGACGAAGGCCTGTGACTGATTACGGACAGCACATGGTGCACTCGGTAAAACACTCATCCCCAGCAGTAATAGTGACTGGGTCTGAATCAGAGCTGCTGCATGGAGCGATCTCATATGGAGGCAGCAGCAACCTGCACAGGTGTGCTGATGGTGGAGGATACCATCCTTAATTGGATAATTGAGTTAATTAGCTTTTGGTTGGTCTAGGGGGAGGGGCTTAGCAGTTATAAGCCTCAGGTTACCAAGGCTTTGAGTTTAGTTTTCTTTTGTGTTTAGTCTGAGGGTGGCTATGTATATTGTTTTTTTTCCAGTTTTTGTTTGTTTTGAGGTAAATAAAAGCACCTTAATCTATTTTTGTGACTCAAGCCATCTTGTTATTTTTCTTAAACAATTGACCCACAGTTTTTTGTGACAGGCGGTCAGGGAGGGGGGAATGGGGTTAATTGAGATGGATTGGGGTGCATGTGGCTGACTTGATTGCTTCCACCCTGAGATTTTCCCACTGTGAAACACCTCAGCTATGAAGCCATCCATGAGGACTAATTGGAGACAAGAGATTGCAGATGCTGGAATCTGCAGCAATACAGAAGACGCTCGGGGTGATCAACGGGCCAGTCGGAGCTGATGAGTGCGTCAGGACGCATCAGCGGAGGTAAACAGATCATCAGTGTTTCGGTCAACACCCTTCATCTGGACTGGGGAAAAGCAATCTCTGCAAGTCCACTGAGAAATCCAAAGCCCAATGTTTGTGAGCCTGAGTCTTCTGGAGGCAGGAGGCTGAAGAAGACACCCAGTCCTGGAGTTAGAGGAGCATGTGGGTGAGGGGGAGGAATGAGGATTGTTTTGTTGCTTATTGTGGTCTCTGTTGCTCTGCTGGACATTGTGGGCATGCTATGTTGGTGCCGGAATGTATAGCAACACTTGTGGGCCGCTCCCTGCATGCCCTCGGGTGTGTTTGGCTGTTAATGATACAGATCACTGGATGTTTCAATGTACACGCGATAAATAAACTTAAATTGTGAATGTATGGAGGGCTGATGAAACATTTGAGCTTATATGTCAATTTCCCTTTTTTTAAAGATGAGCTTCATTTACTATGTGCTTGGAAAGCTTTAGACATACAGTGCAATGTGACTTTTGTGTCAACCACCGACGCAGACTGAGGATATGCAAGGGGCAGCCACAAGCCCGCAGCCTGCCAGGATTCCAGCGCTAACATAGCATGTCCACAACTTGCCAACACCGACCCCTTTGTCTTTGGAACGAGAGAGGAACCTGGAGCCCAGGGGAGGCCCATGTGGTTTTGGGGAGAATGTACACACTCCTACAGACAGTGGTGGGAACTGAACCCCGATCGCGGGCGCTGTAACGTGTTGTGCTAACCGCTACGCTGTGGATTTCCCTCCACAGATGTTGCCTGACGTTGTGTACACGATGGGAGCTAGTCATCTCCCTGGTCTGTAAGCCTGAACAACACTCAGTAAGGTTTGAAGCCAGTTATAGATCTTGCCAATTCGTATATTCATTTCACAAGAATAAATATTTAGAGGGAGAAGTTTTGGAAGTGTTACAAGAGAATTCAACACTTTCTGGCAGTGCGTTGGTTCCTTCACATCAACCAGTTTTTGCTGGCAATTCCCTTGTGGTTTTCCCAAAATCATCACAGTAAAATACATCCTTGGGTCAGGTTGTGCATTTGAATGACGGAGTCCATAGCCGTTGCTTACACTCACTCTGAAAGCAACCATTGGCTCTCATTTAGTCAAACAGGCTGAGGAGCTTTCAGTAAGAGAAAAGAGGCTGATCAAAGGGAAGTCAGTGATTACAAAGGAAGGCCTTGGACACGATGGGTGAGACACGACGCAGACACAGACAACGGGTGGATTCCTTTAATGGAGAATGTCTGTGCATGACTTTGTTTAACCTGGGGAGGCTGATGGAGAGGCAGCCACCACATGGTCATTGACAGATCGGGGTCACGGTCCAGTCGAGAGGAATGTGGCCCCTTCAGCAATGAAAGGCTTTTCCTGCTATGTACTTGTTCCTTGAAATATTTGCCTTTCTGAAATTTAAGATCAAATGAGACCATTCGGCCCCTGGTATCCCTGCCTGCAAGGTCGGAACTCTTACTTCCTCATGGTGTTAATGGTCTACCTGGTTTCCTGCCGTCTTTCAGCAATAGCCTTGACCCATTTCTTAACTGCAAAATGACGCTGCAGGGAGATGTCTCAATCATTAATGGCAATGGACTCAGGGGAATGAGTGACAGAGAGAGGCTGTGCAGAAAGGGATTTTATTCATTGGAGCCGAGGAGAAGGAAGGACAATCTTACAAAGGTGTATAAAATCAGGAGGGGCATAGATAGGGCCTTTTTCCAAAGATTGGGGCATCAAGGACAAGAGAGCAGTTGTTTAAGGTGAAAGGGGAAAATTTTAATATAAACCTGAGAGACAGTATTTTCACTCAGAGTATGGTATGTACATGGAATGAGCTGCTGGATAACATTGTTGAGCCAGATACATTAACAGCATTTGAAAGGTATTTGGACAGGTGCTCGGGACAGGCACATTCCTCTTAATTCATCCCAGGCTCTCACACTCACCTGCACACTGGAGCAACTTACAGTCCAAACATCGCTGGGGAATTCACAGAGAGAACGTACAAACTGCAGACTGCCAGAACTGGAAAGCAGTATTAAACCTGGGTCACCAGTATTAAAACTGGTCCAACACCCCCCTGGGTCACTACCTGTGTCCAACAACCCCTGGGTCAGTGGTCAGACAGCTGTACCACAACCTGTGTCCAACACCCCCTGGGTCACAATCTGTGTCCATCATTCCCTGGGTCACTGGTCAGACAGCTGTCCCACAACCTGTGTCCAACACCCCCTGGGTCACCGGTCAGACAGCAGCCTTTGCAACCTGTGTCCAACACCCCCTGGGTCACTGGTCAGACAGCTGTCCCACAACCTGTGTCCAACACCCCCCTGGGTCACAACCAGTGTCCAACACACCCTGGGTCACTGGTCAGACAGCAGCTTCACTACCTGTGTCCAACACCCCCTGGGTCACCGGTCAGACAGCAGCCTTTGCAACCTGTGTCCAACACCCCCTGGGTCACTGGTCAGACAGCTGTCCCACAACCTGTGTCCAACACCCCCTGGGTCACTACCTGTGTCCGACACCCCCTGGGTCACTGGTCAGACAGCTGTCCCATAACCTGGGTCCAACACCCCCCGGGTCATGGGTCAGACACCCAGCAGCTTCACATCCTGTGTCCAACACCCCCTGGGTCACTGATCAGACACCAGCCCCACTACCTGTGTCCAACAGCCCTCTGGGTCACAACCTGTGTCCAACACCCCCTGGGTCACTGGTCAGACAGCAGATTCACTACCTGTGTCCAACACCCCCGGGTCACTGTTCAGACAGCAGATTCAGACCAGTGATCCGGGGGGGTGTTGGACACAGGTAGTAGAGCTGCTGTCTGACCAGTGACCCGGGGGGTGTTGGACACAGATAGTGGTCAGACAGCAGATTCACAAACTGTGTCCAACACCCCGCTACTCCCATTCATAGATACAGGATTATAGAAGGAAGATTTGTTATCGTGAGTGAAAAGATTTAAAGATTAGCTTTATTTGTCAAATGTGCATCAACATCCAACTCGGTCAGAGATGTGTATTACGATGCTTCTGGTGCCAATTCAACGTGCCCACATTAAACATTAAACATGCCCACATCTTACTACCCCTGAGTGGAATGTGGGAGGAGACCCCCATGTTACAGAGGGAGCATGCTAACTCCTTACCGACAAATTCAACCCCGATCTTACAGCTGCCACTATAAAGCGATACCCTAACCATTTCACAAGTGTGCTGCCCTAAACTAACAATCAAAATAGTAAATATCCTGCAGACACTTAAAATTTCCCATAAATACTTAAATAGGCAGCAGGAAAGCGGAGTCTTCACATTCAGATCCAGATTCTCACTGGAGGTCAGAGGTTTAAGCCTGGTTGCTGAGGGAATTCAGCCTGACACTGTCAGACTTTTGCAGAATAATGTTATTTTTTTATTCATAGTTCTAACATTTTGTATCAGTTGTTTGGCTAAAATTAATGAGTACTATTGTGGTCTGCAGTGTTTCTACCCAAAGTCTCACTGTGAATGCACATCATGAAGCAGGGGAACACACCAATGACCTGTCAGAGCAAAGACTGAGGGATGAGAAGATAATGAAACAAATAATTTGAGACAGGTGAAAGAATGACAAATATTATTCAGTGGTAAAGTCGGTAGATTAAGTGAGAACAACTAGAAAAGCGAAAGTTGAAGAATGTCTGTGATTTATTTTAATTTTCTTTACAAGGATTCTGCCAGTGAAAACCTGAGTTTTTGGGAAAGTTTGAATAAGTTTTCCCTGGAGCGTAGGAGGTTGAGGGGAGACTTGATAGAGGTATACAAACCAAACCAAAAGCCGTGGATGAACCAGGAGGTACATCGTCTACTGAAGGCTAGACCTGTGGGATTCAAGTTCAGCAACCCAGGCCTGTACCAGAAAATCAGGTATGATTTGCGGAAGGCTATTTCAAGGGCGAAGGGACAATTTTGAACGAGGTTGGAGGTGATATCAGATGCACGGCAACTCTGGCAGGGACTGCAAGACATTACTTCCGACAAAGCGAAACCCAGAAGTATGAATGGCAGCAATGCTTCACTACCAGATGAATTCAATGCCTTCTATGCACACTTTGAAAGGGAGAACACAGCTACAGTTGTGAAGATCCCTGTTGCAGCTGATGACCCTGTGATCTCTGTCTCAGAGGCCAATGTTAGTCTGCCTTTAAAGAGAGTGAACCCTCGCAAGGCAGAAGGTCCCGATGGAGTACGTGGTAAGGCTCTGAAAACCTGTGCCAACCAACTAACGGGAGTATTGAAGGACATTTTCAACCTCTCACTGCTATGGGCAGAAGTTCCCACTTGCTTTAAAAAGGCAACAATTATAGAAATGCCTAAGAAGAATAATGTGGGCTGCCTTAATGACTATCACCCGGTAGCACTCACATCGACAGTGATGAAATGCTTTGAGAGGTTGGTTATGACTAGACTGAACTCCTGCCTCAGCAAGACCCATTGCAATTTGTCTATCATCACAATAGGTCAATGGCAGACGCAATCTCAATGGCTCTCCACATGGCTTTAGACCACCTGAGCAACACTAACACCTACGTCAGGATGCTGTTCATTGACTTTAGCTCAGTATTTAATACCATCGTTCCCACAATCCTAATTGAGAAGTTGCAGAACCTGGGCCTCTGTAACTCCCTCTGTAACTGGATCCTCGACTTCCTAACCAGAAGACCACAGTCTGTGTGGGTTGGTGATAACATATCCTCCTCGCTGACGATCAACACTGGCGCACCTCAGGGGTGTGTGCTAAGCCCACTGCTCTACTCTCTATATACACATGACTGTGTGGCTAAGCATAGCTCAAACACCATCAACAAATATGCTGACGATACAAGCATTGTTGGTAGAATCTCAGGTGGTGACCAGAGGGCTTACGGAGTGAGATATGCCAACTAGTGAAATGGTGCCACAGCAACAACCTGGCACTCAATGTCAGTAAGATGAAAGAGCTGATTGTGGACTTCAGGAAGGGTAAGATGAAGGAATACATACCAATCCTCATAGAGGGATCAGAACTGGAGAGAGTGAGCAGCTTCAAGATCTCTGAGGATCTAACCTGATCCCAACATATTGAGCAACATACATCAAAGTTGCTGGTGAACGCAGCAGGCCAAGCAGCATCTATAGGAAGAGGCGCAGTCAACGTTTCAGGTCGAGACCCTTCATCAGGACTAACTGAAGGAAGAGTGAGTAAGGGATTTGAAAGCTGGAGGGGGAGGGGGAGATGCAAAATGATAGGAGAAGACAGGAGGGGGAGGGATAGAGCCGAGAGCTGGACAGGTGATTGGCAAAAGGGGATACGAGAGGATCATGGGACAGGAGGTCCGGGAAGAAAGACAAGGGGGGGGGTGACCCAGAGGATGGGCAAGAGGTACATTCAGAGGGACAGAGGGAGAAAAAGGAGAGTGAGAGAAAGAATGTGTGCATAAAAATGAGTAACAGATGGGGTACGAGGGGGAGGTGGGGCCTTAGCGGAAGTTAGAGAAGTCAATGTTCATGCCATCAGGTTGGAGGCTACCCAGACGGAATATAAGGTGTTGTTCCTCCAACCTGAGTGTGGCTTCATCTTTACAGTAGAGGAGGCCGTGGATAGACATGTCAGAATGGGAATGGGATGTGGAATTAAAATGTGTGGCCACTGGGAGATCCTGCTTTCTCTGGCGGACAGAGCGTAGATGTTCAGCAAAGCGGTCTCCCAGTCTGCGTCGGGTCTCACCAATATATAAAAGGCCACATCGGGAGCACCGGACGCAGTATATCACCCCAGTCGACTCACAGGTGAAGTGATGCCTCACCTGGAAGGACTGTTTGGGGCCCTGAATGGTGGTAAGGGAGGAAGTGTAAGGGCATGTGTAGCACTTGTTCCGCTTACACGGATAAGTGCCAGGAGGGAGATCAGTGGGGAGGGATGGGGGGGACGAATGGACAAGGGAGTTGTGTAGGGAGCGATCCCTGCGGAATGCAGAGAGAGGGGGGGAGGGAAAGATGTGCTTAGTGGTGGGATCCCGTTGGAGGTGGCGGACGTTATGGAGAATAATATGTTGGACCCGGAGGCTGGTGGGGTGGTAGGTGAGGACCAGGGGAACCCTATTCCTAGTGGGGTGGTGGGAGGATGGAGTGAGAGCAGATGTACGTGAAATGGGGGAGATGCGTTTAAGAGCAGAGTTGATAGTGGAGGAAGGGAAGCCCCTTTCTTTAAAAAATGAAGACATCTCCCTCGTCCTAGAATGAAAAGCCTCATCCTGAGAGCAGATGCGGCGGAGACGGAGGTATTGCGAGAAGGGGATGGCGTTTTTGCAAGAGACATGGTGAGAAGAGGAATAGTCCAGATAGCTGTGAGAGTCAGTAGGCTTATAGTAGACATCAGTGGATCATTTCCCAACATATTGATGTAGTCATAAAGAAGGCAAGACAGCAGCTATACTTTATTAGGAGTTAGAAGCGATTTGATATGTCAACAAATACGCTCAAGAACTTCTATAGATGTACCGTGGAGAGCATTCTGACAGGCTGCATCACTGTCTGGTATGGAGGTGCTACTGCACAGGACCGAAAGAAGCTGCAGAAGGTTGTAAATCTAGTCAGCTCCATCTTGGGCACTAGCCTACAAAGTACCCAGGACATCTTTAGGGAGCAGAGTCTCAGAAAGGCAGAGTCCATTATTAAAGAACACCAGCATCCCGGGCATGCCCTTTTCTCACCGTTACCATCAGTCAGGAGATACAGAAGCCTGAAGGCACACACTCAGTGATTCAGGAACAGTTTCTTCCCCTCTTCCATCCAATTCCTAAATGGATATTGAAGCTTTAGACATGACCTCACTTTTTTAATATACAGTATTTCTGTTTTGGCACGTTTTAAAATAACCTATTCAATATATGTTATTGATTTCATTTATTTATTATGTTTAATTTAATTTATTTTTTTCTCTCTCTGCTAGATTATGTATTGCATTGAACTGGGGATCAAACAAAAGAGTCTAGGAGAGAGGAAGTTAGTTCACAACAGGGGGATGGGAACCAGAGCAGAGAGACAGAGGGGTGTAAAATGAGGGTAGAAGCAAAAAGTAGTAAGGTGAAAAGTAAAAGTGGCAGGCCGGCAAATCCAGGGCAAGCATCAAAAAGGGCCACTTTTCAACATAATTGTATAAGGGCGAAGAGAGTTGTAAAAGTGAGCCTGAAGGCTTTGTGTGTCAATGCAAGGAGCATTCATAATAAGGTGGATGAATTGAAAGTGTAGATTGTTATTAATGATTATGATATAGTTGGGATCACAGAGACATGGCTCCAGGGTGACCAAGGATGGGAGCTCAACATTCAGGGATGTTCAATATTCAGGAGGGATAGACATGAAAGAAAAGGAGGTGGGGTGGCGTTGCTGGTTAGAGAGGAGATTAACGCAATAGAAAGGAAGGACATTAGCTGGGAGGATGTGGAATTGATATGGGTAGAGCTGCATAACACTAAGGGGCAGAAAACGCTAGTGGGAGTTGTGTACAGGCCACCTAACAGTAGTAGTGAGGTTGGGGATGGTATTAAACAGGAAATTAGAAATGTGTGCAATAAAGGAACAACAGTTATAATGGATGACTTCAATCTACTTATAGATTAGGTGAACCAAATTGGTAAGGGTGCTGAGGAAGAGGATTTCTTGGAATGTATGCGGGATGGTTTTTTGAACCAACATATCAAGGAACCAACTAGAGAGCAGGCTATTCTAGACTGGGTATTGAGCAATGAGGAAGGGTTAATTAGCAATCTTGTCGTGAGAGGCCCCTTGGGTAAGAGTGACCATAATATGGTGGAATTCTTCATTAAGATGGAGGGTGACATAGTTAATTCAGAAACAAAGGTTCTGAACTTAAAGAAGGGTAACTTTGAAGGTATGAGACGTGAATTAGCTAAGATAGACTGGCAAATGACACTTAAAGGGTTGACAGTGGATATGCAATGGCAAGCATTTAAAGATTGCATGGATGAACTACAACAATTGTTCATCCCAGTTTGGCAAAAGAATAAATCAAGGAAGGTAGTGCACCCGTGGCTGACAAGGGAAGTTAGGGATAGTATCAATTCCAAAAAAGAAGCATACAAATTAGCCAGAAAAAGTGGCTCACCTGAGGACTGGGAGAAATTCAGAGTTCAGCAGAGGAGGACAAAGGGCTTAATTAGGAAGGGGAAAAAAGCTTATGAGAGAAAACTGGCGGGGAACATAAAAACTGACTGTAAAAGCTTTTATAGATATGTGAAAAGAAAAAGATTGGTTAAGACAAATGTAGGTCCCCTACAGACATTAACAGGTGAATTGATTATGGGGAGCAAGGACATGGCAGAACAATTGAATAATTACTTTGGTTCTGTCTTTACTAAGGAGGACATAAATAATCTTCCGGAAATAGTAAGGGACAGAGGGTCCAGTGAGATGGAGGAACTGAGTGAAATACATGTTAGTAGGGAAGTGGTGTTAGGTAGATTGAAGGGATTAAAGGCAAATAAATCCCCAGGGCCAGATAGTCTGCATCCTAGAGTGCTTAAGGAAGTAGCCCAAGAAATAGTGGATGCATTAGTGATAATTTTTCAAAACTCTTTAGATTCTGGACTAGTTCCTGAGGATTGGAGGGTGGCTAATGTAACCCCACTTTTTAAAAAAGGAGGGAGAGAGAAACCAGGGAATTATAGACTAACAACATACATCAAAGTTGCTGGTGAACGCAGCAGGCCAAGCAGCATCTATAGGAAGAGGCGCAGTCGACTGCGCCTCTTCCTATAGATGCTGCTTGGCCTGCTGCGTTCACCAGCAACTTTGATGTATGTTGCTTGAATTTCCAGCATCTGCAGAATTCCTGTTGTTTGAATTATAGACTAGTTAGCCTAACATCGGTGGTGGGGAATGTTTCTAAGTTTCTATGCTGCTGCTAAATTAACAAATTTCACGTCACATGCCAGTGATAATAAACCTGATTCTGATTCTGTAGAAATTCCATGTGTTACTAAAGGACCAGAGGAGAATTTGGGTATAAATATAAACTCAAACCCAAATATAAACAATTTAAACCCCTCCTGAGTCTGGGCTCTTTAGCCTAACAAAAACTTCTCCTGAGGAATTTGTTCCTGATTCAGTCTGGTTGTGTGAGGTCAGTTTAGTCTGGTTGTGTAAGGTCAGTTTAGTCTGGTTGTGAGAGGTCAGTTTAGCCTGGTTGTGTGAGGTCAGTTTAGCTTGGTTGTGTAAGGTCAGTTTAGTCTCGATTCCTGGATTGTATTTGCTACACCATGCAGAGATGAAACCAAAGTATCTCAGCATTGTAGCAAGTTGGGGAAGGTTATTCCAGGAGCAGGAGTCAAGCTTGCTTTGTCAGTCAGTAAGATTATGATGGCCTGATCATTAGCTCTGGACTCTCACTGGCGAGTTTCTCTGTGCTAGGTGATAAATTGGAGTAGAACATACAGGGCACTGAGGAGTGCAGTAGAACAGAGGGATCTGGGAATACAGATACAAAATTCCCTAAAAGTGGCGTCACAGGTAGATAGGGTCGTAAAGAGAACTTTCGGTACATTGGCCTTTATTAATCAAAGTATTGAGTATAAGAGCTGGAATGTTATGATGAGGTCGTATAAGGCATTGGTGAGTCCAAATCTGGAGTATTGTGTTCAGTTTTGGTCACCAAATTACAGGAAGGATATAAATAAGGTTGAAAGAGTGCAGAGAAGGTTTACAAGGATGTTGCCAGGACTTGAGAAACTCAGTTACAGGGAAAGGTTGAATAGGTTAGGACTTTATTCCCTGGAGCGTAGAAGAATGAGGGGAGATTTGATAGAGGTATATAAAATTATGATGGGTATAGATAGAGTGAATGCAAGCAGGCTTTTTCCACTGAGGCAAGGGGAGAAAAAAACCAGAGGACATGGGTTAATGGTGAAGGGGGAAAAGTTTAAAGGGAACATTAGCGGGGGCTTCTTCACACATGGTGGGAATATGGAATGAGCTGCCAGACGAGGTGATAAATGCGGGTTCTTTTTTAACATTTAAGAATAAATTGGACAGATACATGGATGGGAGGTGTATAGAGGGATATGGTCCGTTTGCAGGTCAGTGGGACTAGGCAGAAAATGGTTCGACACCACCAAGAAGGGCCAAAAGGTTTCTATCATTGTTACATGTAGTGAGATACAGTGTAAAACTTCGTTCGCACACTGTCTGTACAGATTGATGCATTACAGCAGTGCATGGAGAGAGTACAAGGAAAGACAATAACCATCTGGTGTGGTGCTCCCTTATCCTTCCCACCATCAAGCACACCTTCAAATGGCGATGATGCTTCAGGTAGGTGGCATCCATCATGGACCAGTGTCACCATCCAGGACATGTCTTCTTCTCTTTAGGGAGGAGGTACAGGAGCCTGAAGACCCACATACAATGTTTGGTAAATGCTTCTTCCCCTCTACCATCAGATTTCTGAACAGTCCATGAGTCCATGAACACTAACTCAATATTTTGCTTTCTTTTTGCACTATTTATTTTTATATATTGTGATGTATAGTAATATTTATGTTTTGCACTGCACTGCCACAAAGCAACAAATTTCACGACATACTGTATGTCAGTGATAATAAACCTGACCGAAAATTCAGGTAACTGGAGATCCTGTGCAGGGTCTGTGACCAGATAAGGTGGGCACGGGCAGGGGCAGTGTAGGACATTAATCAGACGGAACCAGAGTTAGGGAAGTAGTCATTAACGTAGTCCGTTAAAAACACCATTACTGTAAGATTAAAAAAAAGTACTTTCATCATTCTAACTGAATTGTAGAAAGCCGTCAGTTTTGATGAACCATTTTAAACTCATTGGGCCGACTCAGTTTACTTTTTTATTTAATGATTTCATTAGGGTAATGGTTAATCTCTTTCCAAAGATAAAACAGATTTGTATTAATGATTGTGAAATTTAGACTAATCTTTCGTTCGAGAAAAATAATTTTGTTCTCCATTCTTATTGTGTTGTATGTACCGATGGAAGGAGCAGTTGTCACCAATCTTACTCTTGTTCCCTGTCCTTTCTTCCTAATTTTCTTTTCATTGGAAATATACACTCAGTGGCCTCTCTATTGGGTGCAACTCTACACCTGCTTGTTAATGCAAATATCTAATCAGCCAATCCTGTGGCAGCTGCTCAATACATAAAAACATGCAGACACGGTCAAGAGGTTCAGTCGTTGTTCAGACCAAACATCAGAATGGAGAAGAAATGTGATCTAAGTGGGTTTGACTGTGGAATGATTGTTGGCTCCAGACAGAGTGGTTTGAGTATCTCAGAAAATGCTGATCTGCTGGGATTTTAAAGCGCAACAGCCTGGAGAATTTACAGAGAATGGTGTGAAAAACAAAATATACATCCAGTGAGCGTCAGTTCTGAGGGTGAAAATACCTTGTTAATGAGAGAGGTCAGAGGCAAATGCCCAGGTTTCTTCAAACTGACAGGTAGGCGACAGTAACACAAATAACCACAGCGGTATGCAGAAGAGCACTTCTGGTGACAACAACACTCGAACCTCGAAGTGTAGGCGGAAGACCATGAGCATTCACACAGTAGTACCACTAAGTGTATTATCTGTGTCTGGAGTGTATGTTCCAATGAAAGGAGTAGTTGTCTCTGATTTCACTCTTACCTCTGTGCTTTCTCCTTGGATGTCTTTCTGATGCAAACACCTTTCCCCTTGTGGAGATTAGTCATTTAAATTGAAACACTTGATACCTGGGTTTGAGCTGTTTGGTTAATGTGCTTAAACCACTTCAGGCATTGCCAAAAATTCTCTCCCTTTTGACAATTCATTCTGGATTCTGGCGGTGATGCAAAGGTTAAATCACCATAGACACAAGAGGCACTGCAGATGCTGGAAGTCCGGAGCAATTAGCAGGCAACTGTGCTAACAATCTAGAAATTTCATTTAACGATTGCGAAATTTGGGTAGTTAAAGACATCAGCCGTTTTGTCAATCAGAAGTCGAGTTTATTATAAGATGCATGAGTACATGCATGCACAGCTATAATTGTCATACGGCGGTGGCTGGGAACAGACCCAAGTGCAAGACACAGACACTGAAGTACTAGGGACAGGACTAGGATACAGGCTGAGCCCTGAGGGCAAGGACATGGACAGGAAAACCGGGAACCCGGAACAGGACTGGACAAGAGAACTAGGAGCCCTGGCTTGGACTTCGATCCAGAGACTGGACAAGGACCCAGTATCTGGGTCTTGCCTCTGGCTCGAACCTCAGAACTAGGCAAGGACAAGGCTTGGCAGGCAAGCAGGACGAGGCTGGAGTCTTCAGGCTTGAGGCTAGAGGCAAGGCTTGGCAGGAGGCAGGAGGCTGGAGTCTTCAGGCTTGAGGCTAGAGGCTAGAGACGAGGCTTGGCAGGAGGCAGGAGGCTGGGGCCTTCAGGCTAGAGGCTAGAGACCTGAGGCGAGTCTTGGCAGGAGGCAGGAGGCTGGCATCTTCAGGCTTGAGGCCAGGCAGGAGGCTGGAGTCTTCAGGCTTGAGGCTAGGCAGAAGGCTGGAGTCTTCAGGCTTGAGGTTAGGCAGGCGGCTGGAGTCTTCAGGCTTGAGGTTAGGCAGGAGGCTAGAGTCTTCAGGCTTGAGACTAGGCAGGCGGCTGGGGTCTTCAGGCTTGAGGCTAGAGGCTAGAGATGAGGCTTGGCAGGAGGCTGGGGTCCAGGCTTGAGGTTAGAGGCTAGAGGCTAGAGACCTGAGGCGAGGCTTGGCAGGAGGCAGCAGGCTGTAATCTTCAGGTTTGAGGCTAGGCAGGAGACTGGAGTCTTCAGGCTTGAGGCTAGGCAGGAGGCTGGTATCTTCAGGCTTGAGGCTAGGCAGGAGGCTAGCATCTTCAAGCTTGAGGCTAGGCAGGAGGATGGAGTCTTCAGGCTTGAGGCTAGGCAGGAGGCTGGATTCTTCAGGCTTGAGGCTAGGCAGGAGGCTGGAGTCTTCAGGCTTGAGGCTAGGCAGGAGGCTGGGGTCTTCAGGCTTGAGGCTAGAGGCTAGAGACCTGAGGCGAGTCTTGGCAGGAGGCAGGAGGCTGGCATCTTCAGGCTTGAGGCCAGGCAGGAGGCTGGAGTCTTCAGGCTTGAGGCTAGGCAGGAGGATGGAGTCTTCAGGCTTGAGGCTAGGCAGGAGACTGGAGTCTTTCGGCTAGAGGCTAGAGACGAGGCTTGGCAGGTGGCAGGAGGCTGGCGTCTTCAGGCTGAGGCTAGAGGCCTGAGGCGAGGCTTGGCTGGAGGCTGGAGTCTTCAGGCTTGAGGCTAGGCGGGAGGCTGGAGTCTTCAGGCTTGAGGCTAGGCAGGAGGCTGGAGTCTTCAGGCTTGAGGCTAGGCAGGAGGCTGGATTCTTCAGGCTTGAGGCTAGGCAGGTGGCTGGAGTCTTCAGGCTTGAGGCTAGGCAGGAGGCTGGAGTCTTCTTCAGGCTTGAGGCTAGGCAGGAGGCTGCAGTCTTCAGGCTTGAGGCTAGGCAGGAGGCTGGTGTTGAGGCTATGCAGGAGGCTGGAGTCTTCAGTCTTGAGGCTAGGTAGGAGGCTGGAGTCTTCAGGCTTGAGGCTAGGCAGTCTCCTCCTGGGCAGGGCGCGGTTCACCTGGGCAGGGCGTGGTACTCCTGGGCAGGGTGCGGATCACCACCCGACGGAGGCAAGGGACAGGAAGGGACAGAACCAACCGCAGGTAACGGCAGGGTGGCCTGGCTTACCCGACGGAGGCAAGGGATGGGAAGGGACAGAACCAATCGCAAGTAATGGCAAGACGGCCTGGCTTATCTGGGTGGAGGCAAGGGACAAGAAGGGAGCTAGGTACAGGGTGGCTCCAGGAGAAGACTACAGGCAAAACGAGGCGAGAGTTACCAGCAAGACAAGGCAAGACTTCAGGCAATGCAAGGCGAGACGAGAATTTCAGGTGAGGTGAGAGTTACCGGCAAGACAAGGCAAGGCTTCAGGCGAGGAAACAGGAGGCAGAGGAAGGGATACAAGGAGTAGGACAAGAACAATTCAGCAGCCACACCCTGGTCTCTGTAGGTATTTATGCAGCCAGCCCCAACAAGCATCTGCTGTCTCAATTAGAGCTCAGCAAGAACAGAAACAGGGTAGACTGGAAAACCTGGAGCAAGGGTCGATGGACCAGACCGTGAACCGGAATACGGACTTCACGGACCGGACCATGACAATAATGAAATGTTTACTCACAGGTGCATAGCATCATATAAGCAGCATTCATGAAAAAATGTAATTTAATCATAAATTTATATATTTTTTCAAGAAAGCATACCATTGGAACAAAGAAAAAGTCCATGGTTTCGCACAGTGGTTTTAGAGCGTTGCTATCCTGGGGTAGTGCGGGTTGGTTCCACTGTATTGGTGGTCGTCGTTCACTAATTTATTTTAGTGGTGGAACTCTGATCCACTGAGCTGTAATTCATGAAGGGTCTCTTGTGTGTTGCTAACAAATTTTATCCTCCTCCTTCAAACGCTTTCTGAACCAATGAGTCTGGAACTTGACTGCAGGATGTTTTGAGTAAGTGGTGATGTGGTTCTGAGTTATCAGACTGCAAGAGTGCATTGTCCTTTTATTTTCCAGAAAGTTTTTTTTAAAAATTAACCTTCCAGACTAAGCTCAACAACCAAGTTAGGATTCAGTCGTCACTGGGAGAACATACAGTAGGTAGAATCTGGTGATGTAGTAGAGAATGTGCAAAATCATAGAACATAGAAAGGTACAGCACACGAACAGGCCATTCAGCCCACAATGTTGTGCCAGGTTATTTATGTCAGTAATCAACTAAACTAATCTCTTGCCCCTACAGAGTGTCCATATCCTTCCATTTTCTGTACATTCATGTGCAATCTGAGACACCCTTCTCAACCTACTGCACTCCAGTCTCACCCAACCTGAGGGGGAAAAGACTGTTTGCATTCACCCCTGATAATTTTATATGACTCTATAAGATCTCCCCGCATTCTCTGCATTCCAGAGAACAAAATCCTAACCTATTCAACATTGCCCTGCAACCCAGATCCTCAAGTCCCAGTAACATCCTTATGAATGACTATAAGATCTCCTCCTGTATTCAATGGTCCAATAAAAAGAAGTCCCAAACTGCTTAATTTCTCACTCTCTCCTTCACCCTCTGCTCTTTAAAGGTTCACTTTATTTGCACGTGTATATCAAAACATAGTTAAATGCGTTTGCATCAACACCCAACACAGTCCGAGGAGAAGCTGGGGGCAATCACAAGTGTCACAATGCATCCTGCGCCAACATAGCATGCCCACAACTTACTGTACATCTACTGTACAACTTACAGCTACTGTACATCTTTTCAGTGAGGGAGGAAACCAGAGCACACGTTCACGGGACAAATATACAAACTCCTTACAGACAGCAGCGGGAATCGAACCACAATTGCTAGTTCTGTAGAGTGCCACCCCTAAAATGTCAGGGCCCAACATGGGGTAAAGACCTTTAGAGTGAGGAGTGAGTACAGGAGAGGATATCTGACTTTGATCACTGCAGTGCCGCCTGGAGACAGAATTAAACAGCTGCTCTGCAGTAGCGTTGAAAATAAATGAAAGGCAGAATTAACTGGACTCAATTAAAGCGCAATCCCACGCATCAAACCCGTTGTGAAACCAAGAGACTCTTTTGTGGGCTACCAACGCAGATGGAGCATGGGGAGCCAATATCAGAATTTCTGACCTGAAGTTCCCAGGTCCCAAACTATCATATTCTGAGCAGGACAACCTCACCTCAATTGAAGTGATAATTTATGACAGAGCTGTTTTCAGTCCCATTCCCCCCATCATATACAGTACTCGATGCTGTGGAGCGACCTTATGTAATGATGGCTGCATTCAAATAACGAATGTGAATTCACCACGCCCTTCTCGCCAAGAGCACCGGCGTGGTTCCTGGTTTGTCAGGCACTCACGCTGTCGTGCACCCGGTGTGTCTCGTCCAGAGGAAACGCCCTAAGTCACAGGTGGTGACCGAAGGGCATTTCTCTGTCCAGTGGTGTGACCCAACGGTTGTATGGGAGGCCTGGAGAGCGTAAATACCCGCCTAGTGCTGATTAGTTACAAGGCGGTTGTTCAATTCTTTAATAAAATGTTATAAAATGACAAAAATTCATTCTAAACAAATTAAAATTTCTCGAGCGGCCGCCATTAAGTAATTAGCCAATGGGAGCGCTTCACACGCCACTCTCAGCCAATCACATATTAGTTCGTGCTCTGCCCTGCCCCGCCCCCCGGCCAGTGTAAACGTTCTTGCTCCGTCGCCAATTTGTTCCATTTTTCACCCATCATGTCTGGAAAACGGCCCGTAACTCCCAGTGAGGTGAGAACATGTCAGATGTCTGGGGAAAGGGCTGTCAAACTGGAAGTGAGGGTGTTAACGATGGTGATGTTGAAGAGTTACTGCATTCTCACAGTGACAGCATTCACCACCATCAGCCTCGAGAACTGGCAGAGCAACACATCCTGGGTGAATCTGAGGACACGATGGAGAGGAGAAAACACCAAGAAACCTCACCACGAAATCCATCAGCACTGGCATCACCTCAACCAGCCACTCAAATCATGGACCAGTTCATCGATAATAAATCTGACTGGGAGCAAAGCAATCAGGCAATGAGAGGAGATCTCATCATGATTCCCTGCCACCAAGAACTGCTTCGTGAGGGGAAACTTAAGATAAGGCGGTCAAATCTCGACGTCGACTTGAAGAAGAAGCCAAAGTTAGGAGAGGTCCCAAGGCCTAGTCCCTCCTCTGAGCTGTGGCCAGCGCCCACTTCCCTCACTGCTGCCACTCAACTGATGTACAGGTTCGGCCTATTTGCGTATTTGTTACTTCACGAATTACCATGTCTACATAAAATAATATATATCTCGGGTTTGATTGTTTTAAATTCAGGCACACGTGACCCTGCATAGAGCTGATTTACATGGCGCTCCACCTCCGAGGAACGTATCCTCAGCGTTAAGTAGGGTTTGAGTAGTTAGAATCTTTATCCAGTGGCTGGGTATCAGAAACTGGAGGACATGGGTTTAAAGTGAGAGGAAGGAGTTTTAAAGGGGATAGGATTCTTTTTTACAGAGAGTGTTTGATATCTGGAACTTGCTACCAGAGGAGGAGATGGAATCAGGTACAAATACTAGGCTTTTAGAAGAAGTAATATCAGGGACAACTATGGCCCTTCAGCCCATCGATTCCATGCCAACCTGATCTGCTTAGTACCATCAAACGTACCAAGACCATTGCCTTTCATACCACTCTCAGCCATGTGCCTAACCAGAGTTTTCTTAAATCTTACAATTGAACCCACATCCATCAGTTCCACTGGCAGCTTGTTCCACACTATCATCACTCTCTGACTGAACTAGCTCCCCCTCAGATTCTGCTGAAATATCTCACCTTTCACCCTAAACCTATGACCTCTAGTTCTAGTCTCACCTAACCTGAGGGGAAGAAGCCTCTGTGCTTTAGCCCTACCTATATCCTTCATAATTTTGCTTACCTTTATAAGATCTCCCCTCATTTTCCTCAGTAGGCAAGGCCCACAAATATACAGACTTAATGAGGGCAAAGGGGACTGGTATAAATAGGCTAAAAGTTCAGCATTATTGTGATCGGCCTAAGGCAGACATCCCACCTCTCCCGGAAGTTCCGGGAGTCTCCCGCATATCGCTAGTGGCTCCCTGATGCCCAGAAATTATATACAATATCTCAAAAATAGATTTTTTGAGAGGGAGAGGGAGAGGGAGAGCGAGCATCCTGATTGGTCCCTCTTCGTGCTAAGAGTGGTCCCCAACCACCGGGCCGCGAGGAAATAATATGATTAGGTGATATGAAACGATATGAGTCAGCTGCACCTTTCCTCATTCCCTGTCACGCACTGTTGAATTTTAACACACGCGAGGTCATCAGTGACCCAAGACGTGTAAAGGAATGGGTCCGTGACCCGTTTGTGAATGTCCCCGGTGAATCATCCATGTCAGCGCGGGAAAAAGATCAACTCCTCGAGCTTGCAGATGACCGCGGGCTGAAAAGTATGTTTGACGTAACATCTCTGCCAGCATTCTGATCAAAGGCAAGGCTGAATATCCTGAGACAGCCACGAAAGCACTGAAAACGTTGCTTCCATTTGCAACATTTTCTGCAAAGCGGAGTTTTCCGCAATGAATGCAACGAAAGCTAAATTGCGGAATAGACTGGACAACAGGAACCCCCTTCGAGTATCGCTGTCTCCCATCACCCCTCGATAGGAACGTGTTGTTGCAGGAAAACAAGCCCAGGGCTCCCACTGATTCAGCGATATTGGTGTGTTGCAATGATTTTATATGTTCATACGGGGAAAATATGTGCTGTGTGTTTAATATCCAAATGTTACTTAAAATGTTATGATGCTATTGACTTATAAGTGACTTATTTTTCAGTGGTCCCCATCTTCCGGGCCACGAAGAATACAGCGGTGGCCGGAACGCCCCCAGTACATCTTTAAGAAAAGAGCCGAAATAAACAAGCTAATTAATTAGGTGCCGCCCAGCACGTAAATGTCGGCCCAGATAAGAAGCGATTGCCGATTGCGTCGCCTCTGATCTAGACCGACAGTTACGTGCCCGGCGGCACCTAATCAATTACCTTGTTTATTTTGACTTTTTTTCTTAAAGATGTGCTGGGTGTGTTCCGGTTACCACTGCATGCTTCGCAGCCCGGAGGTTTGGGACCACTGTTATAGACTTATCTCTACATTCATGCCAGGAAAATATGCGCTGTGTGTTTAATATTAAATTTGTTAGATAAACCCCTTTAGAAGCAAAATTGAGTGTATCAGCCACTTGCAAGTGACTTATAGTTGACTTATCACCTATATTCTGGTGGCGTTGAACACCCTCTCCCCCGGGTCGGCCAGTCCGCAAGAATATTGTCAATATTAAACAGGTGCGCGGTGCAAAAAAGGTTGGGGACCTCTGATTTAAACCAGCTGGCTGGTTGCCAAGGAGCTACGCTTTTGATGTCCTAAGTGATGAGTCCGGACTCCCTGTAGACCGACTTAAAGTTGTAATAGTATAAATATGATAATATAAGTACATATTTTAATGTCACATTTGCTGCATATACCCAACCTGGTTTACAGATTAGACAAAATCACTAAACAAAGTATTACATATACCCTTGGAGGTTGACGGGGGTCGGGGGGGGAGATGGTTGCTACCTCCCTGAAATGAGTTTTTGCTGGGTGGGATGTCTGCAAAGGACCTGTTTGAGTGCTGTACAAATTTATACTTTCATGAGAGTTTGGGCTTTGTTTGTCAGGGTTAGACTGTAGGCCTCACTGCTTGATTCAGAAATGCAGAGGAAATTCCTCTCCTCACCCCAAGCCTTCATTACTTCACTTGCTGGGAAATGGAGGCAAACCCCTGGGTCCTGAGGGCAGACCCACCAGAATCTGCTTCCCTCAGTCCTGGCTTCAAGGGTATTTCAGATTCCCGAGCAAAGGAGAAAATGTTGGACATTCAGTGGGTCAGGCAGCATCAGTGGAAAGGTGGGGATGGGATGGTTCAGAGGAAATATCAATGATAAGGTGAGCCCAAGTGACTTGAACTAGTTAAAAGCACAGTAACTTTCTTAACACTTAAAGATTTAGGAACAGATCCACCTACTGGCCGTCATTGGATTTCTGAACTGTCCGAGAACATGAGCTCAGTATTCCCCTTTTGTACTATTTATTTGTGTTGTAATTTATTGTAATTTTGTGTCTTTGCACTGTACTGCTGCAAAACAACAAATTTCACATAAAAGTCAGTGATAATAAAGCTGATTCTGATTCTGTATTGTGTTGCTTATAAAGGGACGTGTCCAAACATGGCAGACTGAACTAATGAAAGAGTAAAATGAAGAAATTTAGGGAAAGATGCCCTTTTTTTCTACACATCTCTCCCCCATGTTCTCTGCTACTGCAAACTGAAGTTCTCTATTTCTCAGTTCTGACAAATGGACCCCGATCTGAAATGTTAATTGTTTTTCTTCCCATAGATGCTGCCTGACCTGGCAAGTGTTTCCAGCATTTCCACTTTTTATCTTGGGTTTCCAGCATCTGGAGTGTTCTATTTTTCATGAGGATGCTCTTGCTTTTTCTACTTTTCTCTTTCACCCAATAACCATGTCTATGTGTGTGCCAGCCTTATCTCCACGGACTCTGTCTACATCTCCCACTGATCTGGGAAAGCATCCAACATCATGAAAGACCCCTCCCACCCCAGATATTCTCTCTTTTAGCCTCCCCACCAGGCAGACGATACAAAAGGTTGAAAGCCTCGACCATCAGGCTCATGGACAGCTTCTATCCCACTATTGAACAGTCTCCTTGTATGATAAAGATAAACTCTTGATCACTTGTTCTCCCTTGTTGTGGTCTTGTTCCTTAGTGTCTACTTCACTGCACTTTCTCTGCAACACTTTATTCTGCACTCGGTTATTGTTTTCCCTCTCAGTACTACCTCAGTGTATTATGTATGGATTGATGTGTTTGAATGGCAAGCAAAACAAAGTTTTTCGCTGCATCTCCGTACGTGTGACGATAATAAACCAATCAGTCAATTTTATACCAACCACCCCTCCCTGCCAACTGTACCCACATAGAAGAACGTTTCCTTCTGTGAAGTTCTTATCCTCTTGTGTGTGTCTCCTTGCATTGTGGGGGTGTTATTAACTGGTGAGGCAGATAGAATATTCTGTTCCGTTCTGGTCACCTCATTGTAGGAAGGACGGGGAAGCTGTAGAGAGGTTGCAGATGCTGCCTGGACTAAACTGCATTACTTTTGAAAGTAGGTCGAGCAAACGGGGGATTTTCTCTTTGGAGGGAAGGAGGACAAAGATGACTTGATAGAAGTGTGCAAGTTAATGAGAGGCAAAGATAGAGTAGACAGCCAGATACATTTTCCCAGGGTGAAAATAGGTACTAGGAGGCGACATCATTTTCAGGTGATTTGAGAAAAGTGTAGGGACATGTCAGGGACAAGTTCCATACGGTGAGATTAGTGGGTACGTGGAACGTCCTGCCAAGGGTGATGGGGAAATGGAGGTTTCTGTGGGAGGGTATGGTTAGATCGATCTTAGTTTAATTTGAAAGTTTGGCATAACATTGTTAGCCGAAGGGTCTGTACTGTGCTGTGATATTCTATGTTTAAAAATTCAGCACAATCATGGTTAAAGAGAAATGGGTCAACTTGTCCCACAGTTGTGGGGAAAATAAATGCGGTGTCCAGTTCAGAGGTATTCATCGCATCTTTTGACTCAGCAGAAAGTTCAGAGCAAGGTACTAACAAAAGAGGAGAAATCAGCCCAGACACACTTCTGAATATCAATCCCACCCAGTCCAGATTTTACTTGTACAGTGAGCCGAGGCTGATGTGAGTTAGCTGGTTATATGGGTGACTTGTCAAGAAATGGTTCCCTTCATTTGGGATTACACTAGCACTGGGACGACTTGTCCTGGTGAAGAGTAGACACAGTTTATAGACTCCTGTATCACTAAGTATGGCCCAGTCCTCTCGGTGATGAGACAGGGGCATAGACCAGCCAGAAATACTGATTGATCAATCATGCCTAGTAGACGAGAGCTGGCTCCACACACAGACTGATCTGTAAGGAGATTCCGAGAGATTGTACATGTTGGGAACTGGTGCATATCAAACAAACTGCTGGAGGAACTCAGCGGGTCAGGCAGCAGCTGTGGAGGCAAAGGGATGGTCAACATGTTGAGCTGCAACCCTGCATCAAGACTGGGACTGTGGCCTCTGGGCTTAGTGCTGAGTCAGTGTGGAAAGGAAGGAGAGTTTGCATTTCTCTTTGAATTCCTGTGGCCAGATAAGCAAAAGAAAGAAAGTGTCCCTTCACATTCTCGACGTTCCTCTGGGCTGTTGACTGTTGTATCATGGGAATTGTGCTAGCCAGTTTGTGTGCAGGAGGATCTCAACACTGTTCTGCCTTTATCCTACCTCACCCCTTGAAAGCTAAACACTGTTGGATATGGTGGAAAATATTGCTCAGGTCACCGAGAGCTTAAAACACTGCCAAAGGATCGTTTGTCCTCACCCAACGGGGCTGATGGGGCCCATTTGTAGATGTGAAATATTCCTTTATTATTGCATTGGACTCCCAACCCTGGGCTGGGTGCTGATGTCCTGGAGTGGGCTTGAACCCTTTACCTTAGAGGGGACCTGAAAGATCCTCTCTACTTTGGTCTATATTTCTCTCATTTGCACTGATGTCGTTATAAACACAAGGGATTCTGCAGATGCTGGAAATTTTGTGCAATACTCGAACTGCAGGAGGAACTCAGCAGGTCAGGCAGCATCGATGGAGGAAGGGGGAGTGGGGGGGAAACAGTCAACACTTTGGTCCGAGACCCTTCATCAGGTCTGCTGAAGTCATGATGGTCGTGTCCGAAACAGCGACTGTTTACTTCCCTCAATAGATGCTGCCTGGCCCACTGCGTTCCTCCAGTGTTTTCTGCTTCAGGTTATTATGTTATATTTGTTTAACCTGTCATATGAGCTATGTATAATTTATGTGAAATTTTAAGGTTTTGTAATTATTGTTGATCATGTTTGTAATGTACTGCAGTGCTGCTGCAAAAAGCTAATTTTCATGACACTTATACCATGGATCTGCATGTCCATCATAATACCAGGGCAGCACAGCAGTGTAGTGGTTAGTGTAACACTATCACAGTGCCACTGACATGGGTTCAGTTCCCACCGCTGTCTGTAAGAGTTTCTACCTTCTCCCCGTCGTGTGGGTGCTCCAGATTCCGCTAAAGGGTTAATTGGTCTCATGGTGTAATTGGGCTCATTGGGCCGGAAGGGCCAGTTACCATGCTGTGTCTCTAAACAGAAATATCTTGCAGTTGAATGTGAGCTCTGAGAATCAGAATCAGGTTTACTACCACTGACAAATGTCATGAAATTTGTTGTTTCGTGGCAGCCAATACATAATTGTGTTCTTCTATCGTCGACGTTGATGAGGACCTCGACACAACTATGATGGTGTCGAGACTAGCGCGTGATTTGGATTTAAGTGAGAGAGAGTTGCGCAGCGTCAGCCTCGCTCTCTCTTCCCTGTTCCCATCTGGATCCAGTGGCAAGATAGAGTTGAGACGGCTGGAGATGGGATAATATAATAATAATAAAACTATAAATTACAATAAGAAGACACCTGTACCACCTCCTCCTCAATGGTAGTAATGAGAAGAGGGACATCCTGAGTAATGGCGGTTCTGGTTGCCGCCTTTTTCAAGCATCGCCTTCTGAAGCTGTCCTTGATGGTGGGAGGCTCGGTTCTGTTCCCTTGCCAGTTTCCCTTCCTGCTGGTTAAAGATTGGGATTGCCTGACCATGTTTTAGCCTCATTGGCACACTGGCATTCAGTGCCCACTCTGGCCCAACTAGGCAGGGGAAATTCAACCACATTGTTGGGTCCCATAAGGCCAGACTGGGTAAGGGTGGGAGAGTTCTGGCCCTGAGGAGCATTAGTGGACCTGATGGTTTTTTGTAACTATTTGGAAGCTTTTGACCACCATCTCTGAAATACAATTTATTTAATTAGTTGAATTTAAATGTGTCCTTTTCCAAGATGGGAACTGAACTTACATTGGTCTATTAATGGTGACTAGTCCAGTCATTTAACCACTATGCTTCTGTTCCAAACAGGGTTATTTCTTGTTAATTCTTTCTCACAGAGCACAGTGCTCAGACCTGGAGAAGTGGATTGTTCAGCTAGGGGTAGGATGCAATGGGGGTTGTAAACACGAAATACTGGAGGAACTCAGCAGGTCAGGACATCCTGATGAAGGGTCTCGGCCTGAAACATGAACCGTTTATTCCTCTCCATAGATGCTGCCTGACCTGCTGAGTTCCTCCAGTACTTTGTGTGTGTTGTCTTCGATTTCCAGCATCTGCTCTTGTGTTTACAATGAGGGTCATGCAGTGATGTGTGGGTTTCCTCCAGGTGCTCTGGTTTCCTCCCACATTCCAAAGACGTACTGGTGTGGGCTTGTTGGGCAGAAGGGCCTGTTACTGTGCTGTACCTCTGAATAAATAAATAAACAAATAAATAAATAAATAGAGCCCGCTGAACAACGTCACTTGGGTTTAATAAATAGAGCCTGCTGGACAACGTCACTCAGGTTTAGTATCTGAAACACACCAAATTAGATGTTTTCCACTCTCAGTCTTTGAGTCTATCAAACCATCCAGTGGTTTCACTTTTCTGTTACCTTTTGTTTGCTACATCAGACAGGTTTCTGAAGCATGAGCTCTGAGCATGACTAGTATTAATAGCTGGACTTCAAGCACAGTTAAAAAGATTAAATACTTTTGTGAACTTTCTGTTCGAATTCTCAGTAATCAAGGAAAAGTAAAACACTACTTTATTAGTTCAAAAGAATCAAAATGTATGATTTTATTCTTTTAAAAAGCCCTTTGTCACATCTGTTACTGTTAACTCCAACTCTGCAGTGCTATGAGATCCGTGAGGTTGTGTTATTTCTGTAGTTGCCGTCTCCTGGAAGAGCATCAAACGTCTCTGACTGCACAGTGAAATTCCTTTGTAACTTATCTGTCCTTGCGTCAGTGAATGTTGCAGCTCAGTAGCAAAGGACAAAAACGCAAATTTGAAAAGAAAACAAATAAGAATTTATTGTCCCTTTTCTGGTGAGTTTAGTGTTGCTGGCAACGAACATGCTGTGTAGCTGAATGGTGTAATTTACAATATATCCTGCCAGGTTCTGTTTGAAATCATGTGGCCCTGGATAGTAGCAGTTCTTACGATTTCTGTCACAGTATTTTAATAAAGACCATAGACTTGGGAGCAGAATTAGGCCATTTCTCCTATTGAGTCTGCTCCGTCATTCCATCATGGCAGATTTATTATTCCTCTCAACCCTATCCTCCTGTCCTCTCCAAATAACCTTTGGCGTCTTTACTAATCAAGAACCCATCAACCTTCTCTTTAAAAATATACTGATGATTTGGCCTCCACAGCCATCTGTGGCCTTATTCCTTGTTCTTATTCCAAGGAGTTTTGCAATTTACACAGCTAAGAGCATCAGAAACATTGAAGCATTAGTGGTCCAGTGAGCCTGCTGCCCCACCACTCAACAACATCATGGCTGATCTTGCTCCTCAACTCCACTCTCCTTCCCTATCCAATCTCAGTTGATTCCCTTGGTGTCCAATCAACCTCAACTCTGAAATCTTAATGGGTCACAGGAAGGCAAGAGGAAGCTTTTATTTATTCAGAAAAGCACAATCAGAATCTGCCTTATTATCAAAGACGTATCTTGTGAGATTGGTTGTTTTGTGGCAACAGTACTGCACAAAGTATAAAATATACTGTGAGATAC
This sequence comes from Mobula hypostoma, assembly GCF_963921235.1. Taxonomy (NCBI): domain Eukaryota; kingdom Metazoa; phylum Chordata; class Chondrichthyes; order Myliobatiformes; family Myliobatidae; genus Mobula; species Mobula hypostoma. The sequence continues at coordinate 153,781,235 of NC_086098.1, read as the reverse complement.
AATGTGAAGTCTCCTCAAGCTCCCAAAGAAATAGCCACTGGTACCGTCTTTGCAATTCCATCAACATGTTGGGCCCAGGGTGGATGTACAGAGACGATGACACCCAGAACCCTGGAACTGCTCACCCTCTCCACTGCTGATCCCTCGATGAGAACTGGTGTGTGTTCCCTCAACTTCCCCTTCCTGAGGTGGCCATTAATGGGGGAAGGAAAGGAGTGGTTTTAAGAAAGATGTCGTTATCCGGACAAACTGCAAAGTAAATGTACAAGAATGTTGCCATGGCTTAAGGAATAAGTTATAGGAAGAGGGCAGGCAGTAGAGTTTATTCTTTGGAGTGTAGAGGACTGCAGCCCTCTGCTTAGTATGTTCCATCTGTGGGTCAGGCTCCCTATTGCTTTGCCATGCTTGGTGACAGCACCTGCCAATATCAACCCGGATATCTCAGCTCTCAAATCTTCCACAAAATCCTGTGAAACCCCTGCTGAATGGGCATCAGGTAGCTTCAGCAACAGTGGCTACTACCGAAGACCGCGCCCTGCTGTCAGAGGCCTCCCGCTCCTCCATCACGTGTTCCTCCTCGCTAACTTCTCTGAGTAACTCGATAAAAGATGGAGGAGGGCGCATCTTGTGTGTCATACGAATATGTAGAGCAATCACATCCTGTGACAGCACACCCTTCACAACTTGCTCCATCCTCAAGCAATTTCTCTCAGATAGTTGGATTCCCCCCCGCCCCCCCAAGTAGCAGCTTCTCCAACCTGAAAATGTAGGCAGGCAACTTCGCTCCTTCCTCCTGAAATGTGAGCCTAAACTTCATCCTAAGATCGCTGCACTTCCAGCAGTGCCAAAAGCATCTTCCAGAGCGTGCAGATAATTAGCTGGCGTGGCTAATGGATTTTCTGCCTTGAGGAACCTCACTATATCAGCCACTGGTCCTTTTAAGTTCTCTATCAGTTTCAGTTCTTTCATAATATTACCTGAGCTCTGCCATTCATCCAGTAACTGAGATATCTGCTCAGCCCAAACCTCCTATTCTTCTTCCCCCTCAGTTATGGGCTTGACTCCAGAGAGCACTCCCAGCCTACAGTAACTTTGGCTCTCTGGAGATGTACTTCTGCATTTATCAACCTGTGATGTAATAGCCAAAATGAGCTCAGAATTTAAATCAACTGCTGAAGAACTCATTAGACCTTTCACATCAGACAACTCCTTCCTCTCACTTCACAGGAACAAGAGCAACTTTTCTTTAAAGTTTCCAGCCCCAGCTACGGGAAACTCGACTTTCAACTCGGCACCCTCGCCTACACTCCCCTCTTCTTTGAAAGTATGGATGGTCCATTGCCATTCCATGATCATAGCTTTCCCTGATGATCTAACAGTACTTAAAACCCTAATCAACAATTCATCTGGGCTGTGGATATCCACCCCGCTCAGAACACAAGCATTAGTTACGGGCAATCTCTTTGAATTGCACCAATGCTTAATCCCTGTGGAGTCCCTGTGGAGAGTACCTTAATCACTCTCCCAGAATTTAGTACAGGTTTGAATATAAACCCACTTAATTAATTCTTAGGGCAATCACACAGCGTTCCACAAATTCAATCCCTGGTGAGCCCCCACAATGAAACCCCCTTTTACTGCACATCTCTGAAAATGTGGCTTGTTAGCCCCTTGCTTACAGCCACTGGATTCTGCAGCAAGAAACCCACCTTTCTCAGACTTCATATGTGTAGGGTGTATACGACTTTGTTCCTGCCAAACCTGTGAGGTTGAGATGTCTCGCCCAGTCAAACCCCGGTTTGTGTGAATGCTGTGTGATTTACTGCCCCCTGCAATCGTCTGTCGACAAGAAATAACAGATTGTACACTGCATACAGTTAATATGAATTATATTGAAGAATGTTAACTTAAGCAAACAGTTAATAAAGAAAAGAAATAAAAAGCAAAAAGGGCTCATTATCCTTAAACAGTTGCATGTGCACGGTGGAGCTCAGATCTTGAACTTGTCTATAATTCACGCTCTGGACCCTTGATCTGTGTGAAAGCACACAACACCTTCCGAATGTTACTCAAAATCCATCTTGAACAAATGTCGTGTCTCGTAAATCTCAAATCTGCTGCCATTGGCAGCCTCCAGTGAGGTTTCATCGCTCTTTGCTTTCTCATCAGTAGGTGATGCTGGCAGCACACTCACTTGAGCACCCATGTCACACAGGAAATGTTGCCCTGAAAAGGTGTCTATAATGAACAGTAGACATTCCTGGCAGCTGGAACCCACAGTGTTCACAGATCTCTGATGTCCCGATGCGCTGGCACTGTTGAAGCTGCAAGATGGTCGGCACTTCCTAGCGCTTGTACTGAAGCAAGCCTGGTGAAAACACAGCCCCGGTGTCATCTGTTTCACAGCTGTGGTCATCCTTATGTGGGGTCCTTGCTGACCAGGCTTACTGAGTCTAGATTTGGACAAGCTCATCGTCCCTCATCAGAGGGTTCCATTATTGAGGTGGAGAGAGGAGGAGGAATGATGCACTGCTGCATGGCTGAGTGTAGACTATCAGCCATTTTAGCAAACTCCCTATAGTCCTTCAGGGGTGCATTAGTGAGGACTCTGCAAACTGCGTCACGAGTTCTTTAAAAATAAAACAAGGATGGTGATTTCCCAGGGAAGACAGCATGTAGTCTGTTAGCTCACCAAAACCGGGTTAGGAGAGCAATTGTTTGACATGCTCAGACTCCGAAAGTCCAAAACCCTGTAAAAGAGGAGTTTTCAGCCATCAGAATTTATCGTGTTTAGGCAGATGTTCAAGCACTCATGATGTGCAATACTTTGGTGTCTTCAGTGCTGATTTCTCAGAGAGCGAGCTGGGCCTCAGCTTGTACAAACCAAGCAACGGGGTTTTGCTCCTAAAACTTCCAACTGATTGTATTGGCCAACCTGTTCAATAACTCTGGAATCATCCTATAGCATCAGGGTCACCAATGGTTTTCACAGTTAAATGAAGTGAGGTGGTTTATGTTTAATGAAACCTGGAACACATTTTATCGAACTTCAAAACCTAAACACAAAAGCGCGCTGAAGCTTTTTATGTAGCAACATCATCATGTCAGATCAACCTCGTAAAGTGAAACGCCAACTCAATGCTGGTGGTTGTGAATTATGTACATTCCACCAATTACATTGCCCTACAATATTTCTGAAAGCTGGAAGTAGGTGAGGTGCAAGTGTGTGTCGTTTTTCACATTCTTTGATGTCGTTTTTCACATTCTATTCATAAGTTGCTGAGGTGGAAAACGCAACAGAATTGGGAACCAACTTCCATGAATCCAAAGCAATTTAGCTTTTTGACATTTTCCATGTCATACTTGGCTGTATTTATCTTTTTAGTTAAATAACTGATAAAACATGTAGAAATAAAGGAGGCAATCACCACAGCAACAAGCAGGGTGGGCCGTTGCCATGGGAACAAGAGACCTCTTGACTCAAAGAAGTAGAGTTTCCCTTTGTGACAAAATCAGGTGGTGGAAAAACATTTTTGAGTCCATCTGTCAATTCATTCAAAAGAACTATTTTTAAAAATTTTATTCCAGGAAAACAGCCAATAACAAATCTGTGGACCTATAGGCCATTTCTTTGTGCCCAGTCTTTGATGAATATGTTGAAATCATGACTGCAAGGTTTTTGTATGGCAGTGAGAAAGCGATAGCCTTTCACCGAACCAGTATATTTATCTCTTCTGTCAGCCTAACACGCTTTATTAGGTGCAGTGTAATACAATTCTGATATGAAAACATTTGAACAGCCCGTAGGGTGTGGGTGGGGAACAGATCACCAATTTAAAATACAAGAGGCAACCACTGACACAAATGATAAAAGTTTGTCTCTGTTTCTGCTTTCCTTCATTTTCAATGAAAAGAGACAGGAATGCTTATGTCTATTTTCATGAAATAAAAACCCTTATTTAAAGGCAGCTAGAGCTGGGATTTTGATATTCCGAATATGTGTTTTGGATTACCTGATGGGAAGTTTTTGTTTAGCATTCAAGGGATCTGTTGCTTCTCTGTAAAATGAATCTCAATGTCCTTGGAGAAACGGGAGAGGTTTTGGGGAACCTTACTGAAAGTATCAGGATTCTCCACCTTTGCAAGGACAATAAATGTTGCCGAGCCAAAGAGAAATATCGCTCAAGATTTACAGTAGCTTTCTTATTCAATCACAGTGGAGGATGGTATCCATGGAATTGAACCTTGGAATTCTCAGCATCTTTAGAATAGGAGGAGGAAAGAATTACAGGACATTAACAAACACACTCTCGAACCCTGAGCCAGTCAGTCGTGCATAAGGAAAGGCCATCCTAGTTTATAATCTTGCCGACGCTCTTGACAGGTATCTGATGTACTTCAGCAACCGAAGCTCTTAAAGAAGATTTGCAAATCGGCTTGGCAACAGAAAGCAGAGGTTGGTGATAAATGGTCTGAGCTCTACCGAGGGAACGCTGACTGGTACAGGTCAGCAAACATCTCTCTCAACCCTTTGACATTCATGCCTTTACTGAGGGATGTGGACAGACTTTGCTTATATTTGCATAAATGCTTCTACAAATAATAACACGTTATACAGTCAAAGTCGATGTATTATCACAGTGCCTATAAAAAATATTCAACCCCCCCCCCCCCGGAAGTTTTCATGTTTTTTTTTACAATATTGCACCTCAGTGGATTTAATTTGACTTTTTTGACACTGATCAACAGAAAAACACTTTGTGTCAAAGTGAAAACAGATCAATACAAAACGATCTAAATTAATTATTAATAAAGGTATGTTGCATCCAGAATTTTCTGGTTAGCGGGTGATTTCCTTCCACACCGTTCTGACGTATTGGGAAATCGTGTACGAGGCAAGTTACAGCAACGGTTTGCCATTGCCTTCTGCTGGGTGAGTTTTTTTTTTAAAGAGATCACCAACTCTTAACCCAGCATGGATGGAGAGCATGCAAGGGTGCCAGCTGGAATCGAACACGGGACTTCTCGCCTCGTAGTCCAGTGCTGATGCCACTACGCCACCAGCTGGTTCTAATTACTAACATAAAACACAAAATAATTGATTGCATAGGTATTCACTCCTCTTTAATATGACACACCAAATCATCACTGGTGCAGCCAACTGGTTTTAGAAGTCACATAATTAGTTAACTGGAGATCACCTGTGCGCAGTCAGGGTGTTTCAATTGATTATATTAAAAATACACTTGTGTCTGGAAGCTCCAACTGCTGGTGAGTCAGTATCCCGGCAAAAACTGTACCATGGAGACAAAAGGACACTCCAAGCAGCTCCACAAAAAGGTTATTGAAAAGGAAATTTCCAAGTCACAGAATATCCCTTGGAGTAGAGTTTAATCAATCATCAAGAAATGGAAAGAATGTAAATATGCCCAGAGCAGGTTGTCCTCAAAAACTGAGAGACTGTGCAAGAAAGAGACGAGTGAAGGAGGCCACCAAAAGACCTATGCCAACACTGGAGGAGTTACAAGCTTCAGTGGCTGAGATGGGAGAGACTGCACATACAACAACTGTTGCCCAGGTGTCTCACCAGTTGCACCTTTATGGGAGAGAGGCAAAGAGAAAGCCACTTTTGGAAAAAACTCACATGAAATCTTGGCTAGAGTTTGCCAGAAAGCATGTAGGATACTCTGTTTATAAAAAAAAAGACAGCTGGAAAAAGGTTCTATGGTCTGATGAAACCAAAATTGAGCTTTTTGGCTATCAGACTAAAAGCTGTATTTGGCGTAAGCCAAACACCACACATAGTCAAAAATACGCCGTCTCTACTGTGAAGCATGGTGGTGGCTGCATCATGCTGTGGGGATGCTTCACTGCAGCAGGACCTGGAAGGCTTGTGAAGGTAGAGGGTAAAATGAATGCAGCAAAATACAGGGGAATCCTGGTGGAAGACCCAATGCAATCTGCAAGAGAACTGTGACTTGGAAGAAGATTTATTTTCCAGCAAGACAATGACCCCAAGCATAAGCAAAGCTACACAGCAATGGCTTAAAAACTACAAAGTTAATGTCCTGGAGTGGTCAAGTCAGAGCTTGATGAGTTTTCTAAGGAAGAATGGGGAAAAATTGCAGTGTCCAGATGTGCAAAGCTGATAGAGACCTATCCACACAGACTCAAGGCTCCAATTGCTGCCAAAGGTGCATCTACTAAATACTGACTTGAAGGGAGTGAATACTTATGCAATCAATTATTTTGTGTAATATATTTGTAATTAATTTAGATCACTTTGTAGAGATTTGTTTTCACTTTGACATGAAAGAGTCTTCTTCTGGTGATCTGTGTCAAAAAAAGCCGAATTAGATCCATTGTGATTCAGTGCAGTAACACAATTAAAATACGAGCACTTCCGGGGGGGGGGGGGAATAATTTTTATAGGCACTGTATGTTATACTACTCTGACATTCATTTTCTTGCTGGCATTACAGGAAAATAAAGATATACAGTAGAATTTACAAAAAAAACTATACATAAACTGACAAACACTGACAAATACAAATGTGCAAAAGAAGACAAACTGTAAATAAAAAATAATCCTGAGAATGAGAGTTGTTAAAGTTCTTGAAAGTGAGTCTGCAGGTCATAGAGTCAATTCAGAGTAGTGGTGATTGAAGTTACCCACACCAGTTCAGGAGTCTAATGCTTATAGGATTCCTGAGTCTGGTGGTGTGTGTGTAAAGATTTTTAGCTCCTGCCTGGTGCGTGTATTGAGAAAAGACCATGGCCTGGGTGGTGGGGATCTTTAATGATCGATGCTGCTTTCTTGTGGCAGCGTTCTGCGTCAGTGTATTCAGTGGTGGGAAGAGCTTTGCCTTAGTGGACTGGACTATATCCACCACTGTCTGCTGGCTTTTCTGTTCCTGGGCATTGATGATTCCATATCAGGCCATGATGTAACTAGGTAGGTTATAAAACCATCTCTTCATGTCAAACTGTCTAAGGTAAGGAAGCTCAATCATCTTCAAACTGATGGGCTGAGGGCTTCAAATGAATTTTACTGGGGGTCATGATGAGATAGTGTGATCCTCAATTTAGAGATGCAGCTGTAGGGAAAGCCAACGTGATACTAACAAAACTGCTAATCAACGTGGATTAATCTCAAAGTGAGCCTGATTGTGGATGTACAGTATATACAGGGAGGTGTGTCTGTATGTGGAATTGCTAGTATTATAAACAATGTGTGGAATAGAGTCATAGAGCTTCTGTGTCCACCCAGCTAGTCCCAATGTCCACATGTCCACATGTCCCATATCCATCCAAACCCTGCCCCTTCCGTGTAAATAAATGTTACCTGTCTTAACCGCTTCCGGCAGCTCATTCCATACACTCGCCACCCTCTGCTTTACAACTTTGCCCCATGAGCCCTTTTCAAAACCTTTCCCATCTCAATCCAAGTCCAAGTTCTTCTGAAGAAACACAAAGAAACACAGTAGCCGGCCATGGAAACTGAGTGCAGCAGACGAGAGATATATCAAACCGACGTCCCTTCCAAGTCAGAAGAAGACCAGTGCTGTTATCAGCTCTAAACCCACAGAAACCACTGGAACCTGAAAACACACCTCTACAGTCCAGAGAAGTTCTGTCAGAAGTGGTCTTCATGGTAGACTTCCGGCCAAAAAGCCATTCATCTGAAGTGGAAACAAAGCCATTCCTCCAAAGTGGAAACAAATCCAGGTGACTCACCCACGCACAAAGACACAAGGACAGGGATGCTGAACAATGGCAGCAAGTGCTCTGGAGTGACGATTCAAAATGTGAATTTTTTGGCGCAAACAGATAGAAGGGCTGGAGAGCACTGCATGATGAGTGTCTGCAGGCAACAGTGAAGCACGGTGGAGGTTTTCTGCAGGTTTGGGGCTGCATTTCTGCAAATGGAGTTGGTGATGTGGTCAGAATTAATGAAATCCTTAATGCTGAGAAGTAGAAGCAGGTTCTCATCCACCATGTAATACCATCAGGGATGTGTCTAATCAGTCCCAACTTCAGTCTGCAACAGGACAATGACCACAAACACATGGCCAAGGTCATAAAGAACTACCTTCACTGAAAGGAAGGAGGAGTTCTGTAACAGATGGTATGGTCTCCACAGAGCCCTGATCTCAACTTCAAAGATTCAAAGTGCATTTATTATCAAAGAATCTATAGAGAGTACAACTCAGATTCTGTAAACATACTTTGATAATAAATGTAGTTTGAATCTTTGAATCATCAATGCTGTCTGGGATTACCTGGAGAGACAGAAGCAAATGAGACAGCCAAACTCTGCAGAAGAACTGTGGCAAGTTCTCCGAGATGCTTGGAACAACCTACCAGCCAGTTTTCTTATAAAGCTGTGCAACAGTATGCCTGAGGAAACTGATGCAGTTTTAAAGGCAAAGGGTGGTCACACTCAATATTGATTTCATTTAGTTTTTCCTGTTTACTGCTCTTCATAGTAATTTTTTGATATTTAGAAACTTCGCATTTCATCATTTTTGTAAGCACCTTCACTTTACAGAAATTTTTTAACATGTGCCTAAGACTTCTGCACAGTACCGTTCATACAGTCAGTCTATATCTCAGCTGATCCTATGGATATACAGCCATGCTCAACCGTTACTTGTACATTGTGTGTTATTGGATTGCATTTATATTTGTTGTGTTTTGTTCATGCTGCATTGGATCTGGAGTAACCATCACTTTGTTCCCTTTACACTCATGCACTGAAGAATGACAATGAACAATTTTCAATCTTGAATAAAATTAACCTCAGTCAGATACAAACAAAATGCTGGAGGAATTCAACAGGTCAGGCAGCATCAGTGGAGGAAAATATACTGTCGACTGGACCTCAGCCAGGATGTGGTCTGTCTATTTCCTTCCACAGATACTGCCTGTCTGCAAATGGAGTAGCAGCAGTTTTGTGCTGCTCTTAGTTTTGTTTCTCTCCCCCTAGTTTAAACTTCGAATTTAAAATTTTTATTTGCTGATTCTTGAGGGGGAACAATATGTCTATGTTTACGAGGAGTGGGAAGAACTTGTCTGATCCTAGTGACAAAGGCAATGCGAAAAGGAAATATCTGATGAAATGCCACAATGGGCTGAAGATATGGTTCGGACACTGAACTCAATTAAAGATCAGAAAGGGTTAATTAAAGACCAACTGGAAAAGAATAGTAATGAAATGAAGTCATTTCTGGGAAAACTTAAAAGGCTTGGCCCACTTTGTTGTCATTGTAGGCTAGTTTGTAACCAGTGTAGTTTTGAAGTGCTGTTGTACGTAGTAAACATGACAACCAATCTGTGTACACTTGCACTTGCATAAACTGCATCTGATGTTAATCAGATGACCTGCTTTTCATACATTTTGATTTTGGGGATAAATATTGGCCAGAACACTAGGGATAACTACCCTTCTGTAAATAGGTGTATAGGTGTCTCTGTATAAAATCTCTTCCAACAGCTCACTCCTCAGGCACTGCAGCTCCTCCTCGGGTAAGCACCAGAACATCACCCCACATTGTGGTTTGACAGGAACACAGAATCCTCAGACACAGAGACTAAACTGTTGTGAGGAGCAGAACTCCCAGCAGTGCCTGTTCCAGCAGGTTCACAGTGTCATTTAAAACTTCGAAAAACTTGCTGCAGATGCGCAGTGGACGGTACCCTGACTGGTGGCAACATGGCTTGGTGTGGAAAGATTCAAAGGTTCAAAGATTCCAAGTTCATTTATTATTAAAGAATATGTAAATTATACAACCTTGAGACTTGTCTGCTTGGAATGATTAATGCCCATGAATGGAAAAAGCCTATAAAAAGTAGTGGATACAAGCCCAGTCCATCACAGGCAAAACTCTCCCTATCACTGAGCACACTTACAAAGAGCGCTGCCACAAGAAAGCATCATCCATCATCAAGGACCCCCACCATCCAGGCCATGCTCTCTTCTCGCTGATGCCATTGGGAAGGAAGTAGAGGAATTTTGGTTCCACACCACCAAGGTTACATAGAACATAGAACGTAGAATAGTACAGCACATTACAGGCCCTTTGGCCCACAATGTTGTGCCGACCCTCAAACCCTGCCTCCCATATAACCCCCCACCTTAAATTCCTGCATATACCTGTCTAGTAGTCTCTTAAACTTCGCGAGTGTATCTACCTCCACCACTGACTCAGGCAGTGCATTCCACGCACCAACCACTCTCTGAGTAAAAAAGCTTCCTCAAATATCCCCCTTGAACTTCCCAACCCCTACCTTAAAACGATGCCCTCTTGTATTGAGCAGTGGTGCCCTGGGGAAGAGGCGCTGGCTATCCACTCTATCTATTCCTCTTATTATCTTGTACACCTCTATCATGTCTCCTCTCATCCTCCTTCTCTCCAAAGAGTAAATCCCTAGCTCCCTTAATCTCTGATCATAATTCACACTCTCTAAACAGGCAGCGTCCTGTTAAATCTCCTCTGGACCCTTTCCAATGCTTCCACATCCTTCCTATAGTGAGGCGACCAGAACTGGACACAGTACTCCAAGTGTAGCCTAACCAGAGTTTTATAGAGCTGCATCATTACATTGCGACTCTTAAACTCTATCCCTCGACTTATGAAAGCTAACACCCCGTAAGCTTTCTTAACTACCCTATCTACCTGTGAGGCAACTTTCAGGGATCTGTGGACATGTACCCCCAGATCCCTCTACTCCTCCACACTACCAAGTATCCTGCCATTTACTTTGTACTCTGCCTTGGAGTTTGTCCTTCCAAAGTGTACCACCTCACACTTCTCTGGGTTGAACTCCATCTGCCACTTCTCAGCCCACTTCTGCATCCTATCAATCTCTCTCTGCAATCTTCAACAATCCTCTACACTATCTACAACACCACCAACCTTTGTGTCATCTGCAAACTTGCCAACCCACCCTTCTACCCCCACATCCAGGTCGTTAATAAAAATCACGAAAAGTAGAGGTCCCAGAACAGATCCTTGTGGGACACACTAGTCACAATCCTCCAATCTGAATGTACTCCCTCCACCACGACCTCCTTCTGCAAGCAAGCCAATTCTGAATCCACCTGGCCAAACTTCCCTGGATCCCATGCCTTCTGACTTTCTGAATAAACCTACCGTGTGGAACCTTGTCAAGTGCCTTACTAAAATCCATATAGATCACATCCACTGCACCACCCTCATCTATATGCCTGATCACCTCCTCAAAGAACTCTATCAGGCTTGTTAGACACGATCTGCCCTTCACAAAGCCATGCTGACTGTCCTTGATCGGACCATGATTCTCTAAATACACATAGATCTTATCTCTAAGAATCTTCTCCAACAGCTTTCCCACCACAGACGTAAGGCTCACTGGTCTATAATTACCCGGACTATCCCTACTACCTTTTTTGAACGAGGGAACAACATTCGCCTCTCTTCAATCCTCCGGTACTATTCCCGTGGACAACGAGGACATAAAGATCCTAGCCAGAGGCTCAGCAATCTCTTCGCTCGCCTCTTGGAGCAGCCTGGGGAATATTCCATCAGGCCTCAGGGACTTATCCGTCCTAATGTATTTTAACAACTCCAACACCTCCTCTCCATAAGTATCAACATGCTCCAGAACATCAACCTCACTCATATCGTCCTCACCATCATCAAGTTCCCTCTCATTGGTGAATACTGAAGAGAAGTATTCATTGAGGACCTCGCTCACTTCCACAGCCTCTAGGCACATCTTCCCACCTTTATCTCTAATCGATCCTACCTTCACTCCTGTCATCCTTTTTATCTTCACATAATTGAAGAATGCCTTGGGGTTTTCCTTTACCCTACTTGCCAAGGCCTTCTCATGCCCCTTTCTTGCTCTTCTCAGCCCCCTATTAAGCTCCTTTCTTGCTTTCCTATATTCCTCAATAGACCCATCTGATCCTTGCTTCCTAAACCTCATGTATGCTGCCTTCTTCCACCTGACTAGATTTTCCACCTCACTTGTCACCCATGGTTCCTTCACCCTACCATTCTTTATCTTCCTCACTGGGACAAATTTATCCCTAACATCCTGCAAGAGATCTCTAAATATCGACCACATGTCCATAGTACATTTCCCTGCAAAAACATCATCCCAATTCACACCCGCAAGTTCTAGCCTAATAGCCTCATAATTTGCCCTTCCCCAATAAAAATTTTTTCTGTCCTCTGATTCTGTCCTTTTCCATGATAATGCTAAAGGCCAGGGAGCGGTAGTCGCTGTCCCCCAGATGCTCACCCACTGAGAGATCTGTGACCTGACTCGGTTCATTACCTAGTACTAGATCTAGTATGGCATTTCCCCTAGTCCACCTGTCCACATACTGTGACAGGAATCCGTCCAGGACACACTTAACAAACTCTGCCCCATCTAAATCCTTGGAACTAATCAGGTGCCAATCAATATTAGGGAAGTTAAAGTCACCCTTGATAACAACCCTGTTATTTTTGCACCTTTCCAAAATCTGCCTCCCAATCTGCTCCTCTGTGTCTCTACTGCTACCAGGGGGCCTATAGAATACCCCCAATAGAGTAACTGCTCCCTTCCTGTTCCTGACTTCCACCCATACTGACTCAAAAGAGGATCCTGCTACATTACCCACCCTTTCTGTAGCTGTAATAGTATCCCTGACCAGTAATGCCAAACTTCCTCCCCTTTTTCCCCCTCTCTATCCCTTTTAAAGCACTGAAATCCAGGAATATTGAGAATCCATTCCTGCCCTGGTGCCAGCCAAGTCTCTGTAATGGCTACTACATCATAATTCCATGTATGTATCCAAGCTCTCAGTTTATCACCTTTGTTCCTGATGCTTCTTGCATTGAGGTACACACACTTCAGCCCTTCTACCTTACTACCTTTACACCGTTTACTCTGCTTCTCTTTCCTCAAAGCCTCTCTATATGTTAGATCTGGCTTTACTCCATGCACTTCTTTCACTGCTCTATCGCTCTGGGTCTCATCCCCCTCGCAAATTAGTTTAAACCCTCCCGAACCATGCTAGCAAACCTACCTGCAAGGATATTGCTCCCCCTCGAGTTCAGGTGCACTCATCCAATCTGTACATGTCCCACCTTCTCCAAAAGAGATCCCAATGATCTAAAAACCTAAAACCCTGCTCCCTGCACCAGCTCCTCAGCCACGCGTTCAACTGCTATCTCCTCCAATTCTTACCATCACTGTCACGTAGCACTGGCAGCAAACCTGAGAACTCCACCCTTGAGGTCCTGTTCTTCAGCCTTCTGCCTAGTTCCCGAAACTCACACTTCAGGACCTCATCCCTCTTCCTGCCTATGTCGTTGGTACCAACATGGATTACGACTTATGGTTGCTTTCCCTCTCGTACCAGGATGTCGTGCACCCAGTCAGAGACATCCCGGACCCTTTCACCTGGGAGGCAACAGACCATGCGGGTGTCCTTCTCAGATCCACAAAATCTCCTGTCTGCTCCCCTAACAATAGAGTCTCCAATGACGACAGCTCTCCTCTTCTCCGTCCCACCCTTCTGCACCACTGGGTCAGACTCAGTGCCGGAGGCCCTGCCACCATGGCTCACACCTGGTCGGTCGTCCCCACCGACAGTATCCAGGACAGTAAACTTATTATTCAGGGGAATGGCTACAGGGGTGCTCTGCACTACCTGTCTGCTTACCTTCGCTTTCCCCCCTCTGACTGTCACCCAACGACCTGCTTCCGACAGCCTAGGTGTGACTACCTCCCTGTAGCTCTCATCTATGACTGCCTCATTCTGCCTTATGAGTCGAAGGTCATCCAGCTCCTGCTCCAGATTCCTTATATGGTCTTCCAGATCACCCAGCCGTATGCACTTCTGGCAGATGTGACTCTGCGGGAGAGGGGTGTTCCCCCAAGACTGCCACATCTCACATGAGAGGCACATCACCGTCTCAGGAGGCATTGTAAATTCTAACTGCGAGCAAGCTTGTCCTCCGCCCCTTCTCATCGAAGCCTCTCGAGTCAAAGCCTCAAAGCTCCACTCCTTCACTAGCCCACTCACTCATTGGCCGCTTTCCACTGATTAGAAACAGTTGCTACCCTTCAACCATCAGGCTCCTGAAGCAGTATCAATAACTTCACTCACCTCAACTCTGAACTGATTCCATAATCTCATTATTGTTTGTTTATTTATTTATTATTTTTTAATTTGCAGAGTTTGTCTTTAGCACATTGGTTGTTTGTCAGTCTTTGTGTCCAGTTTTTAACTGATTCTAATGCATTCCTTTGTTCTACTGTGAATGCCCACAAGGCAATGAATCTCAAGGTTGTATATGGTGACATACGTGTACTCTGATAATAAACATACTTCGAACTTTGAATTTGAGCTGGTGCTGTGCTTGCTAGTCATCAGATCCAGACTCAATCTTTCCATTCAGTAAGATGCATTCAGTGGGCTGAGAGTTCTCAGTTGACTTGACAATTTTATAATAATTTTTTGCCACACTTGATCATCCTTTCCTTGTGTAGTCAGTGTGCTTTAACAGTTCCAGTTTTATACCTGTATACTGGTTAATTCTATTCTCTGTTGGAATCTCAGTACTAAAAGTATTCACAACTATGCACGAGAGATACTGCAGATGCTGCAAATCCTGAGTAACAGCACACTAAGAATGCTGAAGGAATTTAGCATTTACTAGGATTGGTCTTTGCCCGAAACAGGATCTCGGACTGAAACTTTAACAGTTTATTCCCCTGCAGAGATGTTGTCTGACTACTTGAGTTTCTGCAGCACTTTCTGTGTGTTACACACTATCATGCATGTGCTTTTACCTTAGTAACTTAATTATAAGTGAAGTTATAAGTTAATTATGACTGTTTGGAAAGTTAGGGGTTTGATGTTCTTACAGCTATTTCTTTTATTCACGTTTCAGGTTGCTATAAATCTCTCCTTGGATCAAGAGTGCAGAATCACAATGGCAATGGCTACCTGGTGAGTGAAATTATCGCACTATGTAATGGCTGTATGTACTCTGAATGTAAGAGAGGTGTTGTCTCGTCTTGGAGGTCAAGTGAAACTGCATCAATGTTGAGTTTATTACTGAATGCACAAGTATCTGTGTGCACAGGTGCAATGAAAAGCTTGCTTGCAGGAGTGTCACAGGCATCTAGCATCACATCCAAAACATTCACAACAAAAACAAAAATTAAACAAGAAAGAACACAATTAGAACAAAATCGCAATGTCCATTTTAGTGCAAAGTGGTCAAAGTGTTCATGGTGTTGCTGTTCTGAGGTTGTGATTAGGGTTGTACCTGTTGGTCCAAGCATCAAGTAGTTGAAGGGAAGTAGCTGCTCTTGAACCTGTTGGTGTGGGACTTCAGGCTTCAGTACCTTCTGCACAATAATATCTCTGAGGACATGACATCTCCTGGATGGTGAGGTCTTTACTATAAACGTGATATCATGGAGAGAGTAGCCTCATTCTTCCTCAGCGTGTTCTTTCTTGATGATGACCTGCCTCAGGAAGAGTAACTCTCACACACAATGCTGGAGGAACACATCAGGCATTGTGTCCCAATATGAACACATGTGAACACATATGAACACATCACACATGTGTCCCAATCCTCAGTTCCTAATTCCTCCAGCATATTGTGTGTGTTACTCCGGATTTCCAGCCTCTGTAGAATCTCTGGTGTTTCTGTCTGAGGAAGAGGTTAGGGTGAATACTTTTACAAGTGAATGAATAGCTCTGGGATGGTGGTGAATTATCGTGGATTGTTTCAGATAACAGACACTGACACATATTGTCTGTGATATATTCCCTTGATTGGCTATTTGAACGCATTGCTTTCATATCAGTTGTGCTAAGTTGGGAGTCTGTATACCCTTGAGACAAAATGGTATCGATTTGAGCCGTATTCCTGAGTGTGTTTTACTGAGATTTTCAGTATTTCATTTTACTCTCAATGCCCCTTTACCTCTTATTTCTCCACTCCAATATCAAACATCAAATCTAAGTTACTTGCTTTACAGTGTGACCCTTTCCAAACTTTGCCACTTCCCCAGGGGAGAGAGGGGGACAATGGTTTGTGTATGTGTCATGAACAGAGCAAATTAATATGAACAAAATGTAACCTGCAGAGAGTGTTTAGTGGTTTGCATGTGACATTGTGCCGATTTAAAAAAAAATTACCCCCTTGGAAAGTATTCAACCCCCTGCAGAAAGGGTTTGGTGGTTTGTATAGGATATGTGAATCTTGTCCATTTAAGTCTGAGATGTACTCAGCATCAGTCAATAGGTGAAAATGACAACTGCCCTGTCCCTTTCTCCCCTGCTTGGATACTGTACCATATTTCCATAGATATTAACATGGATGTTAATACTGTACCATATTTCCATAGATATTTGCATGAATGAAAGAAAAGTGAAGGGATATGTAGGAAAGAAGTGTTAGATTGATCTTGGAGTAAGTTAAAGTTCAGCACAGAATTGTGGGCCGAAGGACCTGTACTCTGCTCTATTGTTCTGTTCTATGTACATTGTGGGCTGAAGGGCCTGTACTGTGCTGTACTGTTAGGTCACCTTGTGATAGATCTCCATTTGGTCCATTGAGTCCCAGGCTGGTTCATTTCCCTATTCATTTTTCTCTAACCCATTCTGCTCATATTTTTAACAATTATCCCAGATTCTGTCATTCAACTACACACCAGAGACTAGTTACAGTGGCCAATTACCTGGCCATCTACATGTCTTTCAGATGTGACAGTAAACTGGAGCACCTAGAGAAACTGTTTTCTTTTGTACATTTGTCAGTCTTTATTGATTTTCGTAATTTCTATTGTATTTCTTTATATTCTTGTAAGGAAGAAAACAAATCTCAAGGTAGTAAATGGTTACGTATGTGTGGATTGATTAAAAATTACTTTGAATTTTGAGCACACGTGTTCACAGGGAGAACATGCAAACTCCACACAGACAGCACCAGAGGTCAGGATCAAACAGGGCAACTGGAGATGTGCCATAGTCTTCGGTTTGTTGTCAGCTGTCACGTAATGGGCTGCTCTCTCCCTCGAGTCAGACAGTTTTGAGTTTACAGGTTCAAGGATGAACATGATTTTCCATAATTACATGTATTAGGAGTTTGCTGTGGTGTGTAGGTCAGGCTGCAGCATGCAACAAAATACAACATCCAATAAAGAGTAATATAAAATATCAAGTTAGAGATTAAACCACAGATATGGAGGAAAATGTGCATAAATACATAAATAAGTGTGTAAACAATATAAACAGCATTATAAAAAGTGGTTTGAAGTGTTCACAGTGCAGTGATGGGTAATAGATAGACGGGGGTGTGGAAGTACCAACTAGAATGGTTGCTCAGATTAACTACCTGAGAGAAGAAACTTTTAGGATGGTATGAATTTATTGTTTTAATAGCTTTCCAGAAGGCAGCTTTTAGAAAAGACAGTGGGTTGTGTCTGCAACAGTTTTTCCTGCCTGTTTCTTTGCCCTGGACACGTACAAGTGCTGGACAAACAAGTGAGCAGACACTCTACTCTGGAGATTGGAAGTACAACAGTTCAGCTTGCCTTTCCAATCCCGGACTGCGGGAGCACTGCCCAGCTAGAGCTTCCATATTTCAGATCCATTGTTAATCTAACAGATCCCATAACAATAATTCAAAAGGCAGGTGGGTTCTCCCTGACTGGTATTTAGTTCTTAATGAATATAATAACAAGTTATTTGTCTCAGAGAGTGGTTGGTGCGTGGAATGCACTGCCTGAGTCAGTGGTGGAGGGAAATACACTAGTGAAGTTTAAGAGACTACTAGACAGGTATATGGAGGAATTTAAGGTGGGGGGGTTATATGAGAGGCAGGGTTTGAGGGTCGGCTCATCATTGTGGGCCGAAGGGCCTGTACTGTGCTGTACTATTCTATGTTTAATTATGGATTTTGGCTTGTGGGAGATTGCTGAACACAGCTGGCTGAGGAAGCTTGATACTATTACATCAGTGACTGCATTTTAATTCCCCTTCCTGTTCCACCATGTTTGTCCATGGCTGCCTCTACTGCCACTCTCAAGTTGGAGGAGTAACGCCTCATATTCCGTGTAAGTAGCCTGCAACCTGACAGCATGAACATTGATTACTCTAACTTCCAGTAATTTTGCCTCCTTCCCCCACCCTCCTTCTCTCCCAATTCTGGCTCTCCTCTTACCTCTACTTCTCACCTGCCTATCACCTCCCTCTGGTGTCCCCCCTCCTCTCCTATCAGATTCCTCCTCCTTCAGCCCTTTATATTTTCTACCTTTCACTTCCTTGCTTCTCACTTCATTCCACCTTCACTACCCACCTACCTTCTCCCTCACCTGACTTCATCTATCACACTTGACAACAAACATTTTGCTTCCCAAATGCTTTTGGGCGCATCTTATGGATTTTGGGCTGCTGATTATGAAAATTACCACAAAATTTCCATATCATGCACCATTGTTTTTAAATTGCCTTTTTTGTTATTTAAATTCATCATTCAAGTCAATTAAAATCTTGCCCACAACATAAGCGGAAAGGTTTTCTACCTTGTCCAGGCAGGGTGGATGCTGCATGGCAGGACGGGATTTAGAAAGGGTATGAAAGCACCATGCACACATCATTCTATGCATTGTGTTTGCATGTATATCGGTTTGTGGTCGCGTTGATGCACATGGTCTACGTGTGTAATGTATTGTGTGTACTCATTGTAATAAAGTAATTGTATTTACAGGAGTACTTGTGTTGGCAAAATGTCTCACCAGTGTTAATAGTCATGATACTTCTGTTATATTTGTGGCAAGTATGCTTAGATCTCAAAGACGGAGCATGACTCCTCTTATTAACAAAGCCTACGAGCTTTACTTTGGGTGTAAGTTTGGCAACAAAAGCAAGGCCTAGGCTTCTCACATTTGTTGCGCAACTTGCACTGTTGATCTTAGTGCTTGGCTCAGAGGTACTCAGAGATCAATGCCATTCGCTGTCCTGATGATATGGCGAGAGCAGAAGGTTCATGTGACAGACTGCTACTTCTGTCTGACCAGCGTCTGGTTTCTCTGCTAAACAGCAAATCCATTGAATACCCGAATCTCCCTTCAGCTGTGAGACCTGTGCCACATGATGATGGTCTTCCAGTATCGAACCCATAAGAGACATGGAGTCTAGAGGAGGCAGACGAAGATGCCATGTTGCCCGAGCCAGGAATGGAAAACAACACATACTGATACAGGTCTTGAACCCTTTGTGTCGAGTGAGCCTGATCTGATAACTCAGTCTGAGCTACATGACCCGGTCAGAGATTTGGGTTTGTCAAAGGCAAAAAGTAGAATTGCAGAGTTCAAGACTGAAAATATGGAATCTTCTGTTGCCAGGCACAAAAATTTCCAAGAAGGATTTTGATATTTGAGATAGATGTCTTCCAAAATAACTAATACCAAGATTAAGAAAAGTATTTTTGTTGGTCCACAATTCAAACAGGTCATCAATGACAGGCAATTTGAAGAACTTCTGCTGGGACTGGAGAAAATTGCATAGAAGGCATTCAAGGATGATATTGAAAGTTTTCTTGGCAACCACAGAGCACCAAACTACATGCCACTGGTTGACAACATGCTTCAAACATGAAAAACCATGAAGTGTAACATGCCACTAAAGATACATTTTCTGTATCCCCATTTAGATGAATTCCCTGCAAATCTTGGCATTGTCAGTGATGAGCATGGTGAAAGGTTTCACCAGGACATTGTGGTCATGGAGAAATGGTATCAGGGCAACTGGAATCCATCAATGTTGGCTGATTATTGTTGGACAATTAAGCGAGAAGCCTCAGACACAGATTAGAAATGAAAATCATCAATAAAACATTTTCAGCTAAATTGAACTATTACTAAGCATCAGCACCATTATGCAATTAAACAAATTATATTCAATAAAAGATCATTTCTTCTTTTCCCAGATTTCTATGTGATGGAAGTAGTCTGAGATTATATCTGAATTCAGGGTTAAACAGTCTAGTTTCTCACCAAAGGTTTCAGAGGAAGCCACACTTCTGTAAAAAAATTGTTGTCCAGTGTCACCTTCTAACTTGTACTCCTTCCCCTCCCCACATCTTCTGATTCCAGTTTCTTGCCCTTTCCTTTCCAGCCCTGATGAAGGGCCTCAGCCTGAAACGTGACTCTTTATTTCCCTCCATGGATGCTGCCTGACCTGCTGAGTACCTCCAGCATTTTGTGCATGTTACTCTGGATTTCAGAACTGCTGCAAAGTACTTTGCAGTGACCTGAAAACTGTATCGATGCAAGACTTCATTTGTTTTTTTTCCAGCAACCCTTGAGTGTGTCAACTGTTTGGTTGTTAGTTTTAAGAACTGCAGGCAAAATATAAATCTGCCAATGTTTGGCAGGGCCATAGATTGTCAAAGCCATCCCAGAGCAGTTTTAAAAAGGCTTTCAATCAGAATTGTCCAACCCAGAGGGTCTTTCTACTAGTATTGAAGGTCAGAATGATTCTAAAAATACATTACACAGTTAGCATACCAAGTAGCAAAATCAATATGTCAATATAAAGTACAGGAATCTAACCAGCTTTAGGTTTTCCCATAAGACATAGGAGCAGAATTAGGCCATTCGGCCCATTGAGTCAGCTCCTGTATTCTATCATGGGTAATTTATTATCCCTGTCAACGCCACTCTCTTGCTTTCTCCCCCATAATTTTTGACACACTTACAAATCAAGAACCCATCAACCTCCACTTTAAATATACCCAATGACTTCATCCTTCACAGCCGTTTGTGGCAACAAATTTCCACAGAGTCACCACTCTCTGGCTAAAGGAATTTCTTCTCATCTCTATTCTGAGGCAATGCCTTCTGGTTCCAGATTCTCCCAATAGAGGAACTGTCCTGTCCATGTCCATCTCCTCGATTTTAAAGGAAGAGAGATTCTCTTGAAGGGGAATGAGTTCAGGGAAGCAGATCAGGAAGGCTCATGGCAGGATGTGTGATACAAGTGTGATCACTACAAGTATAAACAATGCAGTGGTTTTGCTCTGATGTTTCTGAGTTGTGGGACAGGCTTGGGGAATCATGAATTAAAAGTCCTTGATGTATTCGCCTCTACCATCACCCCAGGCAGCGCATTCCAGGAAACCACCAGACTCTGCTTGCTTGCTTACTTGTATGCATTAATAAATAAATAAATTTATTTATTCGCCCCTCACCTCAAATTCATGCCCTCTGGTATTAGGCATTTCTACCCTGGGAAAAAAATACTGTCTACTGTATATATGCCTCTCATAGTCTTATAAACTATCAGACCTCCACGCACCCTCTGCCTCTCCAGAGAAAACAACCCAATATTGTACAACCTCTCATTATAATACATGTCGTCTAATCCAGGCGGCATCCTGGAAAACCTCTTCTGCACCCTCTCCAAAGTCTCAATATCCTTCCTATAATGAGGCAACCAGAACTGTGTGCAATTGTCAGGATGTGGCCTGACTAGAGTTTTATAAAAGCTGGAACATAGTTCCTGGCTTTTCACTCAATGCCTCGACTAATAAAGGCAAGCATGTCATATGGCCTCTTAACCAACCTTTCAACCTTCGTAGCCGCTTTTAGCGATCTATGAACTTCGACCCCCATGATCCATCTGCTCATCATTACTGTTAAGGGTCTTGCCCTTAGCAGTGAACTGTCTCTTTATATTTTACCTATCAAGGTGCAACACTTCACATTTGGCTCAGCTAACCTCCACCTGCAATTTCTCTGCCCATCTGCAACTGATCTATATCCCATTGTATCTTTGCCAATCTTCTCTGCTATCCGCAACAACACCAATCTTCATATCATCAGTAAACTTACTAACCCACCAATCGACATCTTCATCCAGGCCATTTAAATACATCACAAGCAGCAGAGGTCCGAGTAGAGATCTTTGTGGAACACCGCTAACCACAGACCTGCATCTAGAATAAGTGCCTTTGACCACTACCTCTGTCTTCAATGGGCACTCAGGTTCCAAATCCAAATATTTAATTTATCATGGATACCATACATCTTAATCTTCTGGATGAGCCTTTCATGAGGGACCTTGTCAAATGCCTTACTAAAATCCATTAAGCTACATTCATGCCTGTACCTTTATCAATCACCCTGGTCACCTTGTCAAAAAACTCAAATCAAGTTAGTAAGACATGACTTGCCCTGCACTAAGCCATGCTGACTCTCCCTAATTAGACCGTGAGTTTCCAAATGCTCATAAATCCCATCTTTAAGAATTCTTTCCCATAACTGATGTGAGACTCAATGGTCAATAGTTTCCAGGATTATCCCTGGTTCTCTTCTTGAGTAATGGAAAATTAGCTACTTGCCAGTCCTCCAGGATCTCGTCTGTAGCTAGAGAAGACATGAAGATATTGATCAAGGCCTTGGCAATTTCTTCTCTTGCCTTTCTCAATAACCCATCATGCCCTGAGAACTTGATACGCTTAGAGACCCAACACTACCTCCTACTTTACATTGAAATGTCCAGCATATTAATACACTCGGCACTGATCTTCCTACTCTCCACATTCTCTGCATCCATGTAAATGTTCCTCCCTTTATCCTTGAGAGGTCCTCCCCTCTCCCTAGTTATCCTCTTGCCCTTGATGTATGTATAGAATGCCTCAGGATTCTCTTTAATCCAACTTGCCAAGGACTTTTCATGGCCTGTTCTGGCTCTCCTAATTCTCTTCATCAATTCTATTCTGGCTTCTTATCATCCTCAAGGGCTCTGTTTGATTCCAACTTCCTAAGCTTTACATACTTCTCCTTGACTAAATTTATTACCTCTCTCAGCATCCAAGGTTCTGTTAACTTGCCATCCTGTCCTTCCTTCTGACTGTAACATACTGTCCTGTAATTCTGTGTCAGGTTTTAGAACAAACCATTGAATGGAGGTGGTCATTACCAAAATTATCAATGACCTTAGGCTCAGCACTGATGCCAATGGGTTCTCAGTTAAAATTCACCAAGGTCCTTCCACACAATTGACCACAACGTTCTCCTAGATCACCTTGAGAACTGGGTTGACCTCTCTGGTACTGCCCTTCATTGGTTTCACTCATATATCTCAGAGAGAACATTTTTTTGTCTGTCTTGGAAGCTATTTTTTTTAAAAAGATATGATGAAAGTTTTTGGTGTTGCTCAAGGAAGCAGTCTTGGTCCCCTACTCTTCCCCTTAGGAGGCATCATGAGAGAGTACTAACTTGATTTCCACAGTTATGCAGAGACATACAGTTGTATATCTTGGTTGAGCCCAATGATGACAGCACCTTATATTCTCTGACTTCTGGTATGGCTGATATAAATAAATGGTTGAGCAATAATTTCTGAAAACTAAATGAAAATAAAACTGAAATGATTTTAGTTGGTTCCAAAGCCAAAAGAGATAAACTTCTTGATAAACTAGGGATCCTGGCTCCCCTTGGTAAAAGCAGAAGTACAAGGCTGGTGTTATCCTTGATTCAGATTTGAACTTTAAATCCCACATCAAGAAAGTGACCAGAACAGCATTTCTACGCTTAAGAAAAATTGCAAATATATGTCCATTTCTGTCACCTAATGATACGGAAAAACTAATTTACATCGTTCTGTCAAATAAACCGGACTGTACTAAAAGTACAGTGCACTTCTAACTGGCCTTCCCAAGCAATCTATTGATAAACTTTAACTCATTCAGAATACTAGACTTTCAACTCTGCATTGGCTTCCTGTATGTTTTAAAATTGATTTTAAAGCTCTCTTACTTGTTTTCAAAGCTCTTCATTGTTTGGGTCCTGAGTACAACACAGAATGACTTTTGTTTTATAATCCTGCTCGAGCTCTCAGGTCGTCTTCCACCGGACTCTTAAATTTAAACAATCTGCCTCAAAAAAAATTGGCAGCTCAGCTTTTTTGAACTGTACTCCTAAACTGTGGAACTCAATACAATACCTAAAACTATGAGGGATGAAGATTCAGGTGACTCTTTTAAACACCAGCTCAAAACTTTGCATTAACTAACATATTTTTATTTTTTATTTTTATGTTTGCACTTTATCCTATCGTAAAGCACTTTGAACTACATTGTCTGTAACAAAAGTGTTTCATAAGTAAAGAATTTGTTTTTAGTTTTTTCTCTGTTAAAGCTGGTAAAATCTGAGGTATGGGCAAAGCCACGTACATTCATTTCTCAATTGCTAGGAACTTTCGGACAATTCAAGTGGTGTTTAGTATTGTGGCTTTCTGGAGATTTACATAAATATTGTTGTGTAGGTCTAATTGTTCAATGCTATTGTGTAGTGACTTTGAGATGACACCAGTTTTAGATATTGGACATTGTATACTTTGTTCATGTTCCACAGTCTTTCAATTTCCTCTTTTAATTCAGTATATTTCTGTAAGTTTTTTGCTTAATGATATATTTTTGGAATGGTTATATCTATTGAGTAAGTTGTTCTTGCTTGTTTGTCCTGCATTATTATATCCAGACAGTTATGATGGATTGTCCTACCTGTAATAACAGATCGATCATCATATAATCTGTAGGACTCTGACTCTAAAACTGGGCCAGGCTTGTATTTATAGTAAGGTATTGTGTCTTCTATGAGTTTGTATTTTAAATCAAGATTTTGGTGAATAACGTTTCCCACTTAATTGTGCCTCTGTAAGTAATTAGATTGTGTTAGAATGCTGCAGGATTCTGTAATGTTTCAGATTGTGAAACACTGCAGTTCTGTCGGCTGCGTGAGTCTCAGGAAGGCAACCTCCGGCCCCGCCAAACGTGTGAGATTGAGGCCCGAGCTCACCTCGAACCCTCTGTTTGTGTGGATGCTGTGTGATTCGTTACAAAGGAGTGCCCCGAAATAACAGACAGTACACTGCATACAATTAAAAGATTTAGCTTTATGATTCTTAATTTGACTAAAGGGTTAGTAAAGAAAGAATATAAAATGACAAGAGCCCATTTTAATGAAATAGTGTAATGTGCACAAGTTGGAGCTCACGGTTTCCCCTTTGCTGATCTCGCCCTGGGTTTTAACGAATTACGGCCCCGAATTACGTGCACAAGTTGGAGCTCACGGTTTCCCCTTCGCTGATCTCGCCCTGGGCTTTAACGAATTACGGCCCCGCTCCAGGTTGACTCCTACGACCTCTTCTCCCCAGTGTCTTCTCTCTTCAATGCCTTAACAAAAGCCCCAAGCTTAACTTTAGTGTCCCTCACCAGAGAAACCTCCCCTTAATCCGGCCATCTTAATTGGATGGCACACAATCTTCCTATCTCTTATCTTCGACAGTAACCCAACCAAGCAGTTTACACAGAACAGCACAAAATGAAATACAGAACAGCATAACAGTTTAAAAAAAATGAACCATGGCATTACAGTTGTTTTTGGTTTCTCTTGGCTTTTCTGCATTTATCATATAAAATTTGTTGGTCTTTAGTTATGTATTCTTGATATATTTTTTGTCTTAACCACCTGGTCCTGTATTGCCTCAAGGAACCCCTCTGTTCCTGGGAAGGGATTTCCAGTGCTAAGCCAGGTGTTCGATGCTTCCTTGGTGACATCTAGTCCTCTCAGAGTGTGGGGATGTCTTCTATGGAGGGTCATGCTCTTCCATTGGTTAACCTTTTCTTGAATAGTGATAATGTCTTCATTTTTTGGTTTGTGCTTTCATTAAATTTATGATTTGTACTTCTTACCAGAATTGCATATGCTCGTGTGGAGTGTTGAACCTGTTTTCATTGATGTAATTGTATCCTTAGTGTTTTCTAAGATTTGCCATTTCAGTTCTTATTATTCTTGGTAAATTTTCTAGATTGGTTTCGGACCAGGATATTATGCCAAAAGAATATGCAAATGTGGGTATAACGAAAGTGTTTATTGCCTTTGTTATATTTTTACTATTGAGCACTGTCTGGCAGATTTTCTTAAGCCTTGAAGTAACTTCTGTTGAATGTTTTTTTTAATCACGCTATGATCTATTTTCATTACTTGTTGATATCCCAGATACTGATATAGAAAACCTACAGCACAATACAGGCCCTTCGGCCCACAAAGTTGTGCCAAACCTGTCCTTACCTGAGAAATTAACTAGGGTTACCATACACTTCTATTTTTCTGAGCTCCATGTACATGTCCAGGAGTCTCGTAAAAGACCCTATCGTATCCGGCTCCACCACCGTCACCGGCAGCCCATTCCACGCACTCACCCCTCTCTGCGTAAACAAACAAACAAGCAACAACAACTTACCCCTGTCATCTCCTCTGTACCTACTTCCAAGCACTTTAAAACTGTGCCCTCTCATGCTAACCATTTCAGCCCTGGGAAAAAGCCTCTGACTATCCACATGATCAATGCCTCTCATCATCTTATACACCTTAAATATGTTTCATATTCATCCATTAGTTGTATCCTGCTGCTCTGTTTTGTATTCTGTTAGCTCTACTGCTCCTTTCTTTGCGTTTCATGGTCTGCACTTATCCAGTCCAAAGTTCATATTTACTGAATACCTTTAGAAAGCAGTTCCAGCATTTGAATTAATTAGTTTAGCTTAACTGATGAAGGAGCATATAATTTCAAATCGTCCATTCACAGAAGGTATGTCAAGCTATAATTCCTTTGGCTGTGTCTGATTTGATATCAATTTTCATCTGATTCAGTCAACTAGAGAGCAGGTTTTAAGCTAGACAGAACCATAGTGGGTTTACCAAGTTTCCCTGGAAAATGCCTCAGTTTATCTTGACAACAGTAGTTGTTCTTTTCTGGTTATTAATAGATAGTATTATATGGATAATAATATGTTTATAAATAGTTAATTGAAAGTTATTATCTTTTAAATTTATTTTTCTCAGCTCAATCTGGTAAAACCCGAGGTATGGGCGTAGCCAAGTGCACTGAAATTTATTTCGAATGCTAGGAACTTTTGGGCTATACTAGTGGTGTTTAGTATGAAGGCTAGCTGGAGATTTGCAGAAGTATTGCTGTGTAGGCCTAATTGTTTATTGCTGCTGTGCAGTGCCTTTGGGATAACACCACTTGTAGATATTACTATCGGGGCAATGTACACCCTGTTCGTCTTCCATAGTCTTTCAATTTCCTAGTCTAATTCAGCATATTTCTGGTGTTTTTCACTTATTGATTTCTGTATGCTATGGAATGGCTTTATCTATTAAATAAGCTGTCCTTGCGTTTATCCTGTATTTTTATATCTGAACAGTTATTATGGATTGTCCTATCTGTAATAACAGATATGTCGTAATATAATTTGTAGGACATCCGACTCTCAAACTGGATTTTTATTATCATTACTAGTAGTAATTGTATTAATTGGGGCCTGTTACTGTGCTGTATCTCTAATGTGACGCCAAGCAGAGCTATCGGACGATTGATGCTGATGAGAGAGATAAGAAAGACAATGGAGAAACATTCAAAATGCTAATAAGAGAGAAGAGAGGGATTAATGGAAAAGAAACACAATTCAGAATATTGACAGACCGGTTGCTTTGAACCTGAACTGTTTGAGGTTTGATGGACAGGTGATACCCCAGCAGGGGGATAAAAAGAGTAGGTTTCTAAGGCACGCAACACACCACGAGACCACGAGACCCTGGAAAGAGCAGTGTATCCCCACAAGTGGTGGGAGTTTGGAGGTCCCGTTTGCGGGAACCAACCAGAGGCTCACAGGGTGTAAAGGTACAATCGCTGGGAACCTGGGGTGTGTGTCCGCCCTTGCCTGGGTGCTAGGTTCACCATGGAAGAACGATCGTATCCGGAACGGAGGGGTCACAGTCGATGACCACAGCGGGATTAGAAGACATAAAAGGGTCTGCCCGAAACCAACTGCGAAGACATCAAAGGTCTGCCTGAACCAAATTGCATCTCTCTTTCTCTCTCTCTCTCTCCAACGGTACAACAACAGCGATTGCTGCGAACTGCACTAAACTGAACTGAACTCTGCTTCACTTAAGACTGATTATTTTACCCCTAGACTGCGATAGAGCTTGATTGATTCCTATTACCCTATTTCTGTGTACATGTGTGTATCATCATTGCTAACCTGTTACATTGATATCCTTACGATTAGAGTACTGTATTACTTATGCCTTTAATAAAACTTTATTAGTTCCTAGTAATCCAGACTCCAATGAGCGTTCCATTTCTGCTGGTTTGGCAACCCAGTTACGGGGTACGTAACACTAAATTTAAAAAAATGAAATCGAGTAGATAAATTGTTACTCTTGTGCATCAATCTGTGGCCAGTCTCTGCAAGCTCACAGTGATGTCACTAGATATTCATGCACACCAGCCCTTGACTGGCTTTATAACAGCTCTCAGCCCAGCAGCTAACATTAAGTGACATTTAATATTTAAGAACTCATTAAAGTGCAGCCACGGGCGTGAAAGATATCACAAGCTAAGCCTCAGATGCAATAGACAACTTGATAAGTTTACGGAGTTGGAGTTAACAGAAGAACCCAAGTAGAGGAGAGGTCTAATTGAGTTTGACAACCTTTCCTTTTCATAAAAAAATCATCCTCACTTAGGTTTTACATTTTTCCTGCTCCGCTTACTATCTACTTGCCTGGGTTGTTCTGTGTCCCAGTCTATACCTATAACATATACTCAGCTCTTGGTTTCAGTCCCTGCCTGGGGAAATACAGGTCTGTATATCAGCCTGGTTGTACTTAAATCCTGTTGAGTTGCAGAAACATCAGTATCTCAAGATTAAGTACCCTCGCTATCCAGGACATGCCCTCTTCTCATTGCTGCCATCGGGGAGGGGCAACAGGCACCTGAAGACCCACACTCAACATTTTAGGAACATCTTCCCCTCTGCCTTCAGAACAGACACAAACCCGTGGACATGACCTCATTATCCTTCTTTCGTACTTTCAGTCTATCTAGATGTTATATGCCATATATATAAATAAAACGCACACATATAGGGTTTTCATGGCAAGGTACAGAAGTAGATTGCCAACTCTTCCTTCCATACAGATACTGCTGCTGCCCAGGTTGGGACCCGGCTGGGTTTGAACTCAGGACCATCTGCCTCGAAGTGCAGTGCTGATGCCACACTGCGCCACCAGCCAGCCTGGAAACAGCTCAGTGCAATATATAAAGTTACTACAACACAGTGCAAATGTCCTAGACACCCGGGCTATATATATGTGCCTTAGACTTCTGTACAGTGCTGTATGTATATAAACATTTTTTGTCTATCTACTTATTTATTTATTTTTGTGACTCACTGTAATTTTTTTTCAGTACATTGTATTGCTTCCACAAGATAATAGATTTCATGACATGTATCAATGACAATAAACTTGATTCTGATTCAAAATTAAAATGAGATTGTTTGCTGTTGAGTGTGCACAAGGAGAGACAGTTCTGACCTTGTGCACATAACTGCTGGTCCCTGTATCTGACTTCTAGAACATTGCATATGCAGCTGCTTCCAGGAGATTTCTGTTTTTGCAGAGCTGATTCTTTTTCCATTCATATTTAAATAACTTCAAGCTATCTTATTGTTCTGAGGCTTGTTTAACAGACAGTGCGGTTTGACTGAAGAGAAACTTCCTGTTTGTTTCTGTTCAAAGTGCTTTGCTGTGGCTGTCGACTCTGACATGATCTTTGCCACGTGCTCTTTCCAGAGGAAGGACTGAGATGTGATGTGTAAAACCTTACTCCTGGAGTAAGGCCCTCCTGAGGCCGTTGGCCTGGGTGGGGGAAGAGATCAGATGCTTCCTGTCCACTTAAATGTTTCCAGCTCACTTTGTTTTTATTTCAGACTTCCTGCATCTGCAGTTTTTACTTAAACTTTCATTCTGAATCACATTTGATGCTGGGTCCAGTGCTTATCCCAAATGTTAATAGAAGGATAATTATCTTGTTGCTATTTGTGGGAGCTTCCTGTATTACTGGCTCGACATCACAGCAGTGACTTTTCTTCAAATGTCGACCATAAGCATTGGTGTGGATGGCATGGTAACACGGTGGTTAGTATAATGCTACTCCAGCCCTAGCAACTGGGGTTCAATTCCTGTTGTTGTCTGCAAGGAGATTGCACATTCCCCCCATGACTGTGTGGGTTTCCTCCTGGGCTTCAGTTGCCTCCAACATCCCAAAGACACATGGTTGGTGGGTTAATTGGTTACATGGGTGTAATTGGGCAGTGGGGGCTCATTGGACCAGAAAGTTCTTGTCACCGCACTGTATATCTGAATAAGTAAATTAAATAAAGCTATCTTGGGCATCCCCACTGGATGAAAGGGGAAGGAGCCAGGCATGTGTTTGTTTCAGCAGGTAGTGACCGGTGGATGAGATCTGGTGCTGTTAAAAGTCAACATCACTGATGAGCCACAGGAAACAACCCCTTCAGCCCACCCGATCCATGTTGGCATTTTGTCCATCAGCACCAATCCCATTCGGGCTTTATCATTCTCTGCCTTACCTACTGCAGTGTCTGTCTAAATGCCTCTTATTGTAGTGATTGTATCTGATTCCACCACCTCCTAGGGCAGGGAGTTCCAAATATCAGCCATTCTCTGTATGGAACAAAAACTTTTTAAAAACTCCATCCTCTCACCTTAAACCCATTCCCCCTTTGTTTCCAATACCCCTTTCATGGAAAACAGATTCTGTCTGCATCTTCTATGGATCTCATCACTTGAGGTACTTCCAGCAGGTCACATCTCGGCTTCCTTCCCTCGAGGGAAAACAAGCACAGCCTTTCCCATCTTTCCCCAATAACCAAAATCCTCCAGTCCAGGCAACATCCTGGTGTTTCTCCACTGCATTCTTTCCAGTGCAATCATTTCTTTCCCATCACGTTGATGTCATGACCAAAAAAGTTCACCAACGCCTCTACTTCCTGAGGAGGCTAAAGAAATTCGACACATCCCCATCAACTCTTGCCAGTTTATATTGATGCACCATAGAAAGCATTCTGCTGGGTTCATTACAGATTGGTATGGCCACTGCTCTGCCCGTGACCACAAGAAAGTGCAGAGAGATGTGGACACAGCTCAGCACATCACAGGGATCAGCCTCCCCTCTGTGGACTCTGTCTGTACTTCACTCTGCCTCTGTAAAGCAGCCAGTTTAATCAAAGACCCCACCCATCCTGACCGTTGTCTCTTCTCCCCTCTCCCGTCGGGCAGGAGATACAAAAGCCTGAAAGCACGTATCATCAGTTTCAAGGACAGCTTTTATCCCGCTGTTATGGGACGCTTGAACGGACCTCGCGTAGGATAACAGTACTGGTGTTGGTTTATTATTGCCACCTGTACCAAGGTACACTGAAAAGCTTGTCTGGCATACTGCTTATACAAATAAGCCATTACTCATTGCATTGATCTCCAATAAGGCAGAACATTAACTCTGTAGAATAAAGTGTAAAAGCCACTGAACAGTGCAGTGCAGACAAATGATGAAGTGCAAGATCATCGGGGGGAGAGAGTGAGGTGAAGAGTCCACCTGTCAGCATCCTGTCTGGATGAATAATGGATCTCTTGTAATAGTAGTGTGAACACTAAAGATGTATGATGTTCTCCTGAGGGGTTGTCTATTGGTGGGTCCTCAGGGGGCTGTAGAGGCTGATCCAGGATCCACATATTCTGCTGCAGTGTGGGCAGGAGTAAGTGGTGGCTGGGGTTAGTGTTTGGGCCTTTTGGTTGTTCAGTCTCCTCTTTCACAACGGCCACTTGTACTCTGCAGCGCCATTCTCCTATAGCATCGCTCCCTCCTGAACAGATTTCTTCCAGGTGTATCTATTGAGTGCATTGTCTTCCCAGTTTTTAGATGTCATGTTGAAGGTCTTCAGGCTCATTTTGATGTTATCTTTGAAGCTTTTCCTTTGCACACCAGGGGCTCACTGACCTTCCCTCAGCTGTGAGAAGCTGAGACCTCCACATGGGATCGGGTCCAGCAGCGAATGTAGTTGGAAAGGAATTGTCATTGTTTCGGGGTGAATCAAAACCTGCATCAAAAGACCAGTGAGAAGCCCTGCATTTGGTGCTGATGCAGGATTTTCACCTGAAACACGGACAATTCCTTTCCTCCTTTGGATGCTGCTCGAGCCAGTGGAATTGCCCAGCAGTCTGCTTTGTGCTCCATGATGAATTCTGAACTTTCAGAACTATCTTCTTCCTCCTCTCCCCCCCCCCCAATCCCCCGTAACCTTTGTTATGAGAGGTGACAAACTAAGGAGAGACCTTTGGGGAGTCGCACGATTTTCTGGACATGACTGAAATACGCAATGACAGAGTTGATGCACAAGGTCATAGAGCGACAGATGAAAATGCACAGCAATTTGTCAGACACCCTGATCGTGCACACGTAAAGAAAAAGTCTGTTCACACTTGTATCAAAATTTCAGTCTGTCCTAAAACCGGAGTGAGAGATGGAGGGAAACCTTTCTTACCTGACTTGTATTGACACTGGATTCATAGGAGACTGTGCATGTTGGAATCTGGAGCTACAAATAATCTGCTGGAGGAACTCAAAAGAATTGTTGATGTTTCAGGTCAAAAGCTAGTGTAAGGTTTCGACTTGAAACATCGATGATTCATCTTCTCTCCACAGATGCTGCTCAATTGGCTGGCTTGCTCCAGCAGGTTGTTTATTCCCATGGAAGTGACATTGTAATTCCACGGCAGCGATGTCCTGACACTGGGGAGAATGACCTCTGATAACCATCACCACCTTCCTGTCTGTGAATCATGACTCCAACCGCCAGAGGGTTTTGCAGCAGCAAACAGTCTTCAGGAGGAATTTATTGGATCCAGCAGCATCTGTGGGAGGAGAGGAACATGGATCAGAGAACAGTAAAGCACAATACAGGCCTTTTGGCCTATGATGATATGCCATCAAATATCAATCTGAATCTTCCCTCCATTTTTCTTTCATCGACGTACCTACCTAAGAATCTCGTAAGTGTCATAGAAACACAGAAAACCTACAGCACAATACAGGCCCTTCGGCCCAGAAAGCTGTGCCGAACATGTCCCTACCTTAGAACTACCTAGGCTTTACCCATAGCCCTCTATTTTTCTAAGCTCCATGTATCCATCCAGGAGTCTCTTAAAAGACCTTATCGTTTCCGCCTCCACCACCACCGCCAGCAGCCCGTTCCACGCACTCACCGCTCTCTGCATAAAAAAAAACAAACAACTTATCTCTGACATCTCCTCTGTACTTACTTCTAAGCACTTTAAAACTATGCCCTCTTGTGCTAGTCATTTCAACCCTGGGGAAAACCCTCAGACTAGCCACACGATCAATGCCTATCGTCATCTTATACACCTCCATCAGGTCACCTCTCATCCTCTGTCGCTCCAAAGAGAAAAGGCCGAGTTCACTCAACCTATTCTCGTAAGGCATGCTCCCCATTCCAGGCAACATCCTTGTAAATCTCCTCTGCACCCTTTCCACATGGTTTCCACGTCCTTCCTGTAGGGAGGCGAGCAGGGTTGAGCACAGTACTCCAAGTGGGGTGTGACCAGGGTCCTGTATAGCTGCAACATTACCTCTTGGCTCTTAAACTCAATCCCACAGTTGATGAAGGCCAATGCACTGTATGCCTTCTTAACCACAGAGTCAACCTGCGTAGCAGCTTTGAGTGTCCTATAGACTCGGACCCCAAGATCCCTCTGATCATCCACACTGCCAAGAGTCTTGCCATTAATGCTATATTCTGCCATATTTGACCTACCAAAATGGACCATCTCACACTTATCTGGGTTGAACTCCATTTGCCACTTCTCAGCCCAGTTTTGTATCCTATCAATGTCGATGTAACGTCTGACAGCCCTCCACACTATCCACAACACCCCCAACCTTTGTGTCATCAGCAAATTTACTAACCCATCCCTCCACTTCTTCATCCAGGTCATTTATAAAAATCACAAAGAGTAGGTGTCCCAAAACAGATCCCTGAGGCACACCACTGGTCACCAACCTCCATGCAGAATATGACCCATCTACAACCCCTCTTTGCCTTCAGTGAGCAAGCCAGTTCTGGATCCACAAAGTAATGTCCCCTTGGACATTAAGTGTCCCTAATGTATCTTTTGTTGTGGCAGTAGAGTGCAGGATTTTTAAAAAGTAGTATGTTACAATATAAATATGCAAGAGAGGAGTAGCGCAGTAGTGTTCATTGCAGGAATTGAGATGGCAGAGAGGAAGAAGGTGTTCCTAAAATGCTTAATGTGAGTCTCCAGGCTCCTATGCTGCCTTCTACCTGATGGTGGCACTGAGTAGAGGCATGTCCTGACTGGTGTGGGTCCTTCGTGATGGATGCTGCCTTCCTGAGACATCACCTTTTCAAGATGTCCCAGATCAGGAGTTCCCAACCTGGGGTCCACAGACCCCTTGCTTAATGGTATTGGCCCACAGCATAAGAAAGGTTGGCAATCCCTGTCTTAGATGGTGAGAAGGTTAATACCCGCAATGGATTTGGCTAAATCTCGAAACCTCTGTCTATCCAGTGATTGGAGACTCCCTGCCAGGAGGTGATGTAATAATAAAGGTTGAAGATTAGATTTATTCATCACACGTATATTGAAACAGCGAAATATCAATGAAATGTGTTCTTTGCGCCAAATTAAATCAGCAAAGGTTGTGCGGGGGCGGGGGGGGGGCAGCCTGCAGGTATCGGCACACTTTCAGTGTCAATACAGCAAGTCCACAGCTCACAAATTCTAACCTGAACTGTGCATCTTGGAATGCAGGAGGAAACGAGAGCACCAGTAGGAAATCCACGCGGCCATGAGGAGATGGTACAAGCTTGTTATAGACTGCGGAGGGGATCGAATGCCAATCAGTGATTGCTGGTGCTTTAAATTGATTGAAATATCCGCTACGGTACCATGCCGACCAAATGGGAATGTGATGGTCAGTATGGGTGACTGAACTTGCTCCCATGTTGTGTGACACTGTTACTTTATGTAAACTGTTTCCAATTTTTTCTGGTTTCAGAATTCTATATGTTGATCTGAAGCCCAAGGTCCACCATATTGTAAGGAATTCTGAAGAAATGTCTTTACCCAGTGAGAACGTGGAGCCGGATAGCATGGAGAAGGATCAGTGTTAATATTTCTGTGTTACAGAGTGACTAGGTAAACATATGAGTGTTTGTTCATTCTCTCCATGACTGTGTGGGTTTCCTCCAGGTGCCACAGTTTCCTCCCACATTCCAAAGACACATGGGTTAGGAAGGATTAGTAAGTTGAGGCTGTGTTATGTTGGTGCTAGGAGCATGGTGACGCCTGCGGGCTTCCCCAGCACATCTCGGATGATGTATTTTGCTGTACTGCATGTTTCAATGTACATGTGACAAACGAAGCTAATCTTTAAACTTTACAAAACTATATCCGAAATTCCATGTTTGGTCAAAAGCCCAGTATTGTTCTATTTCTATGTTAACCCCTCCCTATAGATTAGGCCCTCGCATTCTGGCGGTGTTCTGGTGAATCTTCATTTTCTGAGAACCCACTTTAAGAACATATCCTCAAGCTCCCATTTTCAAATGAAGTGCTGCTATTTCCAACCTGACTCGCCCTCTGCTCCCACATTCAAAGTGGGTCAAGGTAATCTGGATTGGCCATCAGTCTGTCAACAGATTGGGGTGGAGACATTGACACTGGTGTTCCTGCAATTTTCAGATTGCCCTTGTCCTCATGAGAGCAGTGGGCTATCAACAAAGCTGAAATAGATTGTAATTGGGAAGTCAGGTTTAGTTAGGTCCCCTTGACATTGTAATTTTTCGGATGTCTCCATTTCGCCAGAGCTGTAGACCTTTGAGAGGAATTGGCATGAGACATCCACATTAAGAAGAGAATGTGGGATGGAGCACCAATTTCTTAAATATAGAAAGTTACAATGGTCAATGCTTCAGACCGAGGCCCGTCATCAGGACCTGAAGGGTCCCAGCCTAAAATAACGACCATTTATCCCCGTTCATTGCCGCTGACTGACCTGCTGAGTTCCTCCATCATTTCGTGTGTGATGTCCCTTCCATATGCTCTGTTTACACTTCCTGCTGCCTTGCTACTAACATAATCAAAGATCTCTCCCACCATAAACATGCCCTCTTCTCCCCCTTCCATTGAGCAGAAGGTACAGAAGCCTGAAAGCACGTTCTGCCAACTTCTGTCCCACTCTTACTAGACTATCAAACAGTCTCCTCGTGCACTAAAATGGACTCTGAACCTGACAACCTGCCCCACCATAGCACTGCATCTTACTGTGTGTCTGCACTTCACTTTCTCTGTGACACTTTAC
This sequence comes from Mobula hypostoma, assembly GCF_963921235.1. Classification (NCBI taxonomy): domain Eukaryota; kingdom Metazoa; phylum Chordata; class Chondrichthyes; order Myliobatiformes; family Myliobatidae; genus Mobula; species Mobula hypostoma. Next base: position 153,744,883 of record NC_086098.1, on the reverse strand, counting down.
TCTGTATGCTTTCATTGCTCTTCCCTTCTACTGCCTCGATGTACTGATGTGATGAAATAAAGGCTTACAAAACAAAGTTTCTCACTCTAGCTTGGTACCTGTGACCACAATGAACTAATTTACCATCAGACCCAGAACCATGGATTGTGTTTCAGTTGTTTAACACAGGACCTAGTGCTCTCTAGGTACACACCGAGGCAAACATTGACCGCTGCTTGGAAAATCATCAGGTTGGTGAAAAAGAAAACGCCCAGGTCTTCTTTAAACTTGCTGGCCTTCCAGCTTGGGGAGGGGTCCACTAGCGAGCACTGCCATGGTTGGGACAATGTCCTGAGGGATGCAGGCGAATCCCGGCAGACAGTGTCAGCCGTGCTGCCCTGAGGGAACTACATCGCTTCTACTGGGAACTATGGAGGGGATGGGGTCTGGCCTCATCCAGGTAGGTTGGACGGTGTTCTGGCTGCTAGGGGGGGCATGGGTGGGAACTGGTCCCGATCCTATTACGGTGGGTGTCGGGAGGATTCGGGGAAGTGGAGGGGTTTCGGCTGCACCACCACCTGATCGGCTGGAATTGCCTGTCGGACACAGGCCTCGGGAGACCATGCGGGAGAGGGTCCCACACAACGTGAGCTGTCTCATGGGAATGCCCGCCGTGCTGACCCGTGACGATCCAAAGCGTTTCTTGTTTGGGCTGCTCCCGCTCACCTTGCACTTCTTTGCCTTCGTCTGCCAACCAGACTCGCCTTGGCGGTCTGTGTTACCATCTGACAGCGGAGGCAGTCCCCAGTGGAAATCTCTTCATGCAGGGGTCCTTCCCCCTGTACATTGGGGACCCAGGGTGGAAGGTGTTGCATCGGGCAGTACCGCGCACCAAGTCTTTAAGCGGGTTCACTGATACCCCATCTACCTGTCCATTCTGTGGCCGGGAGGAGTCAGTGTACCACGCTGAATAGGAGGGTGAGAGGTTGCAGCCCCTGTGTGAGTATCTGAAGGGGCTGCTGCTCAGGTTCTGGTTGCACTGCGGCCCCGCGCTCCTCATATACAGGCACCTGGTGCGGAAGGCAGTGAGTCGGGAGGAGGATCTGCTGGTGGGCCTGGTCCTGGGCCTGGCCGAGACGGCCATTCATGGGTCCTGGGCCTGGCTGAGACGGCCATTCACGGGTCTGGGTCCGGGGCCTGGCCGGGACGTCCATTCACGGGTCCGGGGCCTGGCCGAGACGGCCATTCACGGGTCCTGGGCCTGGCCGAGATAGCCATTCATGGGTCCTGGGGGCGAAAAGTCGAGAGTGCTGCCCAGGCCAACTGCCTGCCACTCTTCCGAGGATATGTTTGTGCCCGGCTGTCCTTGGAGAGGGAGCATGCAGTCACAATGGGCACATTAGGGCACTTCCTGAAGTAGTGCCCCCCCCCCCGGGTATTAATTGTCTAAGAGACGGTTGTAACCATATTTTAATTTGAGTGTACTCACTGGATTGTGCCTTGTGTATTTGTCATGTAAATAAACTTTTATAGTTTTGTAAAAAAAAATGCACTTAAAGCTGTTCCATGAAGGCGTTGAGTAGATAGGTTCAGTGTAATGATCTCTAAAGCTTAATCTCTGCTGGAGTTTTTTGTGATGAAAATGTGATGCCCTGCCACTATAGCATGAATTTATTTTATTTCGAGATAAGCAAGGTAACAGGCCCTTCTGGCCCAACGACATCACCCAATTACACCCATCTGACCAATTCACCTACTAACCCGTACATACTTCGTGTGCCTGGAGAAACCCCACACTGACATGGGGAGAATGCAGAAAATCCTTACATTTGATATTCACTAAATGATTATAATGAATATTCAGAGTGTTAACTGAATATTTAATGTGCTTGGCAGAGTGATGAAGGCACCGTAACACCTTAGGTTGTTGCTGAATGAAAAGCATTGTAGTGTAGATTTGCCCCGAAGTGACAGCTTGATGAAGAGATTAATCTCCAGTCCAACAGGACATCACAGCATCAATGGTGGATGTTCAGGGACAGAGACTGTTGCAAGAAAAGATGTACAACAAATAAAGATGTCCATCATCATAGAACCCCACCATCTGGTCCATGCCATCTTCTCACAGCTGCCATTGGGCAGGAGATACAGAAACATGAGCTCCCACAACACCAGGTTCAAAAACATCTTCTTTCCTTCAACCATTTGGTTCTTGAACCAACCACCAGCTCAGTATAACAACACAGTAACCACTTTGCCCTACAATGACCTATGTCCTTTATGTTCAAAATGTGCTCTCCCTTGAATAGTTTTCGTGTAGTATGACTAGTTTATGTTTTTCAATTGATGTGTGCATGCTTTTATTGTGAAAGCTGCTTATATGATGCGATGTTCCTGTGATGCTGGTACAAGCAAATTCCTCATCGTGTACGTACGCACATATACTTGTGAAAGTGACAATAAGCTCGACACTTGACTATTGTTTGATGATGAATAAGGAAACAGGTGCAAACCCAAGGAAACTGAGTGGCTTTACAACCCATCTCCTCCACCAACGACTCTCACTGAATCCTAACCCGATACAGAAATTGACACGCTGTTAAAGTCCTACATTTGTAGCCTATGCCTTCAGTGAATAATTTTCAGATTTGCCATCTAACCCACGTACCGTTGTTTTTATTACTTCTAATTGACGCGCTGTGGATTTCCTGTTTAAGAGAATGAACCCACTCACTTTCCTCACTCACCTCCAGTTATCTTTGATAGTAGAGGGTTATTATAGAACACATGTCTCCATGGCAATAAGAATTTCTTGACTGCTAACAGCACACCAATGAGGCAATGGAACTGCTGATTATCAAAGGATACAATTCTCTTCCCCTTCATAACCTGTTCCGTTGATACAGGGATTACGGAGCAGAGAGTGGACATATTTCTTTGCTTACACCCATCAATATTATGTTTTCCCATTGCTGACCAGCGAGAATAATGGTCAACTCCAGTGCTGTAAATCTTTTATTTTCTTTATAACTGTTATGGGGGATGAAACTATATGTTTCACTCAGAAAAAGAAACTGCCTACTTGCTTCACTGGCACCACAGGAGTGGTGGCCCTGCCACAATGCACTTCATAATTGAAATGAGGGTGAAAAGTTTATTAGAGTTTATGTGTTCAAGTGTGCATTGCCTGGCTGCTTTGCTGTTAATTGAATATAAATACCATCCATTAAAATTTTATGTGGCTCGCCGGGTCTTGCTGTGCATAAGCACTTGCTGACTGTCTATAATGCAGTGTGCTTTGTAGAATTTAGCTTTAAGAAAGACAAAGGAAGGGAATAGTGTTGGTTCGAGACCTAAACACAAGAGGTTTTGCAGATCCTGGAAATCCAGAGTGACACACACAAAATGTCGGAGGTCAGGCAGCATCTATGGAGAGGAGTAAAGAGTTGACATTTCAGGGTGAGATAGGGTCTGGTTGGTGATAGGTGAAAGGAGAAGAATTGGAATTTGCCTTTTTGTGGCAGTGATATAGTACAAAAACATAGACATTGTTTTAAGTTACAAAATAAACACAACATATCGGGTTGAAGTTGAATGATAAGGTAGTATTCATCTCTTCATGGACAGTTCAGAGATCTGATGGTAGAGGGGAAGAAGCTACCCCTAAATCTTTGAGTGTGTTTCTTCATGCTCTTGTACCACCTCCTTCATGTTCATAATGACATAATGGCTTGTTCTGGGTGGTGATGGCCCTTAATAATGGATGTCACTTCTAGAAGACGTCCTTAATGGTCAGAAGACTTGTGCCCATGATGGAGCTGGCTGACTCTACAACCCTCTACAGCCGTTGGGATCTCCATGCCAGGCAGTGATGCAACCAGGCAGAATGCACTCCACTGTAGATCTGTAGAAATTCACCAATCTGGTGACATACCGAATCTCCTCAAACTCCTAATGAAGTGGAGCTGCAGGTGTGCCCCCTTCATGATTGCATCGGTATGCTGGGCCAAAGACACATCCTCTGAGATGTTGACAGCCAGGAATTTGAAGCTGCTCACCCTTTTCACCACTCACCCAACACTGAGGGCTGGTGTACGTGTTCCTGACTTTTCCCTCCCGAAGTCCGCAATCAATTCCTTGCTGTTAGTTCCTCAGCATGAACATTGAAAGTTCAACGTTGATACCATTTACATTGGCACCCGTTGGTGTGAGCACTGAGAAAGGAAAGGACAAGGATGGTGCAGTGGCACAGCCAGTAGAGACTCTGTCTTACATCCCCAGTAACCCAGGTTCAGTCCTGACCACCAGTACTGTCTCCTTGCAAGTTACATTTTATCCCTGTGACCTTGTGGGTTTTCTCCCACATCCCAATGACACGCAGGTTGGGAGATTAGTTGGTCACTGTGAATTGTCCCTGGGGTGTCAGTGAGTGGAAGGAGCTGATGAGAATGTGAGGACTGGAGTGGAACTTGTGTAAGTGGATGGTCAGTGGTTAGCACTGACTGGATGGACTGAAAGTGCTGTTTCTCTGCTTTATCATTCAGTGGTCTATGACAACAACTTTCCACATGCAATATGAAATCTTAATTAGTGAAATGTAGACTAGAGTTACGTGGAACAGATGAGAGAAAATCTGCAGATGCTGGAAATCCAAGCAACACACACAAAATGCTCGAGGAACTCAGCAGGCCAGGCAGCATCTGTGGAAAAGAAAGTACAATCGATGTTTTGGGCTGAGACCCTTCGGCAGGACTGGCGAATTGAAAAGATGAGGAGTAGATTTAACATTTGGGGGAGGGGAGAGAGAAACAGAGGATGATAGATGAAACCAGGAAGGGAGGGGTGAAGTAAAGAGTTGGGAAGTTGATTGGTGAAAGAGATACAGGGCTGGAGTAGGGGGTGTCTGATAGGAGAGGACAGGAGGCTGTGGAAGAAAGGAAAGGGAGGGGGAGCACAGAGCGTCTAGGCCCAAAATGCCGACTGTACTTTTTTCCATAGCTGTTGCCTGATCTTCTGAGTTCCTCCAGCATTTTGTGTGTGTTACGTGGAACAAACTGTATCCTCAGTCAGATTGGTGGCTGGGGAATCCCAGCACTGAGCCAGGTCTGAGCATAGCTGTGCTGGAATTTGTGTCCCAGCCTACTGACTTTCATTATTGTCTTGAGCCATGAAGGAGTCAGCTGATAGAGGGAAGTAAAGGGGTGGAATGCTTCAAGGGTTTGTTGAAAGAGGAACGATATTACTGACCGGATTCAGCTTGTGCTGGCACTTGCTGACCGATTCATCTACACTGAGATCTCTGAACATCACAAGACCAACAGGCGAGGTAAGAGCTTTAGCACTGATAATTTATTGGGACGCCATAAAACAAACTGACAGTTCCATGGTACTATCTACCTTCTCTGGTTCAACACTCTGCTGGAGGAACTCAGCAGGTCAAGCAGCATCTCTGGGAGGGATGCGGGAAGGAGTCATCGATGTTTTGTGTCAGAATTCCACGTCACCAACCTCGGAATCTGCTGCTCCAGATTCCGACGTCTGCTGTCTCTTGTGAGACCACCTCCGGATATATCAGTGCTTTTAAACTGTTCTGACATTGACGAGGACGCAGTTGACCAAGTCATACACAAGATGATCCCAACGTGATAGTGACCTTGCTTTGTGATTTTGAGCGAGCGATAAATATCAGCTGGAGACAGTGTCCCAGTTCTTCTATGGGTTGGGAAGTGCAACTCTGTCATCTCAGGAGGCTTCTTATCCACCAACATGACCTTCAGGTGTACAGTGTGGTAAATGGATGTAAATACCCCAGCTATCATGATGGGATTTCAATCTGCCTCCGGATTAATTGCCTGGAATTACTAGGCTGTCGTACGCCTGTAAATGTGCAAAGAGTTCTACGAGCTCGTTTATGGCGTGGTGTGTAAACCCAACAGCTACACAGTGATCCATATCTAACAGAGATTGTGCTCTTGCTAACCTCCCGCTGGACAATCAACAGTGTGATGCTCCTTCGTAGCTGTTCCAAGGCATCGTCCTAATGTGCCTCTGTCACTGGAGTAGAGCTCCACAGCCTCCTGCTTCAGACACAAGCATGTCTCCACTGGTAAGCGGGTGTCATGGTAACGGAGCGGGGTCCATGCAATGCTTTACAGCGCTAGTGATTGGGGTTCAATTCCCACCACTGCCAATACTCTCCCCATCACCAGCTGGGTGCCCCACATTCCAAAGAGGGTTAGGGTCAGTGTCACTGAGTTGTGGGCATGCTATGTTGGTGCCAGAAGCATGGCAACTCTCGCAATCTGTCTCCAGCTCCTCCTCTGACTGTGTTGGTCACTGACACAATGACACATTTCTCTGTACTGTATGTTTTGATATGTATGTTGCAAAGAAAGCCAATCTTTACTTCATCCAATGAGCACTAACTGGCCTGGCCCTGTATCAGTCTCTGGTGAGCCCTGATTTAACAGCTGAAAACAAAATGTTGGAGAAACTCAGTGGGACAAGCAGCATCTTGGTGGGGGAGAGGAAGTGGCAATGTTTCAGATCGAGACTTTTCATCAGGAATACTTTGTTTTTGCTCCAGATTCAACATCTGCAGTCTCTTGTGTCTTCCAGTTGTATAACTGGATGCGGACAATTGGTTTGGATGCATCTGAGCTAGAGAGAAAAGAAAAATTAATAGGTTTCTCTCTCCTGATCACAGTCCCTTTATAGAATGTGAAGTCATTTATAGAATGCAAATATGTGAAGTGTTTTATGTAATGTCTACACAAGTATGTGTGCACTTGTGTCTGTAGTTGGGGTGAGGATTGGTTGTCAAGATCAAAGACCTCATTTTTAATGGGACGTCATTCTTGACAAGCCTGTCACCAGAAGGTCCTGTCAAATTCGGCTAGCCTGTAATTTAATGGTCTGCTTTTAGCTTAATGTCATCTCAGTGTCTCACTCTCATGGCTTCAGTGAACTGATGACAAAAGTAGAATTATTTACTAATGAGTTGCACAAGAGGTTGCTGTGGGACCATTGCAAAGTTCTAAGTAAATGTATTATCAAAGTCCTTATACTGTATGTTTTGGGTGGCGGGGTGGAGATACGTCTCTAACAAAGGAGGTGTAGGGTGCTCCTTCCCTCTGCTAGTCTGCAGGTCACCCTTGGGCAAAGTGTAGCACCTGTTTAGCCGGCTGATTAGGGTCACATGAAGCCACGGGATCAGGTGGTGGATGGTCGTGTGAGCAGCCGATGCATATCACAATCCTGGTTATACAACCACTGATGCCAGGCAGACAATCTCTGAAGAGTATTGACAATGGCTGAGGTCACCCATCTTGTAAAGACACTGCCCAGAAGAAAGCAATGGCAAACCACTTCTGTAGAAAAATTTACCAAGAAAAATGTGGTCAAAGACCATGATCGTCCATGGCATACAACACAGGATATGATGATGATATACTGCCTCAAGATTCATTTTCTTGCATGCATTTACAGGATAAAAGAATTGTAATATAATTTTCATGAGAAATTATATAAATAGGAAAAGACTAACAAACAACCAATGTGCAAAAGAAGACACACTGTAAAATAAAAATGATACTGAGATCATGAGTTGTAAAAAGTCCAGCACCAACATGGGAAAGTTTCCTGCATCTACCCCTTCCACAGCCATCAACATTTATAACCTCAGTCACATTTTTGAGATGTGGGAGGAAACCAGAGCATGCGGAGGAAAGCCTCACAGTCACAGCGAGCACATGCAAACTCCACACAGACAGTGCTCGAGGTCGGGATTAAACCCAGCTCAGAGGCCCTGTGAGAAATTGGCTCTTAGCCATTAAGTCACTGTTTGTTTTGGCAGTGCAGCCTCTTTGTGTGTTGCCCTTATCCAACTCTCCCGACACCAGCTTCCTCTAAAAATCAGCAGGATGGTTCACCTCAACTATGTGTGGTTCCAAGTCCCGTGATTTTTTTTTATTAAGTGCAATCGTGAACAATAGCTAGATCAGAAATGCTGATCAAGTCAACTAGTTCCCAAAGAGAACTCTGATAGGCCAATCAGCTGGTTCACTGCTGCTCAGTGATAGAACACAAAGAAATTATATGTACAATTAAGAAACATTAAAAAATAGTAGAATACTGGAGTCATGATGATCATGATGAAGTCTGCTGGAGAGAGACATTTATACACATGCTGTCCTCCATAATTCAAAGAGATTGAAGGATAAGGTTGCAGGGTGACAAAACGTGGCAAAAGCACTTGGAACTAAAAACTAATCCCTACTGGGAGAAAACAGCACCTGTTCTTTCTGCACTGTTCTCCAGCAGTTTAAGGACTAAGTCCAGCCGGAACGTAACTCACAAGTGCTCTTGAAAGTCGGGTATTAACTCTACCTATCAACAACCAAGCATTGCCATCCTGGTCCCCTTCATGATAGCTTATGAAGAAGCATGTGACTTCCCTCTCAGAGATGATAGGTGTTTGTGCACTCGACTCTTGAAGGCTTGGACCCCATTGTCGCAGATGTTTCCAACCACAACATCTGGAAGGCTGTTCCAAATTCTGATAGCACAGTGAAGGAATCTTATATCCAGTGTGTAGGTTCTCGCATCAGGCATAGAAACAGCATGTGCAGGCATAGATAAACTTGATCGTGTGGTGCGCCATCTCTCATAAGGTGAAGGCAGCATGGTGCGACGGTCTGCAGGGCTGTGGCTGGTGTGCATTTTATATAGCACAGTAGCTGCAGCAACCTGTCGTCTGTGGTGTAAGCTACTGGTGGCTATCTTCTCACAAGCTGTGGCCTCATCTACACCTATAATCCTGAGAGCCTTTCTTTGAATGGAATCAAGCTGGCTGAGGACACTCTGTGAGGCTTTCATCCATGATAAGCAGACATACTCTATGATGCTTCGTACCTGGGCTTTGTAAACCGTGGCTCTGCCCAATTTGTCTAGTTTGGTTGCTACTTTCCACAGAGCTCCAAGCCTTTGTCTAGCCTTGTTTGAAATAGTGGAAAGGTGTTTATCCCACACCAACTTGCTGTCAATATTAACACCAAGGATTACTAGCTCCTTCTTTAAGTCCAGCTTGCAGTTCGCAAAATACAGGTCGGGGTTAGATGGATTCCTCTTCCTAGATATCACCATCGCCTTGCACTTAGTAGGCTCAAAGGTGACATTCCAGTCGTCTGCCCAGGCTTTCATCCTGTCAAGATCCCTATTCAGGCCTGCTGCCACTGTATCACTCTCTCCTGCTCTAATGGGTGCAAATAGTGTGGAGTCATCAACATACAGGTATAGCTCGTTACTGCATGCATCAACCAAGTCATCAATAAAGATGGAAAACAGAAGTGGCCCAAGTATTGAACCCTGTGGTACAGATGCATTGATGGTTGAAGAATCAGAAGCCTGACCAGAGATGACAACTTTGACGGTCCATCCGTGAAGGTAGCTCTGCAGCCATCTAAGCAGCTTTTCAGATATTCCTTTGGATCTCAGCTTACCACAGAGTCCATTATGCCAGACCTTGTCAAGTGCTCCTTTGATATCCAGGGCTATGACACACACTTCTCCACCTTTGTCTAAGAAGGTGTTCCATGTTTGAGATAAGGTGGCGAGGAGATCGGCTGTACTGTGATCAGGTCCAAATCCATACTGCCTACTTGAAATTAAGTTGTTACGGAGTAGGTAGTTCTGAACTTGTTTGTGGACTGCTGCTTCCATTACCTTGCTGATGACACTGAGTAAGGATATGGGGCGGTAATTTGTAGGATCAGCTCTGGAATCCAGCTTGTGTACTGGTGTTACTGATGCTATTTTCCATTGTTCTGGGAATACACCACTCGAGAAGTATAGCTGGAAGAGGTGGCAGAGAGGACTTGCAAGTTCTGCACTGCATTCCTTTAAGACCCTAGTTGGAATCTGGTCAGGGCCAGATGCTTTATCAGGCTGAAACTATTGCATAATTTTCCTGACGTCTTTAGGTTTGAAGATGATTTTGTTCAGCGAGGTGGTAGTAAGCTGCTTGACATTTGGTGGCTGGTCATTAGCATTTGCGAGCTGACATCCTAGTCATCTAGTCATCCTCTTGGTAAATCTCCATCAATACTTCAGTACTGAGTGTGGGAATTAAATCGCAAGCAGACCCTCTCAAAACTTCTCAGTGGGCTTGAGATACTATAATCCGTCAATTGTTTAGTGGTGAGTGAGCATGGGAATTAAAATGCGAGCGAGCCCTTCTGGACCTTTGCGGCAGGCTAGAGGTATCACGGTTTATTAGGCACTTGGCAAGGGCCGATGAAAAGAATTTCAAAATAAGTAGAGTGGTCATTATGGGAATGGATAGGGTTAGAATGTGGAGTTTGATGCTTTGTCTCAAATAGGCTTCAGCAAGAGAAGGCCTCCCCCTTCACCTAGTTATCTCAAAGTCAATGCTAACATGGCAACTTTGGAATTGGAATTGGTGTACTATTGTCAAGTGTACTGAGATATAGTGAAAAGCTTGTGTGTGTTACAGTGAGTAACACACACAAAATAGTGGAGGAACTCGGCAGGTCAGGGAGCACTGATGGAGGGAAATAAGCAGTTGACGTTGTGGTCTGAGACCCTTCACCGGGACTGGAAAGAAAGGGGGAAGAAGCTGGAATAAGAAGGTGGGGGGAAGGGAAGGAGAACAAACTGGCAGATGGTGGGTGAAAGCAGCTGAGGGGGAAGGTGGAGAGATGGGGAGGGGAAATGAAGTAAGAAGCTGGGAGGTGATAGGAGGAAGAGGTAACGGCTGAAGAAGAAGGAATCTGATAGGAGAGGACAGTGGACCATTGGAGAAAGGGAAATTGGGGGGGGGGGAGGGAACCAGAGAGATGAAGGGCAGGCAAGGAGAAGAAATGAAGTATGAAGAGAGCCAGAATGGGGAACAGAACAGCAGAGAAGTGGGAGGGTGAGAATTTTCCAGAATTGGAGAAATTAATTTTCATATCAGTAGGTTAACAAAAACAATGAGAATAGAGAATAGAGTGTAATGATTACAGAGAAAATGCAGTGCAAGCAAGTAAGAAGGTACAAGATCATAATGAGGTACTGTAGGTTGTGAGGTCTGAAGTCCACCTTATCTGGTACAGGAAGGAGGTGCAGGACCCTGAGGTCCCACTCCACTAGGTTGAGGAATAATTATTACCCCTCATGATATCCGATCCCAGGTTCTTTTAGGAGTCCAAGAATGAATTGAAAACTTGTTGCTTCATGGTTGTCTATCATAACCTTAAAACAAAGAAGCAGGCACAGAGCATGTGCCCATAGTTACTCCTAGGAGATGAGCAGAAACTAAAGAAGCAACGAGCTAAGAAAAAAGATGGCAATTTTTGTAGAAACAGGCACTTTTACATTGAGTGAGTCAAATTCCTGAGATAAGGGAGAGCCTATTGGAAGACACACAGGTATATCAGGACTAACAATTAGCCAATGGAAAATGAAAGGTGGTAACCCATTGTGTAATTGTTACATCATTTTGCCACTAGTAGGCAGAGCCTAACACCACATATTGTGAAAGATGCAGGTTAAAAATACAAGTTATATGTTAGTGAAGCTACATATTCAGTCTTGCTAAAACTCATTAATTCAATTAACACATTTATTAAAAGGATAAAGAACAATCAATTCCAACAATCCCTCCATTGATTCAAAATCAAACATTTAAAATCATAACTTCTGAAAGTTCAGAGACAGAAAAACTTAAAGTATCTATGTTGCAGAGTAAGCAAAAACATCTTCAGTTGTATAATATCGAAGAATATATGCATGTTCTTCAATGTTTATAGCATTATGTCACGATTGGATACATCAGGCACACTTATACAAGTTTGGATTATTCTGTTGATGATCGCCTTAAAACAAACACAAACTTAGATTATAATATTGCATATTAATATGAATATTAGGACTTTTAATATTGAGTAACCCCAGCTTCTATGAATGAGTCGAATTAAATGAAACCCATCCATCAGTTTGTAGATCTTTAAGAATGTGGTCAGCCAGATTAGTTATATCGTCATACATTTGTATTTGTACAGTTTGTCTTCCTGTGGTACAATTTAATATCAGAGAATGTATACAGTATACAGCCCGAAATCCTTACTCTTCAGAGACATCCACAAAATGAGAGAAAAAACCCAAAACCTCAATGGCAGAAAAATCCCAGAGTCCTCCTCCCCCCTCCCATGCACAAGCAGCAACAAAAGTATCAACCCTCCTTCCCCCCCCCTTACTTCAGCAGGCATCAGCCCCCCCACTACCAAACAAGCAATAGAAAACACCGAAAAAAAGTCCATCGAAAATGACTGTCCATCCTAACACTTCACTATCTCAACAGGCTCTCAATAATAATGGGGGGGGGGGAGACAGAGAGAGAAAGAGACATATTATTCCTGTCATAGTGGGAGGGTAGACCAACAGCTCACCGTTTCGATGTTACAGTTTGCAGTGACGCTTATTCGAGCTCCCTGACTCGAGGTCCAGCAGAGTCACTCTCTCTCTCTCTCTCTCGCTCTCTCACTCGTGCAGAGGCCTCCGACTGATGGTCCCGTTATCTTCCTGTTTTAATCTCGCGCGACAATTCAGTTGGTGTCATCGGTGAGGTATTGTCTCATCCTGAAGACACATGTCTTCCAAGCTGCCCCTGGAGATATCGAAGCACAGGCCGCTCAGTGAGTTCCAAACAGCGAGAACCCACTGTCCATGAAGAAAGCAGTCTGAGTGCAACTCTGTTAGGGCCCCAGACACATTGAAAGGGAATAAAGAGACATGAGAACAGGAAATTTAAACTGTTTTGCAAATGAACTGGAAGAAGTCGCACAGGTCTGCAAAAACTGCTGGCACCATCTTTAGTTCCTCCCATCAGGATCTATTGCATATTAGTTGTTTGTCCATCTTTGTGTGCAGGTCTTCACTGATTCTTTTGTGTTTCTTTGTATTCATTGCGAATGCCAGCAAGAAAATTAATCTTACTGTAGTAAATGGTAATATATGCGTACTTTGATAATTTTTTCTTTGCACTTGGAGCATATCTTACTAGGGAACTATTCAATTGTCTTACATCAGTGAGGTCGAAGCTGTCTTTGAGCCTGGTTTACGAGCTTTCTGGCTTTTGTAGTTTTGCCCCAATGGCAGGGGGAGACGAGAGAATGCAGGTGTGATCTTAATTTACATTGGCTGCTTTACTGAGGCAGCAAGAAGTGTAGATGAAATTCATGGAGGAGATGAGGGGAATTGAGAGGAAGTTGCCTTCCTTACTACTTCTTTACAGACTAGGTCATGAGTAATAGGGTAGACATTTACACCTCAAACCAGCACTGCCATTCACTGCAATCAACGATGACCCACACAGTCCCCTTTGCCCAGTCAATCCCTCAGATGAAGGATTGGATTGGAAAGGAGTTTCAGAAAACAAAATCAGCTTTGTAAGGCTTTTGAGAGCCTTTCCATATCTGCTCGTCATCACATTGAAGATTCTGAGATCCTGCTGTGTATTTATTGGCCTTCCCCTGCACTCTCACCTGGATCGTGAGCCAGTGATTTCACTAACTCTCAAGTGCTGTGGGACATCCTAGCACAACTACAGAAATGTGAGCTCATTCCACACGCCTAGTGCTCAGTTGACACTGTTCAATCAGGTCTCTTAGCCAGCAGATGATGTTGTGGTAATTTAGGCAGCCTTTTTCTCAAATCTCAGAGCTCTGTCCTGTTGGCATGGAAATGGTGGTGTTTATGTTGCAAGGTGATGTTTTCAGCTGTCAGGCTGATGTAAGAGCAGGACACAGTTGTTTTATACTTGCTGCTTGTGATTTCTTCATTGGTGGGGTACCTGCTCTCACTGGCCAGTGAAGGTCTAAGTATGAAAGTAGCAGTAACAACACGGAGCATAGAGCAGAACCAGGGGCCAAGAGCAAGCACAAAAGGAGGTGTGTGTGGCCTGGCTCTTACCTCAGTACGTTGGCTCCTGCTACTTTTACTGAAGGATTGTGAGCAAGGAAACCACAGAGATAGGCACTCAATGTCAACACATGTAACTTGCCTCCATTTCACCCGGCACCCATTGTTAGCCAGAGTCAGGAGCAATGGAACGTTTTAAGCCTGTGACTGATTGAAAGACATTTTCTTTGGCAATGAGGCAAAGATCAAACAACTGAGACTATCAAACCACTTAACCACGTGTGGAATTGCACCCTCCATCTTTTAAGTTCATCTACTCATTGTGAACATTATTGGCAGGACCTGGATTCATTGCCCACCCTAACGATCCTTCAGAATGTGGCAGTAAGTCATTCTGCTGAGCTGCAGCATTTCCTCTGGCGAACATAGATCCATGGACTGCTGAGTAGAGAGTTCATTGACAGTAAAAGACTGGGCAATTTATTTCTATGATAAGATGGTGTGTAACTTCCTATATCTTGCAGCTATTGTCCCTCACCTACTTGAGCAATGCTGTTAATGAAGACTTCTTGAGTTGCTGAGTGAACTGTGTCCATGGGGTGATAAAGTTTAAGGGAATGGGGGATTCTCAGATTCGTGTAAACAATGGATTCAGTACTGACTATGTCTGTGACTGCAGTGTGTTTGAATAATGTCTCACAGCTGCTTTCTTTGGAGCAAGATAAGTGTTAAAGTTCACCCAGAACCACATAATATGTCTCTGGGCTTTTGATTTTGACAAAAAGCAGTACCTGATGGAAATTAGACAGAACATTTCTTTCTTAATTAAAGCACAAATTTGACGGATGTTCTTATCTTTGTTCTTAAGTTGTGGCTCCAGCAAACCAGGTAGGACATTCCTTTCTTTAATTAAGGTGGCTGGAGTGTCTAACAAATTGATTGTACTTTTGTATCAATAGTTCATTGACTTGGCTAGAATAGTTATCAAACTGATTGTTCTCTGTATCAATAGTCCCTTGACTTGACCGGAATAGTTATCAAACTGATTGTTCTCTGTATCAATAATCCATTGACTTGACTGGAATGGTTATCAAACTGATTGTTCTTTTGTATCGGTGGCCTTATAACTTCTGATAATTCTGACATCGGGCAGTGAACTGGTAGAACCGCCGGGGAGATGAGAAAGGGTCTCTCCCTGATGTTGGGTCCAAGTTCACTCGCTGGCTGAGCTCGAAGAAATATACGGGTGAAAAGATAAGTAACGGTCCTTTTGTGCTGTCGTTATTTGATCCAGCAAAATTACGTTTACAGGGGCACACCGCAGCTATGGTGCAGAGTTGTGAACAGTGAAGGTGGAAGATAGAGCGTGGATCAAGTAGGCTACTTTAACCTACATGATGTTGAACTTGGTGGGATGGGTGGGCGCTTGGTTCCTTGTTGTTGTTGTTCCATTGAACACTGTAGGCATGCTATGTTGGTGCCAGAATATGTGACGACACTTGCAGGCTGCCCCCAGCACATCCTAAGGTTGGGTTGGCTGTTAACACAAATGACACATTTCACTGTATGATTCGATGTACGTGTGATAAATAAAATGAAACTGAATCTGAAAAGTGAATTTTTGTACTCATTTAGGCAAATGGAGTGTATCCTAACATGAGTCTGAGCTGTATTATAAATCAGGAACCCCAATGGAGAACTACAGAATACGTTTCACCTGTTCACGATTGTTTAATATCATTTCCAGTACACAAGTGTAAAGCCGAACAAAATAATTGTTACTCTGGATTCAATGCAGCACAAAAAACACAATAATAGTTAAAAAACCAATACGTATAAATAGGTAAGTTAGTTTTTATACTTAGATTGACTGTATGTCCATAAAGTGACACTAGGCATAGCAGTGTGTGTACATAAGGTGACTGACAGGAAATGATAAAGTAGTGGTGGTGGGTGGCAGTGTGTGGAGGGGTGTGTTAGTGGGTGGAGGTGTTGATCAGCCTTACTGCTTGGGGAAAGTAACTGCTATTGAGTCTGGTTTTCCTGGTGTGGATGCTACGTAGCTTCCTCCCTGATGGGAGTGGGGCAAACAGTCCATGAGCAGGATGGGTGAGATCCTTCATGATGTTACTGGCCCTTTTCTGACATCTTTCTGTACTATATATATGTCCTGGTAGCAGCAGCGGCCTTGGTAAAGCAGCCAACATAATCAAGAGCTACCCACCCTTGACGTTCTCTCTTCTCCCCTCTCCTGTCAGGCAGAAGATCCAAAAGCCTGAAAGCAGGTTCAGGGACAGCTTCATCAGTATTCAAGACTGAGGATTGATTAGTGTCAATCTTCAGTACTCGAGAATAAAAGAGAACGAATTGATTGTTACTCTGAATCCGATGCAGCATAAAAAACATAAATATAAATATGAAAGCAATTCTATAAGATGCAATGAGCAGTAATGTGACAGTGCATGGAGAGATGAAGGGGGTTGAGGGGCTCTGGAGAGGAGTGGCTGATGTAGATGCAGAGGTGAAATAGTTCCCTAATGCAACACGATAGACTCCTGACCCGTTAATATGCCTTCTGATGATATTGCATCTCGCTGTGTACCCCCACTGTACTTGTAACACTATATTCTGCACTCTGTCATTGTTTTACCTTGTCCTACCCTCAATGCACTGTGTAATGAATTGATCTGTACGAATGGTATGCAAGACAAGCTTTTCACTTTACCTCAGTGCGTGTCCATAATAAACCAAGTTACCAATGTCCATTGTCTGGCTCCTGTGCTCTCTGCACTATTGAAAATATTGTAAGAGCTCTGAAAGCTTTTCCTGGAGAGCAGTTGTTAACAACAGTCACTGGGTAATAACCTGTCAGAACAATTTGCTGATTCATTGCTGAATTTATTGGATTTTCCATTGCATTTAAGGTTACAGTTCCTCTCCTGCTTCTGTAATGAGAGCAATTTCATTCCTTTATTGTTGTTGACTTGACACTGGGTGATCAGAGCTTCCTGCGTCTGATTCCAGCAAATTTACTGAGATCACCATTAGGTTGTGATCCTTAACCAATGTTGTTACTTGCTAATGTATCTGTAGCAACAGGTACCAAGTGGTGGGGGAACTCAGCAAGTCAGGCAGTATCTATGCAGAGGAATAAGTAGTCCATGTTCCAGAACAAGGCCCTACTGTTTATTTCCCTTGATCTGCTGAGTTCATCCAACATTTTTTGGGAGTTGCTCAAGATTTCCAGCATCTTCATCTTGGTGTTTATGATGAATCAGTAGAACAGGTTTGCCATTCATTTAAATTTGAGCCATACTTACTGACTTACTTGGTGCCGTAGCTCTTAAGTGGAGCATAGGTCATCAATGACCTCGCAAGTCCATCGTCCTCGATGGTATGGTTGGAGTTCATCAATGCTTCTGTCATCCACTATACAGTGTATTGCCCTACACAGCTTCACCAGAGCCCTTACCCATTTCCAACTCTCACAACGGGGACTTTGAGAGGCAAATTAGAGCCATGGTGAACCTTTCTGTTCAGAAATTTCTGGGCGGCTGAGTTTTAAACAAAGTTGCTTGTTTAAGTATTTCTTGTCTCTGTTGGAAGTAGATCTCATGGGTTTGGTAGTGGAAGCAAATATGATAGAGGTCTTTAAGAAGCTCTTCAATAAGCACATCAATGTACTGAAAATGGAGGCATATGGATGTGGTGACTTAGTTAGCAGTTTAATTGCTAGTAGAAATAGTTTGGCACAACATTGTGGATCAAAAAGCCTGTTAGTAGTAGTAGTAGTAGTAGTAGTAGTAGTAGTAGTCATACTTTATTGATCCCAAGGGAAATTGGTTTTCGTTACAGTTGCACCATAAGTAATAAATAGTAATAGAAATAGTAATAGTAATACTACTGTTAGTAAATAATAAATAGTAATAGTCATGGAAATAATAAATAGTAATAGAATAATAGTAGAAAATAGTAATAAATAGTTAAATAGTAATATGTAAATTATGCCAGTAAATTATGAAATAAGTCTAGGACCAGCTTATCAGCTCAGGGTGTCTGACCCTCCAAGGGAGGAGTTGTAAGGTTTGATGGCCACAGGCAGGAATGACTTCCTATGACGCTCTGTGTTGCATCTCGGAGGAATGAGTCTCTGGCTGAATGTACTCCTGTGCCCACCCAGTACATTATGTAGTGGATGGGAGACATTGTCCAAGATGGCATGCGACTTAGGCAACATCCTCTTTTCAGACACGACCGTCAGAGAGTCCAGTTCCATCCTCACAGCATCACTGGCCTTACGAATGAGTTTGTTGATTCTGTTGGTGTCTGCTACCCTCAGCCTGCTGCCCCAGCACAGAACAGCAAACATGATAGCACTGGCCACCACAGACTCGTAGAACATCCTCAGCATCGTCCGGCAGATGTTAAAGGACCTCAGTCTCCTCAGGAAATAGAGACGGCTCTGACCTTTTTTGTAGACAGCCTCAGTGTTCTTAGACCAGTCTAGTTTATTGTCAATTCATATTCCCAGGTATTTGTAATCCTCCACCATGTCCACACTGACCCCCGGATGGAAACAGGGGTCATCGGTACCTTAGCTCTCCTCAGGTCTACCACCAGCTCCTTAGTCTTTTTCACATTAAGCTGCAGATAATTCTGCTCACACCATGTGACAAAGTTTCCTACCGTAGCCCTGTATTCAACCTTACTGTAATGCTCTATATTTGGAAAGGACTATTAAAGAAAGCCTTAGAATCAGGATATTTATTATTGACGTGTATCATGAAATTTATTGTTTTGTGGCTGTAGTACAATGCAAGACATTAAAAATGCAGTAATTTTTATAAGAAATATAAATAAATAAATACATAGTGTAAAAAAGGAGCAAAAATTGAGGTTGTGTGTGTGGTCCATTCAGAAATGTGATGGTGGATTATTCCTAAGCATTGAATGTGTGTCATCAGACTCCTGTACCTCCTTCCTCTCAGGGAGTCCACACCCCAAACTATTGAATTATAATTCTTTTCTCACTAAACCTACCAATTAACTCAAAGGCCATCCCGAGATTTTAACGCCTCTACCTACAATATTAAAGACACAATTCAAATGAGCTGTGGGTTTTTGAAGGAGTTGTGTATACAGCCCAGTCCATCCTCAGAAAAGCACTCCATACCATTAAGCACACCTACAAGGACCGTTGCATCCATCATCAAGGGTCCCCACCATCCAGGCCACGCTCTCTTCTCGCTGCTGGTATCAGAAGGAGGTACAAGGGCCTTGGGTCCCACACCGCTAGTATCAGGAGCAGTTATTACCCTACAACCATCAGGTTCCTGAACCAGCATAGATAATTTCACTCATCTGAACTATGAGCTGAATCCACAACCTACAGACCCACTTTCAAGAACTCAACTATTCCTGTTCTCAGAATTATTTATTATTATTATTATTATTATTAGTTTTTTCTGTATTGGCATAGTTTGTCTTCTTTTGCTCATTGGTTGTTTGTCTGCAGTTTTTCATTGATTCTGTTGTATATTTGTTCTACCATGAATGCCAGCAAGAAACCGAATCTCAGTCATATGTGGTGCCGTACACAGTACGTACTTTGATCATGAATTTACTTTGACCTTTCTTGGTCCTGTTGAACAGTAAGGATGTACATGTTCTTTGTGTGGAGAGTTTTGGGGAATATGACCTGACAACTTACAACCCTGACTTCAAAAATGAATCTTCCGTCCCGATTGAATAGCAATGCTGATTTGAGTCCATCTCCCCTCACAATCTTTGCATTTTATCAAATTATTCCAACACCTTCAATCATGAATTCCCCTTGACATCTTACATTTCAATTAAGTGATGACCTTGAAAAAATGTGTAATTGATTTTAAGCGCCAACATTTTCCCCAAGCTTTTAACAGGTTTTGATGTCTCATGCTTGAATAACGATCCCATAACAATTGATTTAAATTTTTCCTTTTTATGTCCAGATATCTGACTGTGCAAAAATTCTGAAGCAATTTCTGAAGGATACATTATGCATACAGAGTGTTTAAGACTACAGTCATGTTTTCCTGGTATTGGCTTCCTGTCCATCAGAAAGAAAGTTTCAAATTCTCTGCATTGGTTTACTTAACAAGAACCTATTTTGCTTTTTCTGCAGTTATATGTGTTCAGGTTTCTGTTGTTCCTGACATCTAAACTTAAGTACAATTGGAGAAAGAGTCATAAGACCATAAGACATAGGAGCAGAAGTGGGACATTCGGCCCATCGAATCTGCTCTGACATTCTATAATAGACAGATGTAGCAGGGGAACAGGCCTTTCGGCCCATCGAGTCTGTGCCAACCAGCAACTGTCCACTAATATGTTAGTTAATCTGCTGACTGACCGTAAGACAAAGGAGCAGAATTAGGCCATTCACCCCATACACCATTTAATTGTGGCTGAACCCAGATCCCATTCAACCCCATACACCTGCCCTCTCACCATATCCTTTGGTGCCCTGACCAGTCAGGAACCTATCGACCTCCACTTTAAATATACCCACTCTATGGCAGTCTATGGCAGAGCATTCCACAGATTCATCACTCTTTGGCTAAAAGAAATTCCTCCTTTCTTCTGTCTTAAAAGGTCGCCCCTCAATTTCGAGGCTGTGCCTTCTAGTTTTGGATACCTCCACCACAGGAAACATCCTCTCCACATCCACTCTATCTAGTCCTTTCAACATTTGGTAGGTTTCAATGAGATCCTCACGCATTCTTCTAAATTCCAGTGAGTACAGGTCGAAAGCTGTCAAACACATGTCATATGTTAACCCCTTCATTCCCAGAAACATCCCTGTGAACCTCCTCTGAACTCTCTCCAAAGACAATACATTCTTTCTGAGATAAGGAGGCCAAAACTGTTGATAATACTCCAAGTGCGGCCTGACTAGTGTCTTATAAAGGCTCAGCATTATCTCCTTGCTTTTATATTCTATTCCCTTGAAATAAGTGCCAATATTGCATTTGCCCTTTTTACCACAGACTCAACCTGTAAATTACCTTCTGGGAGTCTTGCACGAGGACTCTAAGTCCCTCTGCACCTCTGATGTTTGAATTTTCTCCCCATTTAGATAATAGTCTGCAATATTGTTCGTCTTACCAAAATGCATGATCATACATTTCCCAACATTGTATTCCATCTGCCACTTTTTTGCCCATTCTTCCAATTTGTCTACGTCTTGCTGCAATCGCATTGCTTCCTCAGCACCACCTACCCCTCCACCTATCTTTGTACCATCCACAAACTTTGCCACAAAGCCATCAATTCCACTATCTAAATTATTGACGAACAAAGTGAAAAATAGCGGTCCCAATACTGACCCCTGTGGAACACCACTAGTTACTGGCAGCCAACCAGAAAAGGTCCTTTTTATTTCCACTTGCTCCCTCCTGCCTGTCAGCCATCCTGTATCCATGTCAGTACATTCCCTGTAATGCCATGGGATTTCATCTTGTTAAGCAGCCTCATGTAAGGCATTTTTTCAAATGCCTTCTGAAAATCGAAGTGAATAACCTCCACTGCCTCTCTTTTGTTCACCCTACTTGATACTTCCTCGAAGAACTCTAACAGATTTGTCAGTCAAGATTTCTCTTGACAGAAACCATGCTGACTTTGACTTATTTTATCATTTGTCTCCAAGTACCCTGAAACCTCATCCTTAATAATTGACTCCAACACTTTCCCAACCATTGAGATTAGGCTAACTGGCCTAAAAATTCCTCTCTTTTGTCTTCCTCCCTTCTTTAAAGAGTGGAGTGATATTGGCAATTTTCCAGTCCTCTGGGACAATGTCAGAATCAAGTGATTCTTGAACGATCATAAACAATGCATCCATTATCTCTTCAAAAACCTCTCTCAGGACTCTGGGATGTAGTCCATCTGGTCTGGGTGACTGGTCCACCTTAAGACCTTTCAGTTTGCCTAGCACTTTTTCCTTTGTAATATCAGTGACACTAACTCTTACTCCCTGACACTCACAGACATCTGGCATGCAGGTATTGTCTTCCACAGTGAAGATTGATGCAAAGTACTTGTTAAGTTCATCTGCCATTTCCTTCTCTCCCATTACTACCTCACCAACATCATTTTCCAGTGGTCCAATATCAACTCTCACCTCCCTTTTATTCTTTATATAACTGAAAAAAACTTATACTGCTTTATATTATCAGCTAGTTTGCCCTCACATTTAATCTTATCCCTTCTTATAGCTTTTTTTAGTTGCTTTTTGTTGGATTTTAAGTAATTCCCAATCACCGACTTCCCACTCACTTTTGCTACCTTTTATGCCCTTTCCTTGCTGTCATGCAGTCCTTAACTTCCCTTGTCAGCCACGGTTGCCTATCCCTACCATTTGAGAACTTCTTCCTCTGTGGGATATATTTATCCTGCGCTTTGTGAACTATCCTTAGAAACCTTAGCCACCTCTGCCCTGCCAGAATCCTCCTCCAATCCACCTGGGCAAGCTCCTCTCTCATGCCTCTGTAATTCCCTTTATTACATTGTGATGCTGATACATGTGACTTATGCTTCTCCCTCTCAAATTGCAGTAGGAATTCAATCATATTATGATCACTGCCTCCTAAGAGTTCCTTTATGTCAAGCTGACTAATAAATTTGGTGTTATTACACAACACCCAATCTAGATAGCCTTTCCCTGAGTAAACTCAAGCACAAGTTGCTCTAAAAATCCATCTTGTAGGCATTCAACTAATTCCCTCTGTTGCGATCCAATACAAACCTGGTTTCCCAATCCCCTTGCATATTGAAGTCCCCCATTACAATTGTGACATATACATTATGACATGCCTTTTCCACCTCCCTTTGCAATCCCCATCTCACATCATGGCCGCTTATTTTTTTACCCTTGCAGTTTCTTAATTCCACCCACCAAGATCTGACATTCTCTGACCCTATATCACCTCTTTTTCAAGATGTAAATCCATCTCTTACCAACAGAGCCACACCACCACCTATGCCTTCCTGCTTGTCCTTTCGATACGAAGTATATCCTTTGATGTTAAGCTCCCAACTATGGCCTTCCTTCAGCCACGTCTCAGTGATGCCCACGTCATACTGACCAATCTCCAACTGCGCCGCAAGTTCATCCACCTTATTCCAACTACTACACACACTTAAATACAACACCTTCAGTTCTGCATTCTTCACCCTTAAGAATTTTGTATCTGTAGTACAATTTAACTCTTTACTCTCACTGCATTTGTACCCAGTCATTGGCTTGTCCTTCCTTACATTCATCTTATATATTACATCATCTACTTGTAAATCTGCTGGCTCATCCTCAGCTCTGTCATACTGGCTCCCATCCTCCTACCATATTAGTTTAAACCACTCCCAACAGCTCCAGCAAACTTACCCACAAGGATATTGGTCCCCCTCGGATTCAAGTGCAACCCATCCCTTTTGTACAGTCCCACTTACCCCAGGAGGTCCCAATTATCCAGAAACCTGAATACCTGACCCCATTCCAATTTTTCAGCCATGCATTTATCTGCCAATTCATTCTATTCCTATCCTCACTGTCGTGTAGCACAGGCAGCAATCCCCAGATTACTACTCTTGAGGTTCTGCCTCTCAGCTTCCTTCCTAACTGCCTGTATTCTGTTGTCAGGAACTCCTTCCTTTCTCTACCTATGTTATTGTACAAATATACAATGACTTCTGACCACTTACCCTACCTTTTCAGGATATTGTGGACGTGTTCAGAAACATTGTGGACCCTGGCACCTGGGAGGCAAACTACCAATCGTGTTTCCATCTTGCATCCACAGAATCCCCTATCTGCCCCCCTCACCCTCCATTAGTCAAATCTTTCATATTTCCCACATTTCCCTCAGCTTCTGCCACTCACCCACACGAGGAATGCTTCACAGTGGCCAGTATAACTCACCAACCTGTACGTGTTTGGGAAGTGGGGAGAAATGGGATGTGGGAAGGAAAAGGAGCACCCGAGAAAGCCACACAGACACAGGAAGAACAAACAAATTCCACCCGGACAATGTCAGAGGTCAGAATTGAACCCAGGTTCCTGGCACTGTGAGGTAACGGCTCTACACCCTGGTCCACTGGGTCACTCTATAGTGAGACAACAGCCCCCCTCCCTGGGTCAGTCTATAGTGAGACAACAGCCCCCCTCCCTGAGTCACTCTATAGTGAGACAACAGCCCCTCTCCCTGAGTCACTCTATAGTCAGACAACAGCTCCCCTCCCTGAGTCACTCTATAGTGAGACAACAGCCCCCCTCCCTGAGTCAGTCTATAGTCAGACAACAGCTCCCCTCCCTGGGTCAGTCTATAGTGAGACAACAGCTCCCCTCCCTGAGTCACTCTATAGTGAGACAACAGCTCCCCTCCCTGGGTCACTCTATAGTGAGACAACAGCTCCCCTCCCTGAGTCACTCTATAGTGAGACAACAGCCCCCCTCCCTGAGTCAGTCTATAGTCAGACAACAGCTCCCCTCCCTGGGTCAGTCTATAGTGAGACAACAGCCCCCCTCCCTGAGTCAGTCTATAGTCAGACAACAGCTCCCCTCCCTGGGTCAGTCTATAGTGAGACAACAGCTCCCCTCCCTGAGTCACTCTATAGTGAGACAACAGCCCCCCTCCCTGAGTCACTCTATAGTGAGACAACAGCTCCCCTCCCTGAGTCACTCTATAGTCAGACAACAGCCCCACTCCCTGAGTCAGTCTATAGTGACACAACACCCCCCCTCCCTGAGTCACTTTATAGTGAGACAACAGCCCCCCTCCCTGGGTCACTCTATAGTGAGACAACAGCTCCCCTCCCTGGGTCACTCTATAGTCAGACAACAGCTCCCCTCCCTGAGTCAGTCTATAGTCAGACAACAGCTCCCCTCCCTGAAAAACTCTATAGTGAGACAACAGCCCCACCTCCCTGCGTCACTCTATAGTCAGACAACAGACCCCCTCCCTGGGTCACTCTATAGTGAGACAACAGCTCCCCTCCCTGAGTCACTCTCTAGTCAGACAACAGCCCCACTCCCTGAGTCACTCTATAGTGAGACAACAGCCCCCCTCCCAGAAAATCCGAGGTAACATTTCAGCTCAATGACTTTTCTTTTGACACCATCAGTATATCCTTCTTTTGTTCCCTCTCCTACCTGTACTCCTCCTCCCCTGCCCCACATTACACCATTTGCTAAATTGTTAAATTTATTCAGGAAGAGGTTAGATACTGTTCTTAAGGTTGGAGGGATGGAGGGTAAGAACTGAGCCGGACAGAATTTCAATGCTCAGCCCTGATGATAAAGAGTGGCAGAGTAGACTTGATGGGTCAAATGGCCGACTCCTGCTCCGATTTTCCATCTGTTATCTGTAATGAAACTTAAATATTCCAGCTGCCGTGGTGTAACTTGGTTCCATATGAATCTTTTGGGAACATTTTTAAAAAAGAATTGTCAGAGACGCTCAACAGGTCGGCCGGCAACTACAGAGGGAAGGAGATGCTGGTATGTGGCAAGAAAAGGGGTGATGGTGAAGCAGGTGTAGAAACAGGACATAGTGAGGCGGAGGTGCTAATGATTACATGAATGGACCAGTAGAGAACAGAAGTTATTGTAAGAAAATGCTTTCTGGTTTAGGAATAGCAGAAGAAAGATGGAGACCCCAGAGATTAGGCTTGTTCTCTCTGCAACAGATGCCATCGCAAATGAATCTGATGGAGCGATTTAAAATCGTGAAAGCTTCAAACAGTAGGCAGAGAGAAACTGTTCTCAGCAGCTGAGAGATATGTTGAATAGGTTAGGACTTTCTTCCCTCGAGTGTAGGAGAATGAGGGGAGATTTGATAGAGCTATATAAAATGATGAGGGGTTGTGATAGGGTAAATGCTTTTTCCACTAAGGTTGTGTGAGTCTAGATCTACAGGTCATGGATTACGGATGAAAAGTGAAATGTTTGTGGTGAACCTGAGAGGAAACTTCTTCACTCAGAGGTCAGTGAAAGTGTGGAAAGGCTGCCAGCAGAAGTGGAGGATGAAGGTTCGATTTCAACCAAGTTTGGATGAGTAAATGGATGTAGGGGTATGGAGGGCTGTGGTCCAAGTGCAGGTTCATGGGACAAGGCAGAATAATAGTTTGGCATGGACTAGATGGGCCAAAGGGCCTGTTTCTGTGCTGTACTGTTCCATGACCCTGTGACTCTATGTGCAGTTAAGGACCAAAGGTCTAAAATGACCATGATTGGCTAAACAATGCAAAGCAACGTTTTGTCTTTGTTTTTGTACAGAGAGTGGAAGGTGTGTGGAATTAGCTGTCAGGGGTGGTGCTGGAGACAGATACACGAGGGACATTGAAGAGAATCTCAGATAGGCACATGGATGAAAGAAAAGTAGAGGGCTGTGTAGGAGGGATGGGTTCGATTGGTCTTGGAGTAGGTTAAAAGTTCACACGTTGTGGGCCAAAGGGCCAGTAGTGTGTTGTACTGTTCCATGTTCTGTGTCTAATGTTCTATATTCAATGTTCTGTGTTGGTGATTGGTTATAATCCAGAATACAGTGCCGGTGGAGGTAGATTTGATTGTGGCATTGAACAAGAATTTGCAGAGCTCTGGGAAGTGGGTAGAGGAGTGGACTCTTCACTCTTGACAATAGACAGCATTGACTCAATCGGCTGAGTAGCCTCCTTCTGTGCTGCAACTCTTTGTGCTTCTGAGTGTTGATTCCTGTCACAATCACCAGCCTGGAGTTCTGTATTCCCGTATCCTGGAGTGTAAAGAACCAGGAGGTATTGTCAGGATAATGGATCAGCTCTGAGATGAGGAGGGATCGACACTAGGAGGGCTGAAGTTTTTCGGGATTCTCTAGTGCAGAGGTCTGTTGGTGGCCAGTTGCTTAAAGTGGGGATGAGTGAAATGTTTTGGGATATTGGAAATAGGCAGGAAAGTGGACAGTATACTGGATCAACAATGATATCATTGAATGAAGATTCAGACCAATAAAGATGTACAGCCTGTTCCTTCATCCACTTTGTGTTGCTGAAGGGAAGATTGGCTGATCACTGTACACTGGAAACTAACTTCCCCGGCCACACACTGACATAAAATTTCCAGCCCTGTTAGGTGCTAAATGCTGAGCCTCTCAGTCCTACGGACAAATTAAAATGAGTGGCAGTCTAGCTGCAGGGTTTTGCTTAGAGCTGGCTGTTCTGCAAAACCTTCCACTTCACTGAGCTTCCTCAGCTGAGATTCATAACCAAATGTACATTAGTATTAATGGAATTTTTCTCTGGTCTTTCATAAATTATGGAAGGAGCTGAAACAAGCCAGACATCATTCACACTGGAGTAATTCTTGTTTCAAGCCCAACACCGAAACTCAGCTCTGATGTGGAAATATGTCACCACTCTTTCAACATTGCTGGGTTCAGACCCTGGAGCTCCCTCTCTAACGGCGCAGTAGGAGCAATTTTAACACAGATTCAAGAAGGTAGCCCACTGCCAAATTCCCAGGATGGGCAGTAAATAGTGGTCTCGCCAATGATGCTCACATTCTGTAAATACAACCCCCAGATGAGCTCATAGGCTTCTAATTCCATGCATAGTTGATGGAACTGTGTCTGTTGTATAACATACTGAATTGCAGCATGAATTGATAATTGATTTACCATTGTCACATGTTCTGAGCTACAGTGAAAGTCTTGTTTTTGCATGTTATCCATACTGATTATTACAAACAAAAGGCCATGGACGTAGCACAGGGGAAAAACAGTAACAGAACACACGATATACTCTCACAGTATTGAACTGGTTGGCCCAGCTAACCTTTAATGACAACATAGTCAAGTTGTGTCAGCTCAGATTTATTGTCCTGTTCAGTCCCAAAGTCCCAGGATCCCTTAGTGTCCAAGCCAAAACTGGGAATGATTGAAATATTGGGGTTGCACCATCTCAATGTGATAACAATCAACAGATCTTTGAATGCTTATTCAGTGGCTCAACACAAACAAACTGGTGCAGTGCTGGCAGTAGGTAGAACTTAACATTTCACTGCATTGTTTTAGTTTGAGTATGTAGGAGTTTTTTGTTAATATGCGGTAAACTGTGAAATGCATCGAATTTTGTTTTTGATAAAACACAAGTAAATCAAAATTGTGTATAATAACAATTAGAGACCAATCTTCAGGATTTAATTTAATTATGTCATAGACCAGTACAGTTCAGTACAGACCCCTTGGTCCATGATATGCCAACTAACCTAAACTTACTCCACAATGAACCTAACCCTTCCCTTCTACACAGCCTGTACTCTCCATTTTCTATACACCTATCTACGACACTCTTATAAATCTGTATTGTACCAGCCTCTATCAGCATCCCCAATAACGTGTTCCATGCACCCACTGTGACGTATAGATCTATTTCTTTTAGAGCAATGACTCCTCTTGGCACTATGTATGATCTGTGGTCTACACATGCTTATTGATCTGTTGTCTGTGCATGTACACTGTTCCCTCGCTTTTTCTCTCTTTCTCGCTGCAGTATGAATACACCAGTTAAAGTCATCTCCTATGTGCGTGCTTTTATTTAGTTGATATGTAGTTGTGCACAGACACAACAAACTGACGATGAGTACGAATCTGAATGTCAGAATATTACCAACTGCATCGAGAATTACGGGATGAAACAATGAGAGTTAAGCAGTACAGAAAGCCGTCACGGACACTTAACAAAGGGATGCATGAGTAACTGTATAGCACACTGTGAAAGATGCAATTAGCAAAGTTAAAGTGAAAATAACATGGCAATGGCATCATTTGGGAAAGATGATGAATTTGATGGTGTTAATGAAGCCTGGGAGTTGTATATCGAGAGCGTGGAAATGTATTGTAACGTGAACAACATGGAGGAGAAAAATAAAGCCCCGACACTTCCTAGCTTAATGGGTGCTGGGACGTACAGTCTCTTACCCAACTTAGTAACCCTTGCAAAGCCAGCAAGCAAGATCTTCAATGAAATTGTTACAATTTTACAAAATCACTTGAGCTCTAAACTGCTGGTAGTAGCTGGAATTTTAGATTTTACAAAAGGAAACAGTCAAAAGATGAAAGCATTTCTAAATATGTTCTAGGACTGTGCATACTTTAGAGATGGACTTTCTGATGGATTAAGGGACGGACCTCTATGTGGCATGCATACTCAAAACACTTAAAAGAGGCTACTGTCAGAAAGAGACCTAACCATAAAACAGACATTGACCATTGTAATATTGTTAGACACTGCAGCAAAGGGTGCAGCAGAACTATAGAAAAAGAGGTTAGAATGTGAAATGCAAAAAATATTCCTGAATGATGCAAAAAAACCAAAAAAAAGTATCAATGTTTCAAATCATTGTAACTGGCAAGAATGATGAAGAGCACCTCCAGAACCTTGGCTGAGTGAGTATGGTCTGCATGCAAAGAGAGAGAATGAAATTTTCAAGAATGAAATCTCACATTGTGGGCATGTCATTGACAAGCATGACTTATATAAGTCAAAAGACAAGACTGAAGCAGTTCTGCAGGCATCCAAACCTGAAAATGTGTCACAACGCAGGTCATACTTGGGCCTTGTAAACTACTACCACAGGTCTCTCCCAAACATTGCTACTGTGCTGCACCCATTGAACACACCGCTACAGACAGGAGCAAAATAGGAGTGGTCAGAAAGATGTGAAAGATTATTCAAGGAAACAAAGAGACTAATAACATCAGATGAACTGCTCACCTATTACGACCATCGCTGCTCATCAGACTGGCGTGTGATGTACCCCCTTATGGCACTGAAACATAAACACATAGAAAACCTACAGCACAATACAGGCCCTTTGGCTCACGATGCTGTGCCGAACATGTACTTATTTTAGAAATTATCTAGGGTTACCCATAGCCCTCTATTTTTTAAGCTCCATGTACCTATCCAGGAGTGTCTTAAAAAACCCTATCGTATCTGCCTCTACCACCGTAATTGGCACCCATTCCACACACTCACCACCCTCTGTGTAAAAAAACTTACCCCCGACATCCCCTCTCAACCTACTTCCAAGCACATTAAAACTGTGCTGTCTCGTGCTAGCCATTTCAGCCCTGGGAAAAAGCCTCTGACTATCCCCACAATCAATGCCTCTCATTATCTTGTACACCTCTATCAGGTCACCTCTCATTCTCCGTCACTCCAAGGAGAAAAGGCCAAGTTCACTCAACCTATTCTAATAGGGCATGCTCCCCAATCCAGGCAACATCATTGTAAATCTCCTCTGCACCCTCTCTATAGTTTCCACATCCTTCCTGTAGTGAGGTGACCAGAACTGAGCACAGTACTCTGAGTGGGGTCTGACCAGGGTCCAATAAAGCTGTAACATTACCTCTTGGCTCTTAAATTTAATCCCATGATTGATAAAGGCCAATGCACCGTATGCCTTCTTAACCACCCAGCCATCCTGCGCAGCAGCTTTGAGTGTCCTATGGATTCGGACTCCAAGATCCCTCTAATCCTCCACACTGCCAAGAGTCTTACCATTAATACTCTGTCATATTATTTGACCTACCAAAATGGACCACCTCACAGTTATCTGGGTTGAACATCTGCCACTTCTCAGCCCAGTTTTGCATTCTATCAATGTCCCGCTGTAACCTCTGACAGCCCTCCACACTATCCATAACATCCCCAACCTTTGTGTCATCAGCAAATTTACTAACCCATCCCTTCACTTCCTCATCCAGGTCATTTATAAAAATCACGAAGAGAAGGGGTCCCAGAACAGATCCCTGGGGCACACCACTAGTCACAGCCTCTATGCAGAATATGACCCGCCTACAACCACTCTTTGCCTTCTGTGGGCAAGCTTGTTCTGGATCCACAAAGCAATGTCCCCTTGGATTCCATGTTTCCTTACTTTCTCAATAAGCTTTGCATGGCGTACCTTATCAAATGCCTCTCTGAAATCCATGTACACTACACCTACTGCTCTACCTTCATCAACTTGTTTAGTCACATCCTCAAAAAATTCAATCAGTCTCATAAGGTGCGACCTGCCTTTCACAAAGCCATCCTAATCATATTTTGCCTTTCCAAATATTCATAAATTCTGCCTCTCAGGATCTTCTCTATCAACTTACCAACCATTGAAGTAAGACTCACTGGTCCATAATTTCCTGGGCTATCTCTACTCCCTTTCTTGAATAGGGGAACAACATCTGCAACCCTCTAATCCTCCGGAACCTCTCCCGTTCCCATTGATAATATAAAGATCATTGCTAGAGGATTAGCAATCTCCTCCCTTGCCTCCCACTGTAGCCTGGGGTATATCTCGTCCGGTCCCGCTGACTTAACCAACTTGATGCTTTCCAAAAGCTCCAGCACATCCTCTTTCTTAATGTCTATATACTCAGACTTTTCAGTCCACTATAAGTCATCCCTACAATTGCCAATGTCCTTTTCTGTAGTGAATATTGAAGCTAAGTGTTCATTAAGTAACTCCGCTATCTCCTCCGGTTCCATATACACTTTTCCACTGTCACACTTATGACGATATCCTGAGTTATTCATTATGGACTGCGCTTTTAAAAAGAGAGAGAGCGTGCAGCTGTACAGCACAAACAACTTGCTACTGAGAGGTAGAGGAGTGAAGACTGCTCACTGTTTGGGATTTCTGCAAGGACACTGCCAGCTTCTGAGTTCCTACAGAGAGAGAAGGGAGGAGCTACTTGATGGACAGCTGGTGTTCAGCACAACAGTATTTAAACCAGAGTAATTGCTTGTTTCACAGGACAGGATGCAGTCGCACAAGGGTGTGGTGAAATTACCACTGTCCTGTTCAGGTGACCACAAGCGTGAGACTGAGGATCGATTGAGAGGAATCGATCTGTGATTATTAGTGTGAAAGAGCAACCCTGTGGAGTCTACTAGTGTGTCTAACCTTTGCCTGGGTTGGTAAACTATCACTTGAAGACGGTGCTCTTAAGTTGGTCAAGTTTGGCTAACTTAGAAGTTTCAGATGACAACTGGAAGAATCAACAGCATCGGCTTACTCAGACAACCACAACACCTCTCTTTGTCCATCGCTACTCAACTCAATACCACGAACTGAACTGATTTCATTTACCCATCATCCCATCATCGTAAGACTGTATCCATTTACTCCCTAAGCTTTGAGAAGCTTGACTTCTATATTTCCATACTTATATATGCATGAACTTTGCTAACCTGTTTGATTTATCTGGTCTTATATTACTGTATTGTGTAGTTACTAATAAATACTATTAGTTAACAGCAATACCGGACTCCAAGGTGTTTTCCATTTCTGCTGGTTCTTTAACCCATTACAGGGTACGTAACACACTTGATTGGTCCTATTCCCTCATGTCTTATCCTCTTGCTCTTCACATACTTGTAGAATGCCTTGGGGTTTTCCTTAATCCTGCTCGCTAAGGCCTTCTCGTGGCCCCGTCTGGCTCTCCTGATTTCATTCTTAAACTCCTTCCTGCTAGCCTTATACTTTTCTAGATCTCTTATCATTGCCTAGTTTTTGAAACTTTCGTAAGCTTTTCTTTTCTTCTTAATGAGATTTTCAACAGCCTTTGTACAACACGTTTCCTGTACACTACCATCCTTTCCCTATCACATTGGAAAGTACCTATGCAGAATGTCACACAAATATTCCCTGAACATTTGCCACATTTCTTCCATACATTTCCCTGAGAACATCTGTTCCCAATTTATACTTTCAAATTCCTGCCTGATAGCTTCATATTTTCCCTTACTCCAATTAAACGCTTTCCTAACTTGTCTGTTCCTAACCCTCTCCAATGCTATCATACAGGAGATAAAATTATGATCACTATCTCCAACATGCTCTCCCACTGAGAGACCTAACACCTGACCAGGTTCATTTCCCAATACCAGATCAAGTACAGCCTCTCCACTTGTAAATTATCTATATATTTTAGGCTTGTAGGCTTATCTATAAACCTTCCTTGAACACACCTAACAAACTCCACCACATCTAAACACCTCGCTCTCGGAAGATGCCAATCAATATTTGGGAAATTTAAATTTCCCACACCTTTCCAGAATCTGTCTCCCTATCTGCTCCTCAATGTCCTTGTTGCTATTGGCAGGTCTATAAAAAATCATCTAGTAGAGTTATTGACCCCTTCCTGTTCTAATTTCCACGCACAGGGACGAGGAAATCTGCAGATGCTGGAATTTCAAGAAACACACATAAAAGTTGCTGGTGAACACAGCAGGCCAGGCAGCATCTCTAGAAAGAGGTACAGCTGACGTTTCGGGCCGAAACCCTTCGTCAGGACTAACTGAAAGAAGAGCTAGTAAGAGATTTGAAAGTGGGAGGGGGAGGGGTAGATCAACAATGATAGGAGAAGACAGGAGGAGGAGGGATGGAGCCAAGAGCTGGAAAGTTGATTGGCAAAAGGGATATGAGAGGATCATGGGACAGGAGGCCTAGGGAGAAAGAAAAGGGGGAGGGGTGGAAAAACCAGAGGATGGGCAAGGGGTATAGTTAGGGGGACAGAGGGAGAAAAAGGAGACAGAGAAAAAGAATATGTGTATATAAATAAATAATGGATGGGATACGAGGGGGAGGTGGGGCATTAGCGGAAGTTTGAGAAGTCAATGTTCATGCCAGACAGAATATAAGGTGTTGTTCCTCCAACCTGAGTTTGGCTTCATCTTTACAGTAGAGGAGGCCGTGGATAGACATATCAGAATGGGAATGGGAGGTGGAATTAAAATGTGTGGCCACTGGGAGATCCCACTTTCTCTGGCGGACAGAGCGTAGGTGTTCAGCGAAACAATCTCCCAGTCTTCATCGGGTCTCGCCAATATATAGAAGGCCGGATCGGGAGCACCGGATGCTGTATATCACCCCAGCCGACTCACAGGAATCTCCCTCCTGGCACTTATCCTTGTAAGCGAAACAAGTGCTACACATGCCCTTATACTTCCTCCCTTACCACCATTCAGGGCCCCAGACAGTCCTTCCAGGTGAGGCGACACTTCACCTGTGAGGCGGCTGGGGTGATATATCAGTTTAAATGTAGTCAAGCCTGATGCATTTTGGAAACTAGTCCAATGGACTGATGAAGTCGTAATAGAACTTTTTGGCAGCAATGAACAAAGGCACTGTATGTTTGGAGAAAAAAGGGTGCAGAATTTCATGAAAAGAACCCTCTCCAACTGTTAAGCACGGGGGTGGGTCGATCATGCTTTGGGCTTGTGTTGCAGCCAGTGGCACGGGGAACATTTCACTGGTAGAGAGAAGAATAAATTCAATTAAATACCAGCAAATTCTAGAAGCAAACATCACGCCGTCTGTAAAAAAGCCGAAGATGAAAAGAGGATGGTTTCTACAACAGGATAATGAACCTAAACACATCTCAAAATCCACAATGGACTCCTCAAGAGGCACAAGCTGAAGGTTTTACCATGGTCCTCACAGTCCCCTGACCTGAATATCATTGAGAATATATGGATAGACTCAAAAGAGCAGTGCATGCAAGACCGCCCAAGAATCTCACAGAACTAGAAGCCTTTTGCAAGGAAGAATGGGAGAAAATCCCCCAAACAAGAATTGAAAGACTCTTAGCTGGCTACAAAAAGCGTTTACAAGCTGTGATACTTGCCAAAGGGGGTGTTACTAAGTACTGCCACGCAGGGTGCCCAAACTTTTGTTTCGGGCCCTTTTCCTTTTCTGTTATTTTGAAACTGTAAAAGATGGAAATAAAAAAGTTTTCTTGCTTAAGATATTAAAGAAATGTGTCATCTTTAACTTTATGCATTTTGGAAATCAGATCATCTTTTACTCGCTTAGCTATTCACAGTAACAGAAATTTTGACCAGGGGTGCCCAAACTTTTGCATGTCACTGCAGACTTCAAGGGTACCTAACAACACAGTTATGCTGCTGGCTTGTCCTGTCATCCACTACTGGCAACAGAAGAACAGAAGTCTTCATATTGTGACCCAGCAGAATTATTCCACACTGCATTGGTGGACCAGTTGCTGGTAACAAATTCTGAAACAGAAAGGGAAACAGGGAATGTCCTGACATTGTCAAAAGTCTATGAAATCACCATGCAAGGATGGCCAGCTCAAGGTAACCCTATCTTTCCAGATTTCTCAATGAGATGAGACCAACTGTCTGTATGTCAAAGAATGCTGATGTGTGGATCTCATGTTGTGGTCCCCTCTAAACTGTGCACCAGAGTGTTAGAGAATCTGCATGAAGGATACCTGGGTACAGTCAAGATGAGGAGTCTCACCCAGAACTACGTGTGGTGGCCAGGAATAGATAAACAGATTGAAGACTTGGCCAAAAGCTGTTTGGAATGCTATAAAGTTCAAAATGCACCCTGACAGGCACTGTTACACCTGTGGGAGTGACTGTTGTCACCATAGTAAAGAGTGCATATTGACTTTGCCAGGCCATTCATGGGCTCCATGTTTCTGATTGCTGTGGATGTTCATTCAAAGTGGCTGAAGGGTAGACCAATGAAGTCAACCACCTCAGCAAAGACTGTGTCTGCCCTGAGGACTATCTTTGCCAGAAATAGCTTAGCAGAACAAACTGTGAGTGACAACGGACCACAAAACAAGTCAGAAAAATTCTGAGTGTACGTGACTAACAATGGCATCAAACATTTCATGTCAGCTCCTCACCACCCAGCTATGAATGGATTAGTTTTATACAAACCTTCAAGAAGTCCATTAAAGTGCTGGACAATGAGGACATTTCTCCACAGGAGAAAATGGACAACTTCCTTTTTGTGTATCGGAACTCCGTTCATGCGACGACAAATCAAACAGCTGCAGTGCTGTTCATGAGCAGGAATCTGAGATCCCCCATAGACCTCCTGAGACCAGACCTCCGGAGAGAAGTGCAGAGTGAACAGTTCAATCAGTTGCCAAGTGAAGCAGCAAGGAGTTTTGAGGATGGACAGGAAGTCCGAGCATGTGATTGCCGATAAGGCAATTGGAGACCCGATAGGATAGTTACAAGAACTGGACCTCTGATGTACACAGTGGATGTTGCAGATCAGACATGGAGATGTCATGTGGACCAGATACTGGATGCTCAAACGAAGAACACACCTAATTTGATTGCATCCAATAAGACGGACACATTACAGTCACCAGATTTACCTCTCAGTGATGATCATGCCACTGACAGCAATATGACACTGGAAACTGACAACAGTGTCTTAGACAAGACACCTACCAAACCTGATGCTGCTCTATAGATCCAGAAACGCTATCCTGAAAGAAACAAAAGACTGAATCTTTAGAACTGTGAAGTTGTTACGGAATGTTATTGTGAAAGCACATTTACTTAGGAATATGGGTTGTGAAAGGGAAATTGAATGTTTTGTATTATATTCATCTAAAAGGGGAGGCAGTGTAATGTATGGATCTATTGCTTTTAGAGCAATGACTCCACCTAGCATTATAACTTAGCCACGAACATTGATCTGTTGTCTACGCATGCACATTGTTCTCTCTCTCTGTCTCTCTCTCACGCTCTCACTCTCTCTCTCTCTCTCTCTCTCTTGCTCTCTCTCCCAGTTAAAACCTTCTTCCACATGTGTACTTTTATTGAATTGATATGTGGTTGTGCACAGACACAACACCCACCACTTCCTGTGTGAAAAGAACCTACCATTGACATCTCCCCTAAATTTTCCTTCACTCAACTTAAAAGGATATCTTCTGGTATTGGCCATTGTTCTCCTGGGAAAAAGTTACTGGCTCTCCACCTTATCTATGTCTCTCATAATCTTAAACATCTCCATCAAATTGCCTCTCACCCTCCATCATTCCAAAGAGGAGAGCCCTACCTCACTCAACCTATCCACTTAAGATATGTTCTCTAATTCAGGCAGCATCCTGGTAGATCTCCTCTGCACCCATTCTAAAGCTTCCACATCCTTCCTATAATGAGGTGACCAGAAGTGAGCAGAATACTCCAAGAAAGTCTTCAGTTCCAACAAAGATTCTGTATATTTGCAACAGCCCATTGTCCTTGTTTTCTGATTTCCAACTACCATTGCAAACCTTCATCATTTCCAACACCACTCTTGTGGAAGTCACAGCAAGGCAAGGGTTAAGTAATATCCAAGCAAGGTAGGCTGCAGATAGAGTGCAGACAGCCCAGGTAAGAAATATGTCTTTGAAAAGTATAGCTTCCCTTTTTACAACAGCAAACTGGAGCCATTTGGCTTACTGCGACGAGGTTAGGATGTCAGGGGCACCCTCACCAGCTCGGGGACAATTACCTTACGAACTTTAATGTAGCATCAGTTGTTAACTTGTAGTTTCTATTGATTTTTAGCACTTGTATTGTGAATGACAATTGATCTTCCAAGTAAGGAATTCAAACATCCACAATTTACCAGACAGTCAATATCCATAACAGCTAGTCAATTCTGTATAAAAATGCCATTTCTCTGTTCAGACTTCAGAACAGTGTGGTGACAGGGGCCACACTTCTCCCTGTGCAAAGTAAATAAAGTGTGAGTTTTCAGAGTTGAGTTAATTGGTGACGACACGCTGATGGGCAGGTCCCACAGTCGAGCGGTGTTGGTGATGAGAGCCACGTACGGTCCTGTCAGTGCAAAATGACCAAGAATGCCACTTGTGTATTGCTGCCTCAGAGATTGATCGGTGAAAATTAAAGCTTTCTTTTTGTTCCCAGGTGAGTCTTGTGGTTGAAAGTTAACATTTAAACCCTAGGGATCAGGCAAGTGAGAGGGGAACATGAAGTAAGTTTGGGGTGTGGGAGGCACCCTCATTAGGCACAGGAAAGTAGATCAGTACTTGTGGAGAAGCAAGATTGTATTTATTTATTGAGATCAGCGTGGAATAACCCTTCCAGCCCTTCAGGCCACATTGTCCAGCAACCCCCGATTTAACCCTAAAGAGTTAAAAGATCCAGGTTTAGTAATCGTTGAAGAGCAAACCCCATGAGGGTGGTAGGATATGGTGTAGGGTCCTCAATCTAAAATGTTTAGTGTCCCAGTTCACAGATGCTGTGTTTCCGTTTAGCATTTCCGACATCAGCAGTTTTTAAGATTTTCAGGGGTGACAGAGTAGAAACATAGAAACATAGAAAATAGGTGCAGGAGTAGGCCATTCAGCCCTTCGAGCCTGCACCGCCATTTATTATGATCATGGCTGATCATCCAACTCAGAACCCCGCCCCAGCCTTCCCTCCATACCCCTTGATCCCCGTAGCCACAAGGGCCAAAAAAATTTTTTTTGTTCTCATCGTTTCTGCTAATGTAAATGGATCATCAATTATATCATCTGTTCCTTCCCTCCTGCTTAACACACCTGGGTGTTGGCTCATTATTCTTTCCCTTCTTCTTCTCCCTTCTTCAGACAAATTTTCTGAACTGTGTATCAGTACAAATGACTTGGCCATGACCTCAGCCTTATCCCTACTGGAGACTGCAGTTTCCTCCTCAGATATCATTACTGGATATTCCCATTCCCTTCTATCTCCTCCCATCCTCTTAATCATTCCCCATATCTCTCCCACAGGTGTTGTTCTTCCTACCTTGTCGCAAAAACTCCTCCAACTTGCCCTTTTAGCTTGACGTATAGTTCTTCTCACCACTGTCTGTGCTTTCTTATATTGAACCAAATGCTGCATATTATGGGTTCTTTTAACTAGCCTGAATGCTCTATTTCTGTTTTTTACAGCCTGACAACATTCCTCTGTCCACCATGGTACCAGTTTTCTATTCATCCTATTTTTACTCCTAGGTATAGATCCTTCTGCTGCCATAATAATTGCTGAAGTCACCTGACTGTTTAATTCATCTACATTTCCAGAAATATCAACAAATATCAGAGTGAAAATACTGAGCTGGTGTTCATTGGATAGTGGTTGTAAAGAAAAGATATCATCTCCTGTGTTGTTTGTGTGTGTGTGGGCAGGGAGCTAGTTTTCGTTAACCTGTAATGAAACACTAGCTCTGTTTCCCTCTCCATAGATGCTGACTGATCTGTTGCGAAGTTCTATTTTTATTTTAGATTTTCAGTATTTGTTTTTTTTTGCTCTTTGATGGATTTTATTTGTTGATGACATTAGTGTCGCTGAGCCAAGGCAGGTACACTCAGTCGACAGAGAGACACGTCCAATTGAATAATGGAACAGGTTTCCTGAGGAATCATACCCATTTGATCTTTACAAATACGAAGAAGCTCTCCAGGGTACAATGCCTGCTGTGAGATAGTAACCTGGATGAAATCCAACATCTGGACAAGGGCAGATGGAGAAATATCCTGTTAAACACAGCAATAGTTATTTTCAGAAAGCCACTGTGAAAGGTAAATAAAATACAACTTGAGTCCTCAGTTTCTTTCCCTAGGATGATGGGAAGTGATTTTGGAAAGGAATTCGATTCAATTCAGTTTTAAATGTCATTCAACCATAAATGAATACTCACGAATACAGTCAAATTAGACAGCGTTACTCCAGAGTCAAAATGCAAAACACAGCACCAGCAGTCACACACAGCACAAAGTATACATAGTACGCATAAGATACAAGATGCAGCCACTCAATTCAAAGAGTCCAAACTCAGGCCAGCCAACATTGCCGCAATCTGCAGATGACCAGAATAGAGCCTGTCATCTGCCGAATGAACACTGGAGGGCAGCACCAACTCCAGCCTGGATGCTGCACCACACTGCCCCTGGTGGAGTGCTCGGGTTCCTATGCTTCTCTCCCAGCAGCTGCAAACAGGTAACACCGTGGCTTGAGGCCTAGTCCTGGCACATACAAGATATCAGTAATACAGTCACACAAAATACATATGTACATAGCCCAGACCTTGAGACCATTGTTCTGTGGAGCAAACACTTGGGGGGGCAGATAGGGTTGCCAACTTTCTCACTCCCAAATAAGGGACAAAAGCAGCAGTCAAATACGGGACACTTGTGTTTATCCCAAGAAAGACTACCATGACCATGAAGCCTTGCGCGGGCACCTCTGTGCGCATGTGTGATGTGCCGATTTTTTTTTCTACAAATCGGTTTTGGCATAATCTTCCCGATTCTGCTTTTACTATATGTTAGTGTTATTTGGTATGATTTGGTAGGTTATTTTTTGGGTCTGGGAATGCACAAAAATTTTTCCCATATTAATTAATGGTAATTGTTTCCTCGCTTTACGCCATTTTGGCTTATGAACGGTTTCATAGGAACGCACTACCTTGGCGAGGGAAGTGCGGGGCAAGGGCGGTCCAGTATGGGACAAACCAATTTAGCCCAATATACGGGATGTCCCGCCTAATACGGGACGGTTGGCAACCCCAATGCTGTGCCACACCATCCTCGGTGGAGCATGCCAGTTGTGTTGCCTCTCACCCAGCAGCTGTTAGCAGGGGACCCCATGCCCTGATGCCTAATCCTTGCTACAGCCGAGGCCTCACAGTGTCCCTGCCATCCACCCCTGCTCTCGGCCAATATCAGTGACCCGAACTTGCAGTATTCCACATTAACAATGTCCAAAGGTTCTTGTGATCACAAGAAAAGTGTCGACGACAGTCACTTGCTATTAGACTGTAAGCCTCCTTCAACTCAGCCAGCAGCACCATATGCAGCTCCTTCATTATATCCACCAGCAGCAACTCATCGACACGGTAGACCTGCAGTACTTCAAGTTCTTAATATTCAGCAGCAACTTGCGATCATTAAAGATGTTTAAATAGGACAGTAGCACCTTTTGCTGACCCTGTAGAAGCTGCTGTGACTGAACCCGCTGCCATTTTACTGGAAGGTTTATGATATAGTTTTAATCTTCTGACAGTCCTCTGACACGCTGGCCAACTCCGCCGACACCTAGTCCAGCTACTCTGATCATCGAGCGGCTTACTGATAGGATAGACCTGCAACACCCAAAGTTCTTGGAGTCCAGTATAGCTTTGCGATGTAAAAATCACATTTAACAAAGAAAAAAAGAAAGATAAAACAATAAGATTAAAATATAGCTTTAATCAGAACTTCTCTTTGGTATTTATTTCGTGAAATTTGTTTTTTTGAGGCAGTGGTTAGTGCAATATGTAAAATATACTGTAACTCACAATAAGAAATATACATTCAGTGGCCACTTAATTAGACACAGGAGTGGAATCTGGAGTGGTCTTCAGTGGCTGTAGCCCATCCACTTCATGGTTCCACATGTGCATTCAGAGATGCTCTTCTGCACATCACTGTTGTAACCTGTGGTTATTTCAGTTACTGTCGCCTTCTTGTCAGCTTGAACCAGTCTGGCCATTCTCCTCTGAAATCTCTCTCATTAACAAGGCATTTTCACCACAGAACTGCTGCCCATTGGATTTTTTCTGTTTTTGCACCGTTCTCTGTCAACTCCAGAGCAGGAGTTCCCAACCTGTGGTCCATGGACCCCTCAGTTAATGGTACAAGTCAATGGTATAAAAACGTTGGGAACCCCTGCTCTAGAGACTGCTGTGAATGAAAATCCCGGGAGATCAGCAGTTTCTGAGATACTCAAACCACCCCGTCTGGCACCAATAATCATTCCACAGTCAAAGTCACTTAGATCCCATTTCTTCCCCATTCCCCAAACAGAGCATGTTTGGTCTGAACAACAACTCTTATGATTGTCTTTATGATTTTATGCACTGAGTTGCTGCCACATGATTGGCTGATTAGATATCTGCATTAACGAGCAGGTGAGAGTTTCTCTGTGGTGTTGTTTTGTGGAGCTAACCCAGTACGACCCTGTGTATTTCCAGTAGCAATCTGGGTTGGTGTTCACAATAATGAAACTACATTCCCTGACTCTCTCAAAGTGCTGCGGATCAATGCTACAAAGTCTGCTGGATGTGACTTGCCACTGTTGTGCTGACCCACATTCTGATGTCTTTCGAAGCTCTAAGCACGGCAGTGCAATGCATTTCCTGCAAGGACCACCGAATCAGGCTCATTATCCACAACTTAAAAGACGGTGAGATGTATAAGATGATGAGAGGCATTGATCGTGTGGTTACTCAGAGGCTTTTCCCCAGGGCTGAAATAGTTGCCAGAAGAGGCCACAGGTTTAAGATGCTGGGGAGTAGGTACAACGGAGATGTCAGGGGTAAGTTTTTTATTCAGAGAGTGGTGAGTGCGAGGCATGAGCTGCTGGCAACAGTAGTGGAGGTGGATACCATAGGGTCTTTTAAGAGACTTTTGGATAGGTACATGGAGCTTAGGAAAATAGAGAGCTATAGGTAAGCCTAGTAATTTCTAAGGCAGGGACATGTTCGGCACAACTTTGTGGGCTGAAGGGCCTGTATTGTGCTGTAGGTTTTCTATGTTTCCAAGTGAAATTTGAGGCTTTCTGGCAGAGCAAACTCAGGAAAATAAATAGTGCAAAAAAAAAGGAATAACAAGGCAGTGTTCTTGGGTTCATGGGCCATTCAGAAATCAGATTGTTGAGGGGAGGAAGTTGTTCCTGAATCATTGATTGTGGGTCATCAGGCTTTGGGAAGATAGGGCTAATCTTTCTCCCTGATGGTAGGAACAAGGACTGGGCATGTTTTAGATGGTGAGGGTCCTTAATGATGATAATGGATGCCATCTTTTTGAGGCATCACCTATTGATAACAGCATCAATAACACTACCTCATAAATTCTTTTGTCACACTGGTTACTTTTTAAAAAAGGAATAATGAGGTATTACTCTTTCTTTCCAAGTCTTTTTATTGTATATATATATAAGATGAAGTTATATATATATATAGGAAAAATAACGAGTACATCGAAGTAACAACACTTAGAATGCCTCAAAAAAAAACTTCATCTTAAAGATTGAAAACAAAATTTTGTGATAACAAAAAAAACCTACTAAGCAGGAAAGTGAGAAAAAAAAGAGAACCCATTAGGTGTACAACCCCGGAGCCATGCCTCATACAGAAAGCTTCTAAAAATAAACATCAAACCACCAGCAAGAAAAGAAAATATACTAAAACAATTTACAATTAGATCGTGGAAAAATTATATCAATTAACTCAAATGATAATAACGAGCAAATGAGCCCCATCTTTTCTCAAAATCAAATAGTTTCAAAGGTTCGACTTCTAATTTTCTCCAAACTAAGACATAGCATCACTTGAGAGAACCATTGTGACAAAGTGGGAGCTGATGTATCCTTCCACTGCAACAAAATGGCCCTCCTAGCTATCAATGTAACAAATGCAATAACATGTTGGTCAGACACAGAAATACCATGAATATTTTGAGGAATTATTCCAAAAAGCACAGTTAATTTATTAGGTTGTAAATTAATTTTAAGTGCTTTAGAAATTGTTGAGAAAACCGACTTCCAGAACTGTTCCAATATAGAACAAGACCAAAACATATGTGTCAGTGTAGCTATCTCAGTTTTACATCTACCACAATGACTATCAACATTAGGAAAGATTTTAGAAAGTCTCTCCTTTGTCAAATGATAACGATGTACAATTTTAAATTGAATCAATGAATGGCTAGCACAAATTGAAGAAGAGTTAACCAATTTCAATATCCGCATCCAATCCTCCATCATAAAAGTCAAATTGAGTTCCTTTTCCCGATCCTGTTTAATGTTAGACAAAGGACGCTTATCCCATTGTAATGATAAATTATAAATTCTTCCAATAGAACCCTTAATCAAAGGATTCATACTCATAATAGTATCTAACAGGTCAGCCTCCAATATGTAAGGAAAATTACTTAAATATATTTGTAAAAAAAGTCTAACTTGAAGGTATTGCAGAAAGGGTGAGTATGAAGGAGAATATTTATCAGTTAATTGTTCAAAGGACATCAATCTATCTTCTTTAAATAAATCCAAAAAAGAATTAATACCTTTATTTTTCCAAAGTAGAAAAATTGGATCACTCAAAGA
Source organism: Mobula hypostoma (assembly GCF_963921235.1). Classification (NCBI taxonomy): domain Eukaryota; kingdom Metazoa; phylum Chordata; class Chondrichthyes; order Myliobatiformes; family Myliobatidae; genus Mobula; species Mobula hypostoma. The sequence continues at coordinate 153,701,011 of NC_086098.1, read as the reverse complement.
AGGCTTAAAAACGTAATTTCGGTAAATTAAACTACAAAGACCAAGAATTAGTAAATGTCATTTACAAAAATTGAAAAAGGATAGAGGTCTTACTTTGCCTAATTTTAGAATGTATTATTGGGCTGTTAATCTGCGATCTATGTCTCTTTGGTTACACTACGTTGATAAGGCTGATCGGCCAGTTTGGGTAGATCCGGAACTAAAAGTTGTGAAACAGTTTTATCTAACTTCGTTATTGGGGCTCCTTTACCTATGCAATTAGATAAAGTTGTTAATTTAAACTTATATCCTGTGATTAAATATTCTTTACAAATTTGGCTCCAGTTCCGCAATTCTTTTAATCTTACAAAATTTTAACTTTGTAGTTTAATGAGGTATTACTCATCGGTTTGTGGACCGTTCAGAAACCTGATGGCAGAGGCAATGAACCTGTTCCTTAAGCTTAGAGATTGGGTCTTCAACCTCCTTCCTCTCTCTGATGGTAGTAACAAGAAAAGGGCACATCACAGATGTTGATGGATGCCTCCATCTCGAGGCACTGACTTTTGAAGATATCCTCTGGTGTGACGGATCAACCCTTTGCAGCCTCTTGCGATCCTGTGCGTTGGAAGCTCCACCAATCGGAATGCTCTCCACTATATTGAGGCCCTCCATTGGTCAGGGTCAATCATAGATATTGTGTACCTGCACTATTGTCTTCATGATACACAAGCTAGTACATGAGCCAGGGCAGTACGAGATGGAGAGCAAACTGTTGCCCATGCAGCAGGCTCCACCTCTCTACACATCTGATGAATACAAAGGAATGGCAGAGACTGATACAGTTTGGCACCAGTGGAATCGCAGGAGTTGCCCATCAGCGTTGAACACAATATCATAGGACTGCCTTATGTACTCCAGCTCTGGATTTTTCCTCGGGATTTCCTCCTGAAGCCTTGTTCATGAGTACGTATAGCTACTATGCAGTGGAGGTTTGAGATCAGAGTTTTCCTTCTCCTTTCAGGAGAATCAAGGATTCCCAGCTGTTTTTATGCCACAGACTGATACCACGAAGCAAGGGGTCCATGGATCCCAGGTTGAGATCCATTGTTCTAGATGTGCTGCCAACCCCATTTCCTCGAAGCGGCTGGTTTTAAGGTGTTTGTAACCAGCCTTTGCCCCTTCACAGTAGAAATAGTTCTGCTGGGCTTAGTAGCTGAGCCACACAGGAGCTGGATTTGGTTGTCCAAGGCTATTTGAGAAATGGGAACATTTAATAGGTAGTGGGAGCTTATCCACACTGCCTCCCCTGGCTACGGCAAACTTAAAGAACCTCAGTAGAAATTTGCAAGAGTCTTTGCTGACACTAAATTTCCTCAAACTCCTAATGAAGCAGAGGCACTGTAAGTTCTACAAGGTAAACCTTTAAGCAAGCAAGAATAAAAGAGAGGAATTTATTAGCTGTTTTCTGTGATAACAATACAAGAAATAAACATTTCAGAATCAATCTGAACCAATTGGGAGAAATTTCCTTACACAAGCAGGGAAGTGCTGTGGTAGTTGTTGTTCAGGCCACATGAGATTTACTACATACAGATTTGATCTCTCTCTCTAAACAAGGATAAGCTTGCTCTCAAGGGATGGGAGGGAGAATTCATCAGCTTCATTCTTGGATGAAGGAATTGTTCTCAGTATTAGATAGATTTGGCCTTCATACTGTGAAGTTTAATGTATGAGAGTGTCCTCATAAACATAAACTTTAAGAAGGACTGATTATAGAATATATACCAAGGAGTTGTATCTCCTTGTGGGGCACTCTACAACAGAGGTGCAGTTTTAAAGGTGGTGGATACTCATGGTAAGAGAACGAAGAGGAGTTTCTTATGTCTGAGGGTTATGAATCTCCGGAATTGCCACCCCAGAGAGCAAAGGTGGCAGAATCATTGAATCAAGTTCAATTTCAAGTTTATTGTTATTTAACCATACACGTGTATACAGCTAAAAGAAGCAGCGTTCCTCCATGGTCACAGTGAAAGATGCAGAGCATACAGTCACACACAGTGCACAGTAAATATAGTTTCAATAGCACATGGAGTAACAAAATGTTATTAGCACAAGTCCCCGAGTGGCAAAGCTTGAAGATTAATGGTGCATGGAATGTTGTCTTGGAGCCACGTTTCGGCAACTTCAAGCACACAGCAGTTCCTCATCTCTTACTGAGTCAACTGCAGATGAAGGCAATCCAGCTTTTCTCCCAGATGGAGAAAGGTTACTGTTCATGTCAGGGATCAGGCAGAGTCAAGGCCACGAGGCACAGAATCGGCCATGATCTCACTGAAGAGGGAGCAGACCTAAGGGACCGTGTGGTTTGTTCCTGATACTATTGTATACTCTCAGTCAAATTCGGCATTAACTGGTGGTAATTTTCACTGGAATTGCTGACATTTTGCAAGTTTGTTTACAGCTGGAAAATGCAATCCCTGATCAATAAAGGTAATTTCCACTTTGGGGTTATAAATTGACATTTGCCATAATTCAGGATGTTCTTCAGATGCTTTAAATCTTGACCAGCACATAAAATATCTGGGGGAAACAGCAGATCAGGCAGCATTTATGGAGGGAAATGAACAGTCGACCCTAAGGGCCAAGACCCCTGATCTAGACTAGACAGGAAAGGGGGCACTAGCCAGAATATGAAGGTAGTGGGAAAGGAAGGACTACCAACTGGCAGATGATTGGTGAGACCAGGTGAGGGGGAGGTGGGATGAAGTAAGAAGCTGGAAGGTGATAGGTGAAGAGGTGAAGGGCTGAAGAAGAAGGAATTTAATAGGAGGGGACAATGGATCATGGAGGACAGTTGGCAGGAAGGGAACCAGAGGGAGGTGATGGGCAGGTGAGAAGAGAAGGGGCTGAAAGGCTTCTTACTTTATCTTCTGTCCCCCATCCATACACTTTCCTACTCACCTGGACTCACCTATCACCATTCTCCTTCTACTCCTTCCCTCCACCCACCCTATTCTGGCCCCTGATCCTTTCTGTCGTGCACTTGAGTAAATATTGTATATATGTATATATGTTGGTTGATTAAAGATTCTTATTTGTTTAAATAATTCATTACAGGTTACATGTAGAAATACTTGAATTGTATACATCATCACACTACCATGTGATATGTGCATCCCTCGCCCAAAGTAAACTTGAAGTTTGACACACATTTCGGACTCCTGTGTCTTTCTTTGAATTAGGTTAATGTTTTGAAGTTACAAAACATAGCACTTTCTTTTCCATTTCTGAAGAGGCTTGTTGACTGTTTATTCCCCTCCTTAAATATAGCCTGACATACTGAGTTCTCCCAGGGTTTTGTGAGTTGCTCAAAATTGCCATATTATCCTCTCTTTCTCCCTCTCCCTCTCTCTCTTCTCTCATTCTCTCTCTCTCCCTTCCTCTCTCCCTCTCACCTTCCCCTCTCTCCCCTCTCCCCCTCTCTCCCCCTCCCCTCCCCTCCCCTTTTCTCTCTCTCTTCCTCTTCCCTTTCCCCCCATCTCCCCTCTCCACCTGTCTCCCTCTCCCCCTCCACTCTTCCCCATCTTCCTCTCTCCCTTCCCCTACCTCCTTCGTCCCCTCTCCTCCTCCCCCTACCTCCTCTCTGCTTCTCTGCCTCTATGTTGGTCACTACATTATTTTTGTACAACACACATCAAAGTTGCTGGTGAGCGCAGCAGGCCAGGCAGCATCTCTAGGAAGAGGTACAGTCGACGTTTCGGGCCGAGACGCTTCCTCAGGACTAACTGAAAGAAGAGCTAGTAAGAGATTTGAAAGTGGGAGGGAGAGGGGGAGATCCAAAATGATAGGAGAAGACACGAGGAGGAGGGATGGAGCCAAGAGCTGGACAGGTGATTGGCAAAGGGGATATGAGAGGATCATGGGACAGGAGGCCTAGGGAGAAGGAAAAGGGGGAGGGGAGAAAAACACAGAGGATGGGCAAAGGGTATACTGAGAGGGACAGAGGGAGAAAAAGGAGAGAGAGAGAAAGAATGTGTGTATATAAATAAATAACGGATGGGGTACGAGGGGAAAGTGGGGCATTAGCGGAAGTTTGAGAAGTCAATGTTCATGCCATCAGGTTGGAGGCTACCCAGACGGAATATAAGATGTTGTTCCTCCAACCTGAGTGTGGCTTCATCTTTACAGTAGAGGAGGCCGTGGATAGACATGTCAGAATGGGAATGGGACGTGGAATTAAAATGTGTGGCCACTGGGAGATCCTGTTTTCTCTGGCGGACAGAGCGTAAGTGTTCAGTGAAATGATCTCTCAGTCTGAGTCGGGTCTCACCAATATATAGAAGGCCACATCAGGAGAACCGGACGCAGTATTACGCCCCAGCCGACTCACAGGTGAAGTTATACACTTCCGCCGTCTCCGTCTCCGAGCCTACTTCTTCGGCAAGGACTCTTCCACCCCCACCAATGACCCCTTCTCCCGTCTTCAACCCTCCTCTTCTTCATGGACACCCCACTCTGGTCTTCTGCCTGCTCTGGATCTCTTTATTGCTAACTGCCGACGGGACATCAACAGTCTCGACTTCACTGCACCTTGTCCCCATTCCAACCTCACTCCTTCGGAACGCTCTGCTCTCCACTCCCTCCGCACTAATCCTCACCTGCCGATAAGGGGGGTGCTGTTGTAGTCTGGCATACTGACCTCTACCTTGCCGAGGCACAGCGACAACTCGCGGATACCTCCTCTTATTTACCCCTCGATCATGACCCCACTAAGGAGCACCAGGCCATTGTCTCCCACACCATCACCGACTTTATCCGCTCAGGGGATCTCCTATCCACTGCTACCAACCTTATAGTTCCCACACCCCGCACTTCCCGTTTCTACCTCCTACCCAAGATCCACAAACCTGCCTGTCCTGGCCGACCTATTGTCTCAGCTTGCTCCTGCCCCATCGAACTCATTTCTGCATACCTCGACACTGTTTTATCACCCCTTGTTCAATCCCTTCCGACCTATGTTCGTGACACTTCTCACGCTCTTCAACTTTTCGATGATTTTAAGTTCCCTGGCCCCCACCGCTTTATTTTCACCATGGATGTCCAGTCCTTATATACTTCCATCCCCCATCAGGAAGGTCTCAAAGCTCTACGCTTCTTTTTGGATTCCAGACCTAATCAGTTCCCCTCTACCACCACTCTGCTCCGTCTAGCGGAATTAGTCCTTACTCTTAATAATTACTCTTTTGGCTCGTCCCACTTCCTCCAAACTAAAGGTGTACCTATGGGCACCCGTATGGGTCCTAGCTATGCCTGCCTTTTTGTTGGGTTTGTGGAACAATCTATGTTCCATGCTATTCTGGTATCTGTCCCCCACTTTTCCTTCGCTACATCGACGACTGCATTGGCGCTGCTTCCTGCATGCATGCAGAACTCGTTGACTTTATTAACTTTGCCTCCAACTTTCACCCTGACCTCAAGTTTACCTGGTCCATTTCCGACACCTCCCTCCCCTTTCTAGATCTTTCTGTCTCTGTCTCTGGAGACAGCTTATCCACTGATGCCTACTATAAGCCCACTGACTCTCACAGCTATCTGGACTATTCCTCTTCTCACCCTGTCTCTTGCAAAAACGCCATCCCCTTCTCGCAATTCCTCCGTCTCCGCTGCATCTGCTCTCAGGATGAGGTTTTTCATTCTAGGACGAGGGAGATGTCTTCCTTTTTTAAAGAAAGGGGCTTCCCTTCCTCCACTATCAACTCTGCTCTTAAACGCATCTCCCCCATTTCACGTACATCTGCTCTCACTCCATCCTCCCGCCACCCCACTAGGAATAGGGTTCCCCTGGTCCTCACCCACCACTCCACCAGCCTCCGGGTCCAACATATTATTCTCCGTAACTTCCGCCACCTCCAACGGGATCCCACCACTAAGCACATCTTTCCCTCCCTGCCTCTCTCTGCATTCCGCAGGGATCGCTCCCTACACAACTCCCTTGTCCATTCGTCCCCCCCATCCCTCCCCACTGATCTCCCTCCTGGCACTTATCCCTGTAAGCGGAATAAGTGCTACACCTGCCCTTACACTTCCTCCCTTACCACCATTCAGGACCCCAAACAGTCCTTCCAGGTGAGGCAACACTTCACCTGTGAGTCGACTGGGGTGATATACTGTGTCCGGTGCTCCCGATGTGGCCTTTTATATATTGGCGAGACCCGACGCAGACTGAGAGACCGCTTTGCTGAACATCTACGCTCTGTCCGCCAGAGAAAGCAGGATCTCCCAGTGGCCACACATTTTAATTCCACATCCCATTCCCATTCTGACATGTCTATCCACGGCCTCCTCTACTGTAAAGATGAAGCCACACTCAGGTTGGAGGAACAACACCTTATATTCCGTCTGGGTAGCCTCCAACCTGATGGCATGAACATCGACTTCTCTAACTTCTGCTAAGGCCCCACCTCCCCCTCGTACCCCATCTGTTACTCATTTTTATGCACACATTCTTTCTCTCACTCTCCTTTTTCTCCCTCTGTCCCTCTGAATATACCTCTTGCCCATCCTCTGGGTCCCCCCCCCCCCGTCTTTCTTCCCGGACCTCCTGTCCCATGATCCTCTCGTATCCCCTTTTGCCAATCACCTGTCCAGCTCTTGGCTCTATCCCTCCCCCTCCTGTCTTCTCCTATCATTTTGGATCTCCCCCTCCCCCTCCAACTTTCAAATCCCTTACCCACTCTTCCTTCAGTTAGTCCTGACGAAGGGTCTCGACCTGAAACGTTGACTGCACCTCTTCCTACAGATGCTGCTTGGCCTGCTGCATTCACCAGCAACTTTGATGTGTGTCACAGGTGAAGTGTCGCCTCACCTGGAAGGACTGTCTGGGGCCCTGAATGGTGGTAAGGGAGGAAGTGTAAGGGCATGTGTAGCACTTGCTCCACTTACAAGGATAAGTGCCAGGAGGGAGATCGGGTGGGGAAGGACGGTGGGTACGAATGGACAAGGGAGTCGCGTAGGGAGCGATCCCTGCGGAAAGCAGAGGGGGGGATGGAAAGATGTGCTTAGTGGTGGGATCCGTTTGGAGATGGCGGAAGTTACGGAGAATTATATGTTGGACCTGGAGGCTGGTAGGGTGGTAGGTGAAGACAAGGGGAACCTTATTCCTAGTGGGGTGGAGGGAGGATGGAGTGAGAGCAGATGTGTGTGAAATGGGAGAGATGTGTTTGAGAGCAGAGTTGATGGTGGAGGAAGGGAAGCCCCTTTCTTTAAAAAATTATTTTTGTATCTGGGACAGCAACTGCAGAAGCTGCAGGGAGTTGTGTGCACAGTTGAGTCCATCACCTCTACCAATCTCCTCTCCCTTCACTCCCTCTACACTTCCCACTGTCTCGGGAAAACAACCAATATAATCAAAAACTCCACCCCCTCCCCCACCCCAGACATTCTCTCTTCTCCCCCCTCACATTGGGCAGAAGATACAGAAGCTTCAAGTTCAAGGACAGTTTCTATCTCGCTGTTACCAGACTCTTGACTGGACTTATACTCTAAACGATGAATTCTTGATCTCCCAGTCGACCTCGGGACAGACCTTGCATTTATTTGTCTCCTTTGTCTATTGCAGCGACACTATAATCTGCTTTCTGTTTTCTTTTGTCTACCTCAATGTACTTCAGTGTGGTATGATTTGGATGGGGTGTTTTTCTCTGCATCTCGTTACAATATACTTCAGTGTGGTATGATTTGTATTGGGTACTTTTCTCTGTTTCTCGTTATGTGCGACAATAATAAACCATTGTCTTGTTCTCTTGCAGAGGTGAATCCTGGTGGATGAGGGTCGAGCTGCTGGAGAGAGACTGTCTCAGACTTGCTGCTTCTTACCCCTGAGTCCCCCCCCCCCCCGTGATCTAAACAAGCTTTGTTGGTATGAAAGGAAGGGGGTGGGCAATGGGAGAGTAGCTTGGGGAGAGGGGGTGATGGAATTGGGTGGGAAGCAGGGTCTAGGGGTATAAACTCCACAAGGTAGAAAAGATGCCCACAAGAATGCTGTGTCTGCCATTCAAAGGGAAATTGAGAAACGTGTCTATTCATCTGCTTTCAATCAGTCTCCATGCTCTTTAATTACCAGATAAACTTCCTCAGTCACTAGTCTGTCTCAGGGTTTCCAAAGAATTTAAACAGGGAGCAGATATCAAAATACTTTGCTAAGACAGCCCCTGAGTGGAATATAAAATTACAGCCTGCTCAACCAGTCACTATCTCAGTAGATAGAAATTTGGTCAACCGGATAACCATCTCCAGGTGGACCATTGTTGGGGGTGAGTGAGGGGTGAAGGCAGGTTAAGGTGAGAAAGGATTTGGGTCTGTCTGTCCCTTATTGATGGAGGGATACAATTAACTCCCTGAGTTTGATGACAATAATAGTGAAGTTGTAAGCGATTGGCCTGGAGGTTTACGAGGTTCATTTGGTGACTCTCTCCTGACACTGAAAGGTTTACGAGGCTCGTTTCGTGACTCTGTCCCGGCACTGAAAGGTTTACGAGGTTCGTTTGGTGACTCTCCCCTGACACTGAAAGATTTACAAGGTTCGTCTGGTGACTCTCCCCGACACTGAAAGGTTTATGAAGTTCGTTTTGTGACTCTCCCCTGACACTGAAAGATTTACAAGGTTCATTTGGTGACTCTCCCCTGACTCTGAAAGGTTTACGAGGCTTGTTTGGTGATTCTCTCCTGACACTGAAAGGAGGCACAAAACAGATGAAGCACAAAGTTGGGAGAAAGTCGATGCAGAGCAACACGACAATTGTGTGGCTGCGCTAGCCGTGGATTACAAAATATTTTGTACCTTTTCTTTCTTTGGAATGCTTGTCTGAAAGATCTATATTTTTACATATTTTTACGACGCACTAAAGGAAAGTTATGTGTTGGGAATGGCCAGACTAGCGATCAAGATACATCGCTGCTTCCACAGGAAGCCATTACGATTCTTCACCTTCATTATGGTTTACCTCATGGCTGGAAGTCTGTTGTTCCTGCACTCAGGCTTTGTAGGAGACAGCACTGTCGCTGGGAGGGCCTCACCCCACAGAGTGGGGGCACCTCACACAGCCTTGGGTTCTCCTCGTGGCCTCCAACATTTCTCCTTCCTGCCCTTCGGGAGGGCAAATCAGGAGGCACCACGGAAGGAGCAGTGGCCGGCCCTGCCTCCAGCCCTGCCCAGAAGGTACGGACCGCCGTGGCTGAAACCAGTCTTGCAGGACGCCCTGGACAAGCTGAGATCTGGGGAGCCCATCGGAAGCTGGAGTCGAGCGTTGAAGGGGAAAATGTCGAGGGATCAGGAAGAGAACAGAGGTGGGTGAGATCCTTCAACAGCAACAATTGCTCTTATACCTGACCTTCCTTTCATAGGAGTAGAATGGGTGGAGGGTGATGGCAATAGATCTCATCCTTTCACAAACTTGTTGGGATTAACACACAAGATGCTGGAGAAACTCAGCAGGTCAAGTCACATCTGCAGAGGGAAATATATGGTCAACGAATCGGGTCAAAACCCTTCATCTGGACTGAAAGAGTAGAGGGCAGATATCTGGAAAAAATTCAATTATAGTGAATAAATATGTGTATATATAAATGTATTAGAGTGGAAATAGAGACAGGCAGGGAGGTGATTGGTGGAGATGACAAAGGACTCTAGATGGTGGAATCTCATGGGACAGGACGATGGAGGATGGAATAAAGAAACTGGCCCTTTGTTCTATGTTTCACCTTCCTCTCCCATCAGATTCCACCGTCTGCAGCCCCTTGTTCCCTCCACCTGTCACCTTCCAACCTCTGTCCCTATTCCCAATCTCCCCTCCTCCATCTCCCTGTCACTCCCCCCTCACCTGATCCACCAACCTCCTGCCAGTTCTTGCTCCAGCTTTCCCCCTCTGCTCTTTATACCGGACATCGTCCCCCTACTCTTCCAGTCCAGAAGAAGGATTTCGACCCAAACATTAACTGTCCATTTCCCTCCACAGAATCTGCCAGGCCTGCAGTGTTCCTCCAGCTTTTTGTGTGTTGTGTTAAATACAGAGTTCACTTCTGTATTTCTGTTGCACCTCCCAGTCCTGCAGATCCAAGCAATCACCAGAATCCTATCCGGACCTCACCAAGTTTGAACACCTTCCCTCTGAACACATCTATTTAATTCCTCTCTGCCTTTGTACATGGTAACAACTTCCAAATCCTTTCAAAACTTTTGCTTAACAATTGACTACCTACTAAAACTGGAGAATCTGTGCAATATAACTGTAGGTTGTGTCCTTTTCAGTTTGTGTATTGGAGATGGTTTGTGACTCAGTTATATTGTTATCTGTGTCTGCATTGGAGATGGTTTATGACTCAGTTATATTGTTTCTGTGTGTGCACTGGAGATGGTATGACACTCAGTTATATTCTTTCTGTGTACACCAGGGATGGACTGTGATTCAGTTATCTTGCTTTCTGTGTGTGCACTGAAGCTGGTTTGTGACTCAGTTATATTGTTTCTGTGTGTACACTGGAGATGGTTTGTGATTCAGTTATATTGTTTCTCTGTGCGCACTGGAGATGGACTGTGATTCAGTTATCTTGCTTTCTGTCTGTGCACTGGAGATGATTTGTGACTCAGTTATATTGTTTTGGATCTCATTTGTGTTCATGTGGGCCTATTCTGATCTTCAAGCTGAATTATTAATGACCATAAAATCATTGTTACAATTTATGATAATCCTGCAGTTAAGTTATTTTGTAATGACAATTAGCCCTGTCAGATATTTGGTTGTCAGTGTGGAGGATACTGAGTGTGTATTTATACTGTGTATGAGTTTATGCTGAGTATGAGTTTATACTGAGTATGTATTTTGCAACCATTTGTCTGTGGGAGGAAACTGGAGCACCCGGAGGAAACCACTGGTTGAACATACAAACTCCTTACAGACAGCGGTGGAATTGATTGAATCCAAATCCCTGGCACTGTAAGAGTGTTACGCTCTCCGCTACACTACTGTGCCATCGCCATTACAGACAGCGGTGGAATTGATTTAATCCAAGTCCCTGGCACTGTAAGAGTGTTACACTCCCCGTTATGCTACTGTGCCGTCACCATTACAGACAGCGGTGGGAATTGAATCTCAATCACATCGCAATATTACGGGTGGTGTCAAGTGTTACGCTAACTGCTACATTACTGGGATTTTGTTATCCCCAGAGTTAGCAAGGGTTTTAGTTTGAACCATAATCGAATTTCAGTTTGAGAAAATGAAGATGCAATTTGATTAAACTTCCAGCTTGTATCTGTTGGATTCCGTTTCTGTTTTTGTGAATTTTTAGCTTGTATATGTAAGCGACGGGGTTTGAAATTCTGAGTCTGTTGTGTTTAATTTTACTGGCTGTGTCTCTGACCACTCTGATAGTGCTATGGATTGTTAAGTGTATAGTTTCTGTATGTTAGTGCTGGGGTTTGAAATTCGGAGTTTGTTGTGTTTACAGGTGTCCCCCGCTTTTCGAATGTTCGCTTTACGAAACCTCACTGTTACAAACGACCTACATTAGTTACCTGTTTTCACCAACAGAAGGTGTTTTCACTGTTACGAAAAAAGGCAGCGCGCAAAAAAAGCAGTGCGCGATAAAAGGCAGCGTGCACCCTGAGCAGCTAAGCTCCTCCCCCGGATTCGGAACTGCATTCTCACCGGCATTGCTTAAACACGTGCCTGTGATCAGCCGTTAGCAAGATGAGTTCTAAGGTATCGGAAAAGCCTAAAAGAGCTCGTAAGGGTGTTACACTTAGCGTAAAACTAGACATAATTAAGCGTTTCGATCGTGGTGAACGAAGTAAGGACAAAGTGAGTTTGGGTTGCGGAAGCTGATGAAGATGATGTTGGAGAGGTTTTGGCATCCTATGACCAAGAACTGATAGATGAAGAGCTGATGCAATTGGAATAGGAAAGGATAACAATCAAAACCGAATGCAGTAGCGAATGGACTGAAAGTCAAGTCGTCCAGGAACTGAATATGAAGCAACTGCATGAGATGGTAGAAAAATGCCTGAAGATAAGCAGTCAAGCATACTGTCATTTTTCAAGCCTTCCACATCAGCCACAGCAGAAGATGAACCTCGACCTTCGACATCGAGGTAGGCAGACATAGAAGAAGATGACCTGCCTGCCCTGATGGAAACAGATGACGATGAGATGACACCGCAGTGTCCCACCACCCCAACCCCCGGGCCGTGGACCGATACATTGCCGCGGAGAATGCAGCAGTAGCCAGGGTGCACCCAACACATCTTTAAGAAAAAAGCCGAAATAAACAAGCTAATTGAACATAAATGTCGGCCCAGATCAGAGGCGATTGCCGATTGCGTCACCTCTGATCTGGGCCGACATTTACGTTCCGGGCGGCATCTAACTAATTAGCTTGTTTATTTCGGCTTTTTTCTTAAAGACGTGCTGGGTGCGTTCCGGCCACAGCTGGACCCCCGCATGCTTCGCGGATCAGTATCAGTTCGCTGCTCGGAGGTTGGGGTCCACTGCACCACCCCAAACTCCGACAATTCAGTCTAACACACCATCACCAATGTGCTCGGCGCTGTCTTCCCAATTCCGGTAAGTGATACTACACTGTACATACATTATTTCTACCTTATATAGGCTGTGTATTTTTATGTGTTATTTGGTATGATTTGGCAGCTTCATTGCTTGAAGGTTACTGGAGAGAGTTTTTCTGCCGAGAGCTTCCACGAGATTTTTGTTACCAAGAACAGTGCAGCAATGATTGTAGAAAAGTACTTCTACTTTATATAGGCTGTGTATTTATCATATCATTCCTGCGTTTACTATATGTTACTGTTATTTTAGGTTTTATGTGTTATTTGGCATGATTTGGTAGGTTTTTTTTGGGTCTGCGAATGTTCACAAATTTTTCCCATATAAGGAAATGGTAATTGCTTCTTCACTTTATGACATTCTGGCTTACGAACCGTTTCACAGGAACGCTCTACCTTTGGATGGCGGGGGAAATCTGTAGTTCCAACTATTTCAGTTTTTATTTTAGATTTTCATCAGCTGCATTATTTTGTTGAGACAAGGTACTGAAGTTACTTTGGCCACATGCAAAAGATCATTACATTCATCTGAAACCATACCCTGTGTCAGCGCCGTGACCTCGCTGACTGGCCGCGTCACTGCTGTGACCTCGCTGACTTACTGCAGAAACTTATTTGACTCTTATTTATTCAATAATCTTTTCCAGATGTACAGCACTTTGCCAACAAAATGCATCAAGAACATATGTGCCTGGGAAGAAACTCTGGCAACTTCTAACAAAAATAATTAGCGGTAATTAGCATGCAAGGGAAATAGTGAGGGAGAGCTTCACAACATGTCTCTGGTGGCTGACAGAAAGAAAAGCCTTTGTTGTGTATTTAATATTTCAGTAATGTTTGAGTAATCTTGTGTATATATTGGTTGGTTAAGCATTACTGCTCATCTGAATAATTATGGGTTATATGTAAGAATATGTGAATTGCATATGTCATCATGCTAACACATGATATGGTTGCACCTCGTTTAAAATAAACACAAAGTTAGACCCACGTTTTGGACTCCCATGTCTTCCTTTGAATTAGTTTAATAATTCAAAGTTACAGAACATAACAGCTTTAATTAAAGAACAGAAATTATTTTACCTTTCAAAAATCTTAAATGATTTGCTAAGGGCGTCTTTCCTTGTAGTCATTGACATTCCCTGTTTATGTCCCTTCTACCTTAAGATTTCTCCTGGAGATTTGAAGCGAGGTTTGACAGTTTCACTACCACTTGGAGCCTTGAATGCTGAAATATTACATTATGGATAATAAACAGAAGCTCCCCCCACCAAACCTTTGCCCCCCCCCCCAGTGCATCCCTCACACATCGTCCTCTGATAGGGAAACATAACATCCCATTAGCAGTACAATCACACAGACCAACTAAAGCAACTGAAAAAAAACAATTTTCTGGAAGCTTCCCCAACTTACTGTGCCACCCGTGGGTTGGTTGTCCGTTGCATCAAGAAGTGAGGGAGGGCCCAGGAGCAAAGTTCATCTGATGTGTGGCCGGGAACAGAGTGTAGCCACCAAACTGGCACAGGTCTGTAATGAGGACAACTCTAGGTGACTTCCTACCTTGCCCTTCTTGTATTTCAGGGATGTCTAACCACCTGGCTGTCGAATCAGAATCAGAATCACTGACATATGTTGTGAAATTTGTTGTTTTGTGGCAGCAGTTCAGTGCAAGACATAAAAAAATACTTTAAGTTACAATAACATATCAAATAAAAGAGGAATAGTGAGGAGGTGTAAATGGGCCAGGAACTGTTCAGAAATCTGAACAGGTTTATACAGAGATACGGGAAGTGACTTGAAAGAGGTGTGTAAAATGATAAGAGACATCGATAGAGTGGACAGCCAGAGACTCTTCCCCAGGGCAGAAATGGCTAATACAATAAGAACAAGACATACTTGTAAAACTGATTGAAGGGAAGTATAAGAGTATATGTCAGATACATTTTTAAACAGAGAGTTGTAAGTGCAAGGAACACACTACTGGGGGTCATGATCGAGGCTGATGCGTTAGGGACATACAGAATTTTGTGGATAGGTACATGGATGAAAGAAAACTGGAGGACTATGTGCGGGGAACGGTTTGATTGACTGTAGAATTAATAAAAAGGTCAGCACAATATTGTGGGCTGAAGGGCCTGTGGTGTACTCAATGCTCTATGTTTTACAGAACATTATTTTGTTCTTAACTTCAGAAGAGTAGGTTTGGTATTCTTTTGTCAGGAATGAAGCTTGGCAAGGGTAATTTTATTTTGAAAGTGTTCTTGTTATTTTTGGTTTTACACTATCACAGTGTGAAACATATGCTGGGATCTCTTGAGAAATTATAAAGGAATTGAAGTTGTATTAATGCAAGCATCAGTTCTTCAAGAGGAGAACTTCCATGACTGGTTGTGTACAATGTCTTACAGCATCTCCACACTAATGGAGGGCTATGTAGGAGAGAAGGGGTAGATTGTGTACAATGCCTTACAACATCTCCACACTAATGGAGGGCTATGTAGGAGAGAAGGGGTAGATTGATCTTAGAGGAGGTTAAAAAGTCGGTAGAACATCATGGGTTGAAGGGCCTGTACTGTCTGCTAAGGTTCTATGTTCTAGTTAAATCTTTGTTCAATTCACCAATCTCAAAGAATGCAGTGACCCATATTTTGTCTTCAATGAGGAACGAAGACAGTTGAGACTTTCAGTGCCTTCACAATCACTTCTCCAGAGAGAGAGAGAGAGAGAGAGAGAGAGAGAGAGAGAGAGAGAGAGAGAGAAAGGTCATGGCCCAGGGATTCCCATGAGTCATGCAAGAATGTTGCATTTCTTCAAGAAAATTTTCAGCACATCCATGAACGTAGTTATGGATTGTGATTGAATTTGAATAAGCAGTAAGAATTCTGGCATGCTGATTTTCTGTCTGCCAGACTGCGGTGAGAGTGGGAGATGGTTGGGAGTTATTGTGATGCTGATCGCAGCACCTAAACGTTTGGGTCAAAAGTCCACCCTTCACGGTTGGTGCAAGGAAGCAAAGGGACAAGTATTAAAACTGTAGTCATAGAGCACTACAGGTCAGAAACAGGCCCTTCAGCCCATCTAGTCCTTGCCACCCTGGTTTTCAGTCTAGTCCCACCTACCTGCACCTGGACCTCCATATCTCTCAGATCCTTGCATCTCTCCAGTCTTCTCTTCAGACTTGCAGTTGAACCACTTCCACTGGCAACTCATTCCACAGTCACACCACCCTTTGAGTGTAGTATTTCCCGAATCAGGTTCATGGTCACAGGTGTATATTGTGAAATATGTTGTTTTGCAGCAGCAGTATGGTAAAATATCCAAGAAATAAGCCCCCCCCCTCAGATTTTCCTTAAATATTTTACCTTTCACCCTACACCTATGACATGTAGTTCTAGTCTCAGCCACCCTGAGAGGAAAAAGCCTGTAACCATTCACTCCATCTGTATTCCTCATACCACTGGCCGGTGGGCTCGGGAGCTTACAATCCCAAGGTGCTAAGTTCCTGTTTATTCTAGTCTCACCCATCTTGAAAGAATAAAGCCTGTAACCATTCACTCTATCTGTATTCCTCGTACCACTGGCCGGTGGGCTCAACAGCACACAATCCCCAGGGTGCCAAGTTCCTGTTTATTCTAGCTGTAGTCGGTGACCTGCAGGCAGTAAATCTTACTCTAGTCACAGACACAACAGCACCGAGCCAGCCCACTGTAACAGTGTTGACCACCACAAACCAATTACTCTAATCCAATCTTGTTCCTCTCTCATTCCCATCCTCTGTCCCTAATTCTCCAACACCCACCTACATTAAGGACAGCTTAGAGACTAAATGCTGGAGGAACTCAGCAGGTCAGGCAACATCTGTGGAAAGAAATACAGAGTTGATGTTTCAGGCTGTGACCCTTCATCAGGATTAGACCTGAGGAAGGGTCTCGGTCTGAAACAGTGACTGTTTATTCCTTTCCAGAGATGTTGCCTGACCTGCTGAGTTCCTCCAGCATTTTGTATCTGTTGGTCTGGATTTCCAGCATCTGCAGAATCCCTTGTGCTTGTGTGAAGTTTACAGATACCAGTTAACCTACCAACCAACACGTTAACCTTCCTGGGCATGTGGGAGGAGACAGGAGTTACCTGAGAGAACCCATGCAGGTTAACCTACCTGAGCATGTAGGAGGGGACAGGAGTTACCCAAGAAGACCCATGCAGGTTAATCTACCAGCACGTTAATCTACCTGAGCATGTAGAAGGAGACAGGAGTTACCTGAGAGAAACCATGCAGGTTAACCTACCTGAGCATGTGGGAGGAGACAGGAGTTAACCAAAAAGACCCATGCAGGTTAACCTACCAGCACGTTAACCTACCTGAGCATGTAGGAGGAGACAGGAGTTACCTGTGAGAACCCATGCAGGTTAACCTACCTGAGCATGTAGGAGGAGACAGGAGGTACCTGAGAGAACCCATGCAGGTTAACCTACCAGCACGTTAACCTACCTGAGCATGTGGGAGGAGACTGGAGTTACCCGAGAAGACCCATGCAGTCAGAGGGAGAACTTGCGAACTCCTCTCAGGGAGCACCGGAGGTCAGAATTGAACCCTGCTGACGGGAACTACAGTTTGTGACAGCTGCATTAAATATTGTGATTTGTACCGCGGTCAATGCCAATATAACAACAATTTAGGACAGAATGTGAAAATTGATGCATTTTCCTTTTCAAAATGTTCTTTCTTAGTAATCAACAATACCCAATTTTTCCAACCAATGTCAATAAATGTACATTACCACGGGCTGAATCAAAGATAAAACCCAGCTTAATATTAGTGATGATGTCCTTGGCTAGGTGGCATTGCAGTGCTTAGAATAATACAAAACTTATAATTATTTGTTTTGAAGGAATACGCTTTGATTCATGGGAAGTATGGATAGCTGTTGTTACATGCTCAAGGAGATCTGTTTTTTTTTGTGAGAATGATGTAATGGTCTTTTGGAGGTCACCTGATGTGATTTTCCCGCCGATGTGAGGTCACGTGATGACATGTGACCCATGACTATATAAGAGTCGACCCAGGTGACGCAGTGGGTTTTTTTTTAGTTTGTAGATTTCCAGGTAGAACGTGCTGTATCTCCGTTTCTGTTGCGTGTTTGTTTTTGGTGACACAGTGTCATTTTTAAAATGGAGTGCGCGTTCTGTTGCAAAATACCATATTATTTGGACTGGAAATTTTTGCTAGATGTGTTGATTTACCCAATTCCAACATTGGAAGGGAGAGTGAAGAATTTATCGAAGTGCAGGATCGAGGGATCGAGAGGAGTCGGCATCGTTTGGCAGTTTAATAAAGGATCGACCTTAATGAGTCTTCGTTGGAGTAGTAGCTACCTGCATCGAGATAACTCTTGCCAAAAAGAGCAAGGAGTTCATGCAAAAAGGTGCTCTCTCTCTCTAAAGGAATTTAAGGTCAGCTGATTTAAACTGTTTATTTTCGGCATCGTGAATCCTGTGAACAAGACCAGCAGTAAAGTTGCGTCGGTGAAGAAATCCTTCTCCAGAGAAGTCTCTCCCAATTGAACGTGTAAATCTGTTGGACTTTTGAAGTTATCGCTTTAAGAACTATATCTGAATTTATCACTTTAAGAACTGTTTTCGCATTTAACGCTTTAAGAACCAGAGCCGAGTGGCGAGTTGGTGAACGGCTGCATATCTGTTAACTTCCGGTTAAAGTTTTTGTTTGTTTTTTTTAATTGTTTATCAGTGTTTAATAAATGTTTGGTTGTTTTTATATAACCTGTTTCTATTGATATTCATTGTTGCCGTTTACGTAACACTGTAAATTAATTATTGTCTCCTCGCAACTAAATGTTTCACACATGAACTCTGGTGTATACTGAAGCATTGTGAGACCAGCTTGTCTTCATATTGCATTGGGCACTGGAATTGCTGTTGCTCTGTGTTTCATTGAGCAACATGTCCTGATTTACCAGCTGCTGGCATTCATGAGTCCTTTCAAACATGCCGCTCATAACTCCACTTATATCTAATGTCTCCTGCTCCCAGTCCTGAGGAAGCCCTGAAAAATGAGGTGGGGATCTCACTGAAACCTACGGAGTATTGAAAGGACTCGATAGATTGTACATGGAGAGGATGTTTCCAATCGTGGGAGAAGCTGGGACTGGGGGAGCACTCTCAGAACACCAATACTTCCTTTCAGAATAGAAATGTGGAGGAATTTCTTCAGTCATAGGATGGCGAATCTCTGGAATTTATTGCCACAGATGTTTGTGGAGAACAAGTCATTGGGTAGATTTAAAGTGGGGGTTGATAGGTTCTTGATTAGTAAGAGCATCAAAGGTTATGGGGAGAAGGCAGGATGTTGGGTTGAGAGAGATAGTAAATCTGCCATGATCCAATGGCGGAGCAGAGTCAATAGGCCGAATAACCTATGTCTTATGGTCTTGGCCTGAAACTTTGACTGTTTATTTCCCTCCATAGATGCTGCCTGACTTGCTGATTTCCTCCACATTTCACGACTGAAGAATATCTTCTGTTGATCTTCTGCAGGATGTGAGGGGATGTGATTTCAAGCCATCTTGCAGATGATGTAGAACACTCGTGGCTTCATGGAATGTGCATAAATATAAAACCATGAAGGAAACCACTAACATTATCCTGCTAAGTGGAAGACTTGGGGGTTTGGCAGTAGCTGTCAAAGAATATTGTTCGCCTTACCTTGAAGATGGGATGCACTTGCAGACATGGTGCACCAGTTTTGGTATCGGTATTAGTATTGGTAGCTAATTGCTTTTGTCTTCGGTCATTTATTGGCATTGTTATTGGTAGTTTATTGGTGTGGTATTGGTAAGTGATTGGATTGGTAGGTTGTAGGTTGTGGTATTGGTAGTGGTATTGATAAGTTATTATATTGATAGGTTATTGGTTGTGCTATTGATAAATTATATTGGTAGATTATTTGTAAGTTATTGTATTGATAGGTTATTGAGATACATTTGTCAATGATAAACCTTGTGAAAAGCTTGTCTTGCATATGTGTTCATACAGATTAAATAATTACACAGTGCATTGAGGTAGAACAAAGTAAAGCAATAACAATGCAGACCAAAATGTAAAAATGACTGAGAAAGTGCAGTGCAAGTAGACAATAAAGAGCAAGATTATAACGGGGTAGATAGTGAGGTCAAGAGTCCATCTGTTTGTACAAGACATTCATTCCAGCTTCTGGTAGCAGTGGATAGAAGCTGTCCTTGAGCTTGCCGGTACAGTTTAAGATGGCGGTGCTGATGACCAGCGACTACTTATTGGTGGCAAAATATGATCAATGCTAACAATGGAGAGGCTAGCAATGGCGGTGGCAGAGGTGGAGGCGGCTGTGAGAAATTGTCAAAGAAAATGGAGGAGTAGGGAAGGCGTGGTTGAGGCAAGTGGAGGTGGGGTTGAAGCAGAGTCATGGCCTTCCCGACAATGAGGGAGGTCCCAATGTCTGATTGATTTAAACGTTGGGCCAAGTTGGAAATGTCAGCAAGGGCCAAATCATGGCAGCAGGGTTCAGGCCCTAAGCAGTCCAAGACCGAGGACTGACCCAGTTTGGACGATGTAAGTACTGGGCCAGATTGAAAAGGTCAGGCTGTTGGGACAGGAGGTGAGGCGAGGGCTGGTTCTGCTTGCTGCTGAGCAACATTTACTCAGCTCTGCACTGAACTGAGGCTGTGGCCTGTTACAGTGATGCCTGGCTTCACGTCCGAAGTCCCACCACATTTACTCAGCTCTGCATTGAACCAAGGCGGTGGCCTGTTACAGTGATGCCTGGCTTCACGTCTGTAGTCCCACCACATTTACTTGGCTCTGCACTGAACTGAGGTAGTGGCCTTCTCCAGCTGCAGTGATGTCCTGTGACAGTTCAGAAATCAGTGATTGTATTTGGACATCCAAGTCGAAATATGATTGTTCTTATTCTTTCATCTTCAAACTCTGTCCGCTTTTGCCTGAGCAAATTCCTTCACGCAGTATTGGATACATTGTACCCTGATGGTGAAATGCCTCTCTTCACTGCAGGTTTAATCTTCGTTAGACAGGGAGACTAACGAGAGGGCAGGGAAATAACTAGGCCATGCAAAATCTGTGTGAGGCACGCTATATTTACAGCTCAAACAACATGAAGCCTACTTTTCAAAACCTGGAAAGCCATAATGGTTGAGCAGATTAATGGGTTATGAATGTTAATTAGATTAATTAAAAGTCTTTTTTTGCTAGAGTTCCAAACTGGATGTTTTATGAGTCCAGAACTGTTGTGATGGGAAATATATGTGCACTATAAATAGCAAATCCTGTCAGTCTCTCTAAAGGGAAAAGTGAGGTGAGTTTTATTTCAACTCAATGCATGTTTTATTTATTTAAGATTCAAATACAGAACAGTTCAGTATATACTTTCATTATATGTCATATTATTACAATTATTTAACAGTAGCACCTCCTCAGCTATCATTTGTCTGCAACCCTTGAGCAATAGTTCATGGGGTTTGAACACAGATTCTAATATCGTTCTGCAATGTGTGAGAATGTGAGCCTTACCCTGAGAACACTTGCCGAGGTTGCACACAGCTTCAGCACAAACCTTAGCACTCAGTCCTGGGCCCTAGTGCAGGCAATTTGCAGTACAGTGGATTCTGTTTAATTGGGCCTTTGGTTAATCGGGGCAGCTGCTTATTTGGGACAACTCTTAAAGAACAAAACCTAATCGAGAAAATAGCCGGGATTCTCTTCATTTATTTGAGGCACTTTGCTGCTTAATAGGGACAGGAGACTGCTGCTGAACTAGTGCCAACCACATGTACTTGCCTGGCTGTTCGATAATGCCCTGTGCTTCAAGTTAACAGTTTTTAAGTAGCATCAGTTGCATGTTTGTGTTCAAAAAGCAGCGATTTTAGTCACTGATAGTTAATGAGAAATAAGCATTAAGACAATTCAGAACTGATTTGCTCACTGTGGTTTCAAGCATTCAGGCTTGGAGATGCCAGAAATGGCCTGGAGTGAAATTGAAAGGATTTTGCTACTTTTAGGAACTATGAAGAATTTGAAAGTATTGACAATCACCTTGAATGTTACAATGAAAGTGAAAATTTGGAGGGCATTCAGCGAAGGCAGTCCATTACAGTATCTGCACCAGGTGTCTGCATGGATTTTGTTCATATACAGTCAATCAAAAGAACATGACAGCATACACCCGATGAATTCCTCTCAATAACTATTAGGAACTAATGCACAATTTTATACTACTGTAATAGTATTGGTAGTGTTCTAATTTGTTCTGTATTTCATTTAAATACATTATTTGTTATTCAGTCAAATGGTAGTTTATCCTTTTTTATACATTTTGTTTTGTTTTGTTTGCTTTTTGATTCTGTACAGTGAGAACTCAGGGAAATCGGCATCAAATTCCCTGTATGTGTCCACATACTTGGCGATAATAAAGGATCTTGATTCTGATTCTGATTTTAAACTATTTTGGGGAGGAGAAGATGGCAGCATGACGCAGCACGTGCAGCCACTCCGAAATGATATCAGTATTTGTAAAGTAGATACCGTGCACAATCCTGATTTGATGCAGACAGACGTGAGAAGCACAGAGGAACATCTGGAGAAACTTCTGAAATGCCTGCTTCGCTGTTGTTGCTACTGTGCGATCGAGAATTTCCAGAGGGGAAGGCCCCAAATCCTCGCCTTTGCCTATTGCCTGTTGCCGGGGCCAGGGTCGAAGCATTTGGCAGAGATGGTGCTCGGTGTCAGAGGGCTGGTCGGAGGCTCGAAGTTTTCGGATGGACTCAAGAGTCAGCTGTGGTCGGGTGCTTCCAGGGTGTTGCATCGGCAAGTTTGCGGTGCTGGAGGTTCATGGCAGGAAGAGAGTTCTCTTCCTTCTACCAATTGCGTGAGATGATGGGACTTTCGAGAGACACTGAGACTTTTTTTTTACTGTCCCCATGGTCTGTTCTTTATCAAATTATGGTATTGCTTTGCACTGTTGTAACTATATGTTATAATTACGTGGTTTTTGTCAGTTTTTTTAGTCTTGGTTTGTCTTGTGTTTCTGTGATATCATTCTGGAGGAACATTGCATCATTTCTTAATGCATGCATTACTAAATGACAATAAAAGAGGACTGCGTGTCCTCATAATCTAATTAAAATCTAATCTATTTCCATGAAACTTCAGCTAATTGGGGCAGCTGCTTAACTGGGTCAAAATGTGCTAGTCTGGATGTGTCCCAATTAACCGGAATCCACCATTCTTGGTAATGGACAAAACCTTGCTTAGGGACACCAGTGAGTTCTGGGCTTCTTTCACCATGTCAATGGTTTCTCTACAGCAGCTGACACTGAGAGTCCCCGATGACAACACTGAGCATATGACTAGTGGGGTACCGCAAGGCTCAGTGCTGGGACCCCAGTTGTTTACAATATATATTAATGACTTGGATGAGGGAATTAAATACAGCATCTCCAAGTTTGCGGATGACACGAAGCTGGGTGGCAGTGTTAGCTGTGAGGAGGATGCTAAGAGGATGCAGGGTGACTTGGATAGGTTGGGTGAGTGGGCAAATTCATGGCAGATGCAATTTAATGTGGATAAATGTGAAGTTATCCACTTTGGTGGCAAAAATAGGAAAACAGATTATTATCTGAATGGTGGCCGATTAGGAAAAGGGGAGGTGCAACGAGACCTGGGTGTCATTATACACCAGTCATTGAAAGTGGGCATGCAGGTACAGCAGGCGGTGAAAAAGGCGAATGGTATGCTGGCATTTATAGCGAGAGGATTCGAGTACAGGAGCAGGGAGGTACTACTGCAGTTGTACAAGGCCTTGGTGAGACCACACCTGGAGTATTGTGTGCAGTTTTGGTCCCCTAATCTGAGGAAAGACATCCTTGCCATAGAGGGAGTACAAAGAAGGTTCACCAGATTGATTCCTGGGATGGCAGGACTTTCATATGAAGAAAGACTGGATGAATTGGGCTTGTACTCGTTGGAATTTAGAAGATTGAGGGGGGATCTGATTGAAACGTATAAAATCCTAAAGGGATTGGACAGGCTAGATGCAGGAAGATTGTTCCCGATGTTGGGGAAGTCCAGAACGAGGGGCCACAGTTTGAGGATAGAGGGGAAGCCTTTTAGGATCGAGATTAGGAAAAACTTCTTCACACAGAGAGTGGTGAATCTGTGGAATTCTCTGCCACAGGAAACAGTTGAGGCCAGTTCATTGGCTATATTTAAGAGGGAGTTAGATATGGCCCTTGTGGCTACAGGGGTCAGGGGGTATGGAGGGAAGGCTGGGGCGGGGTTCTGAGTTGGATGATCAGCCATGATCATACTGAATGGCGGTGCAGGCTCGAAGGGCCGAATGGCCTACTCCTGCACCTATTTTCTATGTTTCTATATACTGAGGTAGTGTTCATGTGTTTAATATCCATTCACAAATCTGATCGTGGAGGGGGAAAAGTTGTTCCGAAAACATCCAGGCTGTCTCTTCAGCCTCCTGTACCTCCTCTCTGATGGTAGTAAAGAGAAAAGTGCATGCCCTGGGTGGTAGGGGTCCTTAATGACAGATGCTGACTTTATGAAGCATTGCCTTTTGAAGATGTCCTCGATGGTGGGAAGAGTCTACA